>NC_136960.1:37883852-37886352 GCF_032717465.1 Coenobita brevimanus | reverse complement strand
ACAAGTACACAAGTTTCATCCTGAAGCAGTGACCCCTGGTACATTAAAAAAATCCCGATGGTGGTCACTTGACTAACAGGGACCCTCAGTGATCCACAGCCCATCACAGGTCGAAAGTAAGAGTAGTGACCGTTAACTCAGGGTAATCTGTGCAGCTCCTAATCTGTGCTTATATTGCTTTCTTTGCGCTGGGGAGACTGAAAAGTATATAGGACGGGTGTCTTAGATAAAAGGGGACTGCACAGTGCACAGTGTGGATGTGCAATGCACGGAGTGGATGTTTAGGGGTGGTGCGGCAACCTTCCCTGGCGCTTTTTAGGTAGGCAGCAGTCAATCAGGCAATAGCTCCGTTCACTCCACTGAGACAAGGAACTCTCCCATGTGGGACAGTACACAAGTTTCATCCTGAAGCAGTGACCCCTGGTACATTAAAAAATCCCGATGGTGGTCACTTGACTAACAGGGACCCTCAGTGATCCACAGCCCATCACAGGTCGAAAGTAAGAGTAGTGACCGTTAACTCAGGGTTATCTGTGCAGATCCTAATCTGTGCTTATATTGCTTTGTTTGCACCGAATAAATTGAAAATGTATAATATCGTGACGCAACACTATGTACGGGTACATTGTTTACGGGGTGTCTTGTAGACTAAGGGGGCATGAACTTACATGTACCGTAGCTATAAAAGCAAGTTATTCGGACAGAAAAAGAGTCAGCTGAGGATTTTCGTGCAAATACTTGTCTAATTTGTTTTTGATACTGTTCACGGTATCTGAGGGTAATCTGTTCCAGATATTTACAACTCTGTTAAAGAAGAAGTATTTTGCTTCGTGGGATTGGAATCGTTTTCCCATGATTTTGCAGCCATTACTTCTGGTTTGACTCGACCGGTCTATATCAAAATATTTATTCATGTCTAAGTTGTCATATCCCTTCATGATTTTGAAAACTTCAATAAGGTCCCCTCTTAACCTGCACTTCGTTAGGCTAAATAATTTAAGTTCTTCAAGGCGTTCCTCATATGGTTTGTTTCTAAGTCGTGGTACCATTTTTGTGATTCTTCGCTGAATTTTCTCTAATTTTTCAATGTCCTTTCTGTAGTACGGAGACCAGAATTGCACACAATACTCAAGATGGGGGCGCACTAGCGAGTTGTACAAGGCAAGTATGACTTTTTCTGATTTAAACTCGAAAGTTCTTCCAATAAAACCCACTAGCTTGTTTGCAATTTTTACCGCATCGGTACACTGCTTGCTTGGTTTTAGGTCATTTGATATTATCACACCAAGATCCTTTTCACTGTCTGTACTTGATAACTGAATATTGTTCATTTTGTAATTTGCATGGACATTGTTACTTCCAATATGAAGTACTTTACATTTTTCTGTGTTGAATTTCATTTGCCATTTTTCTGCCCAGCTTGCTAAAGTATTAAGGTCATTTTGTAATTGCTGCCACTGTAATTTTGAAGTGACTTTACTGGTTATTTTAGTATCATCTGCAAATTTGGATACTTTACAATTTAGACCCTCATCAATGTCATTTATATAGATAATAAAAAGTATCGGTCCAAGTACTGAGCCTTGGGGAACGCCGCTGATCACATTACGCCATTTGGATTCCTTTCCGTTTATCGCAACTCGCTGTTTTCGGTCTGACAGCCAGTCTTGTAACCATTTTAGCGTCTTTCCTTTTATTCTATGTGCTTCTATTTTTCTCATGAGACGCTTGTGAGGGACAGTGTCAAATGCTTTCTGAAAGTCGAGGTAAATTATATCTACTGCTCTTGAGTCATCGTATGATTTGTAAACATCATGGAAGAAGTCCAGTAAGTTAGTTAAGCATGAACGACGATGTCTGAATCCATGTTGCGAGTCTTTAATTATATTATTTTCTTCTAGATAATTAACTATTTTATCTCTTATGATTTTTTCCATTAACTTGCACACTACTGATGTTAAGCTGATTGGTCTGTAATTTCCTGGGTGCGACTCATTTCCTTTTTTGAAAATCGGTGTTACATTTGCTAGTTTCCATTCGCGTGGAACTTTCCCAGTACTTAATGATTTATTGAATAAGACAGAGAGTGGCAGCAGTAACTAATGTTTTGCTTCTTTGAGAATTCTCGGTGATATTTTATCGGGGCCAGGGGTTTGTTTATGTCCGTACTATTTATGGCTGAAAGGATATCGTTATTATGGATAGCATAGTTACTAAGGACTGTGCTATTTGCTTGGTTTGTGGGTAACAGTAGGTTTCTGGTGGTGTTTTCTACTGTAAAAACAGACGCAAAGTAATCGTTAAGAATGTTTGCCATTTCGACCTCATTTTCAGTGTGTCTGCCATTGTTTGTTTCTAGAGGACCTATTGATGTAGTCATAACCTTTTTCTTTCCAATGTAACTGTAAAATTCTTTAGGATTTGATTTGCACGTATTAGCAATGTGGATCTCCAGTGCTCTTTTGCTTTGTTTAATAAGTCTTTTCGATGTGCGGCGTAG
>NC_136960.1:37871352-37878852 GCF_032717465.1 Coenobita brevimanus | reverse complement strand
AGGCAGGGGCAGCCATGGGGGTGAGGGCGTGTAGTCAGGGTCAGGGGGGTCAGGGCCTGCCTGACAGGCGTCGGCAATGTTAAGGTGATGAATGATACTGGCAGTGGTGGGTGGCCAGTCCTGCCTTGCATGAGGGTTAGGGCGCCTCCCGAGGCAGCGCTGCAGCACCATACAAACAGGCAGGTGTGGCCTGAGTCTGCAATGCTGAGCAGAAACCGCTGTCGCTCGACTCCAGATTCTGTGCTGAAGGAAGGTAAAGCCACTCCTGGAGGGGCGGGAGGCAGGGGTGGCGGTGGTGGTGTTGGCAGGGAGCTGAGTGGTGGCAGGGTCATATCAACAGACGTGGAGGGGCGGGAGGCAGGAGTGGCGGTGGTGGTGGTGGCAGGGAGCTGAGTGGTGGCAGGGTCATGCCAGCAGACTTGGAGGGGTGGGAGGCAGGGGTGGCGATGGTGGTGTTGGCAGGGAGCTGAGTGGTGGCAGGGTCAATGTCATCACAGGCTGGGGTGGAAGGGGGTCTGCAGAGATGGAGTCACAGCAGGAGGTGTGGTGCCTCTCTGTACCAGGGCAGGTGGCCGTGTGGTGGTGCAGGAGCTGTGCTGGGGGTGCAGCGGGGTGCCGTGGCTGCGGCAGTAGCGGGGCGCCCTGGCTTAGTGGTGAGAGAGCGGGGCTTGGAGGAGGAGGTGGAGGCAGCGGTGGTGGTGGGTTTCCCCGCACGCGTTTTGGTGGAGGTGGAGGGACGAGGACTGGCAGGCTTGGCAGCCGGAGGGTGAGGACTGAGGGCGGCAAGGACCGTGAGGGAGGGCACGCCTGCATGGTGTGAATAATATATATATATATATATATATATATATATATATATGTGTGTGTGTGTGTGTGTAATTTGTTTATTAATTCATTTATTTACCCTTTCGTTAAGATACATATGTATACATACATACACACACATACCTGTACACACGTACATAAGTAATGCACACATGAACATAGGTAGCCTATATGTATCTATATATATGCATAAGACACAATGAATAAATAAACTAAAACAAACAATAATCAGCAAGCAATGCAGCGATTTCCAACAGTGGCGGGGGCCTGACCCCCCTCCCTCTAGAGGGCGTCGAAGGAGACCCCGTCACTGCCCCGTGAGGGACTTGCCTATCCTAGCCCTAACAGCGCCTGCCCTTCCTGCCTCCTATAACCAGGCCTCTAAGGACCCCCCTCATGGCAGTGCCCTAACGACACCCCCTCAGGGTTAGGCTTGGTACTAGGGCAGGGACTCTAAGTGGCAGACAGGAAGGCCAGCTGACACAGCAGCAGAAGAGCAGCGTGGTGAGACTCAGCACAAGTCACACAAGTCGCTGTGAAAGTCGTCGGACCAGCAGCGAGAAAAAAGTCTACGGATATGTCAACCCAGGTTTCACTGTCTCGGTGACTGGGGCAGCGGACCGGCGCGGCGCGGTGTAGCGTTATGAGGCGTTTTTTGTAGCACCTCGGGAAGTCAAAGGGGTTTGAGATTCCGCTGTTGGAAAGTCAAACTCCTCACCGAGGAGTTTGCCTCTGCAGTGGTGCATACCCAAACTACCAATCAGCGTGTTGTGTAGCGGAGTATAGCCAGTTAGGGAGTTTAGCATGGTGTTTAATTCGCAATACCAGAAGATAACTATTCATTTTTTATATTAGAATGCATAACAAATAATCATGTTAATGACTATATGACAATAAGGAATTCTAACAATGTATTTTATTACGAAAATCAATCAATTTATATGTTCTGTCTCGCACCAGCTCGCACCTCCAGCCTCAAAATGGCCGACGCGTCCAATGAATTGACTGTGGTTTTGGCTTCGTTCCAACGAAAGTACAAAATTACAAAATTCTTTCGTAACATCTCAGTCAGTCATAAGTATTTTCATGTTATGTGTTTTTTGAGGGATATAGATGCATTTCCAAACCGTGAAATGTGCTTGGATCCCAAAATTTTCCAGTTTATCATACGTCATACCGCAGGAACTGCAGCCATTGAAACAAGTTTACAAATCCACCGCGAGGTTGGGCTTACTTGAAAAGAATAGGAGAGTAAATGGTTTCTACTGGCCTTAATTTCTGCTTTGGAATGGAACGAAAATTGTAAGTAATGCTCCTACGTTTATCTTAGGAGCATTAAATGTCATTATGAAAAAGTTGTCATCTCATTTCCTTGCAGACTGGCTATGTACGACAGTTCTTCCGAGGCTCACAGTGCTCGTTCGTCTGGCTGTGCTATTGCTTAGCGTTCTGTAAACTCCAACAGCGGAAACCCAAACCCTTTTGACTTTCCAAGGTGCTACAAAAAACGCCTATGATCTGTTCCCCTGTCCGCCCCCTACGGCGCATGCGCGAGGATTGCCAGAGGCCGCCACAAATATCCCATTTGTCCTCTGATCTCTGTAGGGGTAACATGATCGGAGCCTCTCGCCCTTTGTTTACAAACGGCAAATGGTCATTCCGGCTTCTCTTATCATTCGTCTCAAAGCTTTCTCGGGTAGTTTCCGCCCTTAAATTAAATTAGGTTAGGCTGAAAGCAGTAAAAATTCGAATTTCTAAGGTATGAATGAGTTAGGTTGGATAAACATAGATATAATTAATCATCTGGGGACGAGTTATCTAATCTGTTAGGCGTGAGGATTGCCTTAGCTTTGTATCTTTACAGGAATGAGTCAAGCTCGTACTGTCCCGTGTATTAAACCATTTTGATCATACATATCCTTGAAATTATAAAGTTTTGGCACACACTACCTCATTCGGTTGTGCATTCCACTGATCAATTGTCCTATTAGGGAAACTGAATTTCCTTACATCTTTATCACCTCTCTTTTTATGCTGTATTTTGCAATGTCCTCTTGCTGATGCTTCACACATATGATATATATTCATTTATGTCTATTTTCTGTTCCCCTGATATGCATTTATATAGCATAATCACGTCTCCTCCTCTCCTGCAGCGTTGGTAAATTCAATCTTTCCAGTCTTTCTCAGTAACTTAAATCCCTTAAGCTTGGTACCCATCTTGTAGTGGCCCGTTGTACTTTTTCAATCTTATCTGTGTTTTTTGAGATGAGGATTCCAGACTACTGTGATGCATACTCCAGAGTTGGTCTGATGAATATCTTCCTTAGCATATCTTCATTTATATATGTGAATGCTATTCTCATATTAGCAAGCAATGTATACATGTTTCGTACCTTCTCACTGATGTGATCATCAGGAGATAGTCTGTTACTGATAATTACTCCTAGGTCCTTCTCCTTTTCTGATATGTGTAGGGTTGATCTTCCTAACTTATAATACCAATCTGGTCTTTTCTCACTTTTACCAAATTTATTACATGACACTTATCCACATTAAATTCCATTTGCCATTTATTGCTCCATTCATGAAGCAGCTCTTTGCAAGAATCTATGTTAGTAATTTTCTTTTGAATTTTTGCATCATCTGCAAGCATATTTAGATAGCTTCCTCTCTGCGTTATATATTCACTTTAATACCCACCCAACCCCTTTTAAGTGTCATAGAGTCAATAAGTGGCTTGGTGCTAGCTTTTCCTTTTCCTTTTTTTTCCCAATTATCCAATCCAATCCCTTTAGTTTGAGAAATCTTACATCTCCCTTTAGTTTGAGAAATCTCACTTAAGAGTGTTAGGCTAGTCCAGTATAGTTCAAGTTCAGTCAATGTGAAATAAAAATTAGCCTCTGAATTTCATTGATGGAAAAGTACTTTTAACTCCAAACACTATGAAAACAGTATGCACTCCAGTAGGGTATGCTTAGTGAAGTTTGCTGTTCACACTGCTACAGCACTGCTACTGATTCAATGGATAATGATAAAGTTAAGACCCTTATCAGTTACGTTACTGAGATCACTTCAGATACTAGTTGTTATGGAAATAAAAAAAAAATCCTAAATTAAGTTATTCAGCACATTGGGTACATTACTACACATCACTGATTGGCATATTTTAATACCAATCGTTTATTTAAATCTGCACACATGTGCAGTAACATAAACCCTGTCGTGTCCAGTAGCACAGGATATATTTATATACTGTACTATCAGTGGAAATGCATTGAATACAGTAATAAAAATAAAAAAAATAGCACCAAGCCAATGAAAATATGGCACTGAGGTGGAAGGGGGTTGGGTGGTTATTAAAGTGAAAATATAAGGCTGAGAGATAAGACACATGAAGTACAAGAGGAGGTGAACATTAAGCGCCAGTACCAAGCTAAAACAATGACTACATGGCACTATAATGGAAGAGGGTTTGAGGGGAAGGATGGAGATTAAAGTGCCCCTTTTGCCACAACCAGGGATACTGAGGAAGTATTGTCCCCCCTCCCCAGAGGGGTACTATCAATGGAAACTAAGCCAGCTCCCAGTCACGGTTATCTCACGAGTCCTTTCCCCTCAGGGAGGGGGGGATAGAATACTTCCTCAGTATCCCTGCTTGTCGTAAAAGCCCACTAAAAATCCTTCCCCTTTTCCCCCTCTGCTTCTTGTACTTTATCTGTTCCACCTCTCTGCCATATATTTTCAATACCCACCCAAGTTAGTGTCATATAACTTAGTCATTGAATGGAATGGATTATTAAAAAAGAAAAAAGAAAAAAAAAGAAGGAAAGTGAGCACCAAGCCACTCAGTGACTATATGGCACTACAATAGGAGTTGGGTGAGTATTAAAGTGAAAATATAAGGCAGAGAGGTGGGACAGATGAAGTACAAGAAGCAGAGGGGGAAAAGAGGAAGGATGAAGATTAAAGTGTCCCTTTTAGACGGTTTTTACGACAAGCAGGGATACTGAGGAGGTATTCTATCCCCCCCCCTCCCCAGGGGGAAACGGTCATTGAGTGGCTTGGTGCTCGCTTTTTTTTATTATTATTATTATTATTATTATTCCATTCCATTTCATTCCATTCCATTCATGAGTCCTTTACTCATCCCTCTTAACCACCTGTGAGGTCTACAAATACCTGTACACTAGTCAAATTTAACACAATGAGAACTACTCAGCTACAGACCAGTATCACTGACCAGTGTTGTAAGATACTAGAAAAGCTGATAAGGGAAGTTTGGGTAAAACATCTAGAACATGGTATGATAAAAGAGAGGCAGTTCGGTTTTAGGAAGGGAAAATCATGTGTTACTAATCATCTAAGCAATTATGACAAAGTTAGAGAAACATTACAGAAAAGAGAAGGATAGGTGGACAGTATCTATTTAGATTTTAAGAAAGCATTTGACAGAATACCGCACCAAAGACTTTTATGGAAGCTGTACCATCAAGGAGGTATCCAAGGCAATGTCCACTGTTGAATGCAGGATTTTCTCAGAAAAAGGGAAATGAGAACAATATTAAGGTGAAATTACTCATCATGGAGGAAAGTGACCATCGGAGTTCCATAGGGCTCAGTTATGTTTTTAGTATATTATGTTTTTAGTATATATAAATGACATAGACAGTAATATTGGAAATGGAAGCTATCTAAATATGTTTGCAGATGATGCAAAAACTTCAAAGGAAAATTACTAACATAGATTCTTTTAAAGAGCTGCAAGAGGAATTGAACAAGCTTCATGAATGGAGCAATAAATGGCAAATGGAATTTAATGTGGATAAGTGTCATGTAATAAATTTGTTAAAAGTGAGAAAAGACCAGATTGGTATTATAAGTTAGGAAGATCAACCCTACACATATCAGAAAAGGAGAAGGACCTAGGAGTAATTATCAGTAACAGACTATCTCCTGATGATCACATCAGTGAGAAGGTACGAAACATGTATACATTGCTTGCTAATATGAGAATAGCATTCACATATATAAATGAAGATATGCTGAGGAAGATATTCATCAGACCAACTCTGGAGTATGCATCACAGTAGTCTGGAATCCTCATCTCAAAAAACACAGATAAGATTGAAAAAGTACAACGGGCCACTACAAGATGGGTACCAAGCTTAAGGGATTTAAGTTACTGAGAAAGACTGGCAAGATTGAATTTACCAACGCTGCAGGAGAGGAGGAGACATGATTATGCTATTAAATGCATATCAGGGGAACAGAAAATAGACATAAATGAATATATATCATATGTGTGAAGCATCAGCAAGAGGACATTGCAAAATACAGCATAAAAAGAGAGGTGATAAAGATGTAAGGAAATTCAGTTTCCCTAATAGGACAATTGATCAGTGGAATGCACAACCGAATGAGGTAGTGTGTGCCAAAACTATTTATAATTTCAAGGATATGTATGATCAAAATGGTTTAATACACGGGACAGTACGAGCTTGACTCATTCCTGTAAAGATACAAAGCTAAGGCAATCCTCACGCCTAACAGATTAGATAACTCGTCCCCAGATGATTAATTATATCTATGTTTATCCAACCTAACTCATTCATACCTTAGAAATTCGAATTTTTACTGCTTTCAGCCTAACCTAATTTAATTTAAGGGCGGAAACTACCCGAGAAAGCTTTGAGACGAATGATAAGAGAAGCCGGAATGACCATTTGCCGTTTGTAAACAAAGGGCGAGAGGCTCCGATCATGTTACCCCTACAGAGATCAGAGGACAAATGGGATATTTGTGGCGGCCTCTGGCAATCCTCGCGCATGCGCCGTAGGGGGCGGACAGGGGGACAGATCATAACGCTACACCGGAACTGACGAGAGAGATGCATACAGGAGAATGTTGTTGTGTAATGGACGGGATAAATCGCAGCAAGTGTAAGGCAGCTTTATGATATCGCTTATAAGGCTTAAATTCCAGAGATAAGCGATGGCAGCACACAGACGAGGCGTAAATTAGAATAACACAAAAGGAAGAGGCTGTCGCTTTGGGCTCGGCGCCAAGTTTTGAAAATATCGTCCTTCATATGGGAGATTTCGTAGTACCACTTCCTCGGTTATTTATTTTGCATATTACATTTTAATATTGATTTTCATATTATCTCCCAGTTTTATAATCGACGTAGATTCCATTTATAACATACTGGAGGATTTTATGGTATATGCGCTAAGTAATCGCCGAGGAAGAGACACTGCGGAATCTCCAAGTCAATTTCGGCTTGAGCTTTAATGTCGGCACAATTTCAAGTCAGAGTAACATAGAAGAGAATATTAAAGTGTTTGGTGCAAAATAAATCGTTGAAGAAGAAGTGTTACGGAACGATCAGAATTAGTTGAAAATTAATCCGTAATATCGCTGGAATGGTGGCCTTCGCAACATTTTTTCCTTAACGATTCATTTTCAGATTACGCATTTCTGTTGGCTTGTATGATATTTATACTTTGCTAATACCGCCATAGTTTGCATCAATCGCACCCAAGAGGATATTAAGGTGGAGTGTGCAAAATAGTTCGCCGAGAAGGAAATGTTACGAAATCTCCTATATGAGAGATTACGGCTTGAATTTAAATCTCGGCACAGTTGCCTCAGTAACCTACAATAGAATATTAA
>NC_136960.1:37813852-37866352 GCF_032717465.1 Coenobita brevimanus | reverse complement strand
AACTGCCAATACAAGAGTTTTGCTAATGATTTTAAACTAGATTTAAATGTTAACAGGAACAGTAGTGTGTGTATTGTCTGTGGTGTTACCAAAATCAACATGATATAGACATGGTGAACAGTATTGGCGAGTCTTGGGGCCTACACCTTCACCCAGACAAGTGTGGTACACTTAGGTTTGGCAGCAACTACATTGTGCCTGAACTTTTTGGCCAGTATGTTATAGGTAATCATCCTGTCTCATTAACAACTGCCAGTAAAGACCTGGCCGTTCTGGTGGACAGAAATTTAAGGTTCCACCACCATATCCACACTGTGGCTGGTAAAGCTGGCTGTGGCTACAAAGTTTTTGAAATCCACAGTCTGCCATTCCTGCGAGTCATGATATGGCTGTGCACAACTCATGTTAGACCTTTAATGGCATTTTGTTGTGAGGTATGTAATACAGGCTTTATTGGTGATATCAAACTACTTGAGTCCGTTCAACGTAGGTGGACAAAATGTATCTCAGGTATGGAACACTTACCCTATCATGCAAGACTTGTAGCCTTGGGTTTCTTTTCTGTTGGTGGCAGGTTATTGTGTGCTGATCTTGTAGATGCTGGAAGATAATGCCTGGCCAGACATCCGTTGATGCCTGTGGTATGTTGTGGTTTTCTCCAGTTGTGGGAACTAGTGGTCATATATATAAGTCAGCACATACTCACTGCTCCCTTGACTGTCTGAAGCATTTTTTCTGTTTGTGTTGTGGATCTTTGCAACTCCCTGCCTTCCTCGGTTGTTGAGCTGGAAGAAATTGGACTTTTCAAATTGGCCCTCAGACAGGCACTTGGCTCTGAGTTATTTGAATACTATGACTGATGGAGAGTGAGAGACTAACAAGGAGAGTGTATTTGAGTCAGGTGGAAGGAGGGGGAGGCCAAGGATGCTGTTGCAGCAAATATTAGACTTTATTTTTTGCTGATAGGGAATATAAGAACCTGAAAGCATTCAAACAGTAGCTACAGTGCAGTCCCCAAAATTTGGAGTTGCCAGTTTTCACAATTTTTCCAAAAGCCACTTGGTGCCAACTGTTTTGTATTTTTTGAATTTCACTGTAGTGTCAGCATTACATTAACTGCTGTGTGGTGTGTGCTGCTTAATGTGTATTTGTTGTCTTGGTCAGGGCAGTGAAGAGGACATACGGCATCATAAGTGTGTGGTGTGTGCTGCTTAATGTGTATTTGTTGTCTTGGTCAGGGCAGTGAAGAGGACATACGGCATCATAAGTGTGTGGTGTGTGCTGCTTAATGTGTATTTGTTGTCTTGGTCAGGGCAGTGAAGAGGACATACGGCATCATAAGTGTGTGGTGTGTGCTGCTTAATGTGTATTTGTTGTCTTGGTCAGGGCAGTGAAGAGGACATACGGCATCATAAGTGTGTGGTGTGTGCTGCTTAATGTGTATTTGTTGTCTTGGTCAGGGCAGTGAAGAGGACATACGGCATCATAAGTGTGTGGTGTGTGCTGCTTAATGTGTATTTGTTGTCTTGGTCAGGGCAGTGAAGAGGACATACGGCATCATAAGTGTGTGGTGTGTGCTGCTTAATGTGTATTTGTTGTCTTGGTCAGGGCAGTGAAGAGGACATACGGCATCATAAGAAGAGTGTGGGCATCAGGATGGTGGTGTAGCCTATGTGGCAACACAGTCTCAGCTGGCAGTGGACCCAGCCCCACCACTGGTTCTTCCCCCAGCATTGCCACTGACGCATCTCCCACGCCACTCCCAGGCACACCCAGGCTGTCTTCAGACACACCCAGGCTGCCCTTAGCTACATCCAGGCCATCCTCAGACACCCCTAGGCCACCCATGGACACCCATGCCACCCTTAGACACCCCCAGGCCACCCTCAGACACCCCCAGGCCACCCATGGACACCCAGGCCACACCAGGGATCAGTATTCAGCATAACTCTCCAGTACATCAAGCCACTCAGCACCCTCTCATCCTAAACTCCAGGTCTGTCAGGTCAGTAGGCTTAGTTCTGTATATTCAGTTTTTATAACAGATGCCGGGTAGTGTAGTGGTTATAACATCCCAGTTAGATTCACAGAGGAACCATACGTTTAGTTGTATGGGCAGCACAGTCAGGCCTCGCTATATGTTTGTTTGCAATTTGGCTGGAGGTTTTTCAGTCACACTGTCATCAAGAGAAGTAGGCATCTCATCTTGTCTTAAATGTACTTGACAGTAATAGCCAAGCCAAGGGTCCTTACACCTTGAAGAGAATAATTAGGCTACCCACAGACTCACAGAAGTACCATTTGTTTAGTTTTATAGGCAGTACAGTCAGGCCTTTCTATACAGTTGTTGGCTGTGTACAGTCATGTGCTGCTTAATGTCCTTCTGCACAATGTCCGTTCGCTTAAACGTCCAGGGACCCATCAGAATACAGCATATTAAGTAGAAATTTAAAAAATAATCCGAAGAACGGGACATAGAGAGCATATGTAGGTGCAAAGCAGTGTTGCTGCATCACTGATGGCAGCCAGCATCCCAAAACAAAGCCATTACACTGCCAGCTGTATGATATAACCTGTACAGGTAATGGTAGGCTATTTCCTGGTTTATCGATGCAATTGGTTAGGTAAAAGCCCATCGCTTGGCGAGGTATCGTATATCGGGGTAGATGTAACATGTAAAGTATAGATTGCGTTTTTGATCTTTGGGTTTCCCTCCAACCCAGTCCTAAACCCACCTAAGTGAGTCCAAAAACAAGTTTTTAGGTCACATAAACCCACAAATTGCTTTACAACAAGCTAAACTAAGCCTAAAAGCAGTTTATAAATCACCTAAACCAAAAAATAAAACCTGAAAATCATCAAATATATATGTCAGGAAAATATCAGTCTTAGTAAACTGTACCCCAAAATGACAATGTTCACCCCACCTATGACTAAAACATGTTAATATGTCTAATATCAGTTTATAAATCAACCTAAACACAAAATTTGTCTAAAATATCAGTATCAGTAAAAAAAAAAATCTAGACCCATCTCTGAACCAGGGTTTGGCCATTGTTAGTCAGGGTATGGTGGTATTTCTACCCCCATTGTTAAGCTGGGGTATGGCATCCAGGGGTATCATATATTGGGGTATACCTGTACACTGTAATACTGTTCATATGTCTTAATATTTTTCTTTTTTACCCTACTTACACAAAAACATAAAAAGTCTATTAACAATCAGTAAAAAGTTTAGTGTAGCCATAACAGTGTCATCAACACCAGCGGAAGGCAGCTGTGTCCAGTCACATGTTTACTCGGTACCGCTGCTTTTGAGTGTCCTTGAATATCCATGCATTAGGTTTACATAACATTACATATTGTATTATTGTCTTAATTTGGGCTTTTTTTACTGTACTGTACTGTAAAAGTAATATACAGTACAGTATATACCATATGCCTGTACAGTACATGTAGTGCACTATACAGTATACAGTGCATGAGTTACAGTGGTCCCTTAAGTCCCTTAACGTCCAGATCACATAATGTCCTGTTTTTCATACAGTATTGTGGATGCTAAGTGGCCCATGGCCATGTGAGAGAACTTCCTCCTCTGACAAGAATACAGGCCTGGCCATGAGCTGGGCTGAAAGAGGTTGGAAATCTTCACAGGTTAAAACAAGCCTGCAGTAATACAACATTGGCTACGGGTCCTGAAGAGTAGGTAATGTGTCAGGCTGAGGGATGTTACTTGTACTGTGTTCTATCTCTCTATTGCCAGACGCCTTAATCCTGTGACGGTGGCCACAAACGGATCGCCTCCGTGTTGCCCTGTCCCTCGCCATTTCACTGCCCTCCCCCAAACCCACATCCCCCACTCTCATATACAGTACCTCTCCACTCCATCCCTTCATCTCATCCTCGGCCTCGGCCTCCTCCTCCCTCTTCTCCTCCCCATGCAGTGTGTTAGGTTAGGGAAGATTTGAAAGTGTTGCATGAGTAGTGGCATGGAAGGCTTTAGGGTTGTTTTCTTTGGGGGAGACAGTGGCTCAGTCAGTAGAGAGGTGGCCTGCAGTCCTACCGGACCCTGGTTCAAATCCCCGCTGGGGCAGGGAACAGTTTAAGGATTTGAATTTAATAAAAACAGACTTTACTGATATACCAGAAGACCCGCCAACATGTCGTAAAAATACCCCCGCTAATACCAATACACCAGTCCTGCATGAGACAGCTCTAGCATGTATTCAGTGTGGACGGTGGGTGTTAGCGCCGAAGTGGTGACATGTAGAGGTGTATGGTATGTAGAAGGAGGACTACTGGGCCTTGAGAGCAGTCTGTAAAGCCTATGCCCAGAGTTGGACACATAAAAAAAAAAAGTTGGAGTATGTTTATATGGATTAGCATCTTAATACGGTTTTTGCCTGGCTCCATTGTACATATAAATCCATTTGACATAATGTCTGGAGAAACCCAACCCTTACTTAAGTGTGATACCATGGCCGTATTTTTGTCACTCAAGCAGTCTCCCAAACACCTCTTCCTAAGTGATTTATTTTACTTATTTCTCCTTGCTTTCCTCTTCTGCCATATTTAAATCATCCTAATATCACCATACTCTCCATAAATAGTGTAAAAAATTACATTAACCAGCCATATCCCAAAACAAATCACTAAGGAAGAGGTGTTGGGGAGCCCATATGTACAGTGTAATATTGTGTTGACAGATGGAGTGGCCAGCTGGCTATGGCCTGCCTTGTGGCTGAACTGACAGTGTGGTTCAACTTGGCTGCCCCGCCACACACCACCGCCACCACACACCACCATCACCACCACACACCACCATCATCACCACAAAAATGGATTATACCAGGTTAGAGCCTTAACACCAGCCATGCATTGATTAAGTCTGTATTGTGAGTGGCATAGCAGGCTTCATAAGGCCTATTCCTCAGTTATTTATCTGCATATTGTACCCTAACACTCCTTTGTATGCTGTTTACATTTTTTAATATAGAAATGGTTTGGATCAGTATTGGTGTTGTGCTGAGGAGGGGTAGACTGAGGTGGTTTGGGCATGTTGAGGGGATGGAGGATGACATCTGGGTGTGGAAAGTGAGAAGTGTGAATGTTGGGGGTTGGGTTGTGAGAGGCAGACCAAAGAAGACCTGAGATGAGGTCATTGAGTGTGACCTCAGAGGTAAGGAACTGAATAGGGAGGCTGCCAGAGATTGAGCAGTGTGGAGAGCCGCCATTAGGTGACCAAGACCAACGCATGGCAGCATGTTGGAACCTTTATAAACAATATGATGCAATTGATACAAAGATGAACAGTGGAAGATTTTTTTTTTTTTTTTAAGAAAATTCCATACACCAGATTACAAGTGTCCTCCATTCATAAAAAATCTGTAAGAGTTAGAGACACTAGTATTATAAGAGTGAATGACAAATAGACAGAATATTGTAGAGGTGGATGATAGATAGACAGATTAGTATATTATGGGAGTGGATGATAGATAGACAGAATATTGTAGGGGTGGATGATAGATAGACAGATTAGTATTTTATATGAGTGGATGATAGATAGACATTACTATTTTATAGGAATGGATGATAGATAGACAATAGGATATATAGGGGCAGATGATAGATAAATAGATAGCACAGTAATATGGAATGTAATCTTTCAGACAGAACTGGAATGTACTGAGCCTGGCCTGCCCATCCATCAAGGTGTGGATGGAGCCGAGAGACTGGCCGACAGTGGCTGACATGCGGTTCCTTCACACCTCAGGGACACAGTGCTTGGGGGTCATGGCGGCCTGGATGTATCAGGCACCCACATCAGCTCATACCTCTGATTGGGGTCAAGGTAATCTGGTGGTTTTTAATGCATCAGAAACTCAGTTCTTACATCTATCAGCCCAACAGAATCTTCCACTGGAGTACCCATTAATTTTTAACAATATCCAGCTTAATCCTGCATCATCCTTAAACATATCTTCATTATCCCAGCACAATTATCCTTCATTATCCCAGCACAATTATCCTTCATTATCCCAGCACAATTATCCTTCATTATCCCAGCACAATTATCCTTCATTATCCCAGCACAATTATCCTTCATTATCCCAGCACAATTATCCTTCATTATCCCAGCACAATTATCCTTCATTATCCCAGCACAATTATCCTTCATTATCCCAGCACAATTATCCTTCATTATCCCAGCACAATTATCCTTCATTATCCCAGCACAATTACCCTTCATTATCCCAGCACAATTATCCTTCATTATCCCAGCACAATTATCCTTCATTATCCCAGCACAATTATCCTTCATTATCCCAGCACAATTATCCTTCATTATCCCAGCACAATTATCCTTCATTATCCCACCACAATTATCCTTCATTATCCCACCACAATTATCCTTCATTATCCCACCACAATTATCCTTCATTATCCCACCACAATTATCCTTCATTATCCCACCACAATTATCCTTCATTATCCCACCACAATTATCCTTCATTATCCCAGCACAATAATAGTCCATTTATTTTCAATCCAGAAATATCATCAACTTTTTTTTTTAGTCTAATTTATTGTCAAGTGTCGTCAGACTAGAGGGTGGATTTGACTAGTAACCAAGGATACTAGTGTCGTCAGACTAGAGGGTGGATTTGACTAGTAACCAAGGACACTCATTCCTGCCTCTTAACTATAGGCTCATCAAACTTCATACAACCATAACTGAACTGAATATAATCATCTAGAAATGCAAAAAGTAATGAAATAGATGTCACGTAATTCAAGGGATTAAATAAGGACTGCCAGTACAGTTAAATAAGGACTGCCAGTACAGTTAAATAAGGACTGCCAGTACAGTTAAATAAGGACTGCCAGTACAGTTAAATAAGGACTGCCAGTACAGTTAAATAAGGACTGCCAGTACAGTTAAATAAGGACTGCCAGTACAGTTAAATAAGGACTGTCAGTACAGTTAAAAAAGGACTGCCAGTACAGTTAAATAAGGACTGCCAGTACAGTTAAATAAGGACTGTCAGTACAGTTAAATAAGGACTGCCAGTACAGTTAAATAAGGACTGTCAGCACAGTTAAATAAGGACTGTCAGTACAGTTAAATAAGGACTGCCAGTACAGTTAAATAAGGACTGCCAGTACAGTTAAATAAGGACTGCCAGTACAGTTAAATAAGGACTGTCAGCACAGTTAAATAAGGACTGTCAGTACAGTTAAATAAGGACTGCCAGTACAGTTAAATAAGGACTGCCAGTACAGTTAAATAAGGACTGCCAGTACAGTTAAATAAGGACTGCCAGTACAGTTAAATAAGGACTGCCAATACAATGCAGCTTTGACAATCCTGATCTCAAAAGTTCATATACATCAAAAGTTTGAGTGTGATAATATTTGAAATTACTTCTGTCTTTGCTTGGAGAATTAGCGCACAGATTTGCCCTGTCAGAGATATACTGTGTCTCTGTTTAGACCATGATAAGGCAAGGATAGCCAACTTCCACTACTATGAGTATACAAGAAGGATACTGCAGTAGATAGTTTAGTCTACCAAATTTATGTATAGACTCTACATGACGAGACAACACAGGGATAGCCAACTGTATAGTAGTTATAAAGTTCACATTTTTCAGATGTTTGAGCTGTCCATGGCTACATCTAAAGTATAGTATTGTTCTATGAATTTTTGTGGCTGCACTGTATGTGTTACAGTACAATGCATTCATGTTTGTTTTTGTGGCTGCACTGTATGTGTTACAGTACAATGCATTCATGTTTGTTTTTGTGGCTGCACTGTATGTGTTACAGTACAATGCATTCATGTTTGTTTTTGTGGCTGCACTGTATGTGTTACAGTACAATGCATTCATGTTTGTTTTTGTGGCTGCACTGTATGTTACAGTATAATGCATTCATGTTTGTTTCAGGTAAACATGTTTGTAAACAATCTTGGAGACAGGTGGATAATGCAAGAATTTGGAACTGAGTAGCAGCACCACAAGCCCATCACCGCAGTGGGAGTGTGGTCACTGAAGGCAATAACAGTAGGGTGTTTGGCCCAAGGCCTAGACACCCTCCTTCAGGATATTCTGGTAGGCTTGGTTTAATTCCCCATCTGTACTTATCATGTGTTTAGATCTTCACTGTTGTATATCCACAGCAGGTGTGTCAAGCATTGATAATACAGTATTACAGTATAAACAGATAGAAGAATCACAATGGTCCTTCACAGGGCATGCTTAATAAACAGCCCCACAAATGGTGAATTCCTTAAATATTTGGTGCCTGTCCCCACCCCACCCCACCACAAATACAAGAAAGATTGTGCTAGTGAAGGAGTCAGCCTTTTCACACACAGCAGTAATTTTCTGGCCAAGTGAGTTTATTCAGTACACAGTGCTTGTCAGACGGGGGAACGTTTGACTGGCCCTTGATTGACTCCCCACCCCCCCATTCAAAATCAGTTACTGTGGGATCATATCAAAATGGGACTTTGGGGGGGTAATTTTTGTGACTTAAATCATGTTCATATGCCAGTATATAAGAGATGTGTGTGTGTGTGTGTGTGTGTGTGTGTGTGTGTGTGTGTGTGTGTGTGTGTGTGCATCTTCAGGAGGTAATTACATGACACAAATCACATCATAGTGACTGAAGGGGTTAAAGAGGCAACTTAAATACCTTGTCATGTTGTGAAACTTGATAAGTCTCAGTGATAATGTAGGAATGAGTCTCCTTGGTTAATAGTCAAATTTATCCTCCAGTCTGACAATGTTTGGCTATTAATTGAGCTGAAAGAGGTCAAGGATTTTTGTCAGATGAAACTAAACAGACATTAGTAACAAAGTTTTACTTATACAGGAAGGAACTAGAGCAGGCTTATCAGCAGCTCTTGTGTGAGGCCCTGACAATGTATGGATGCCTGCTAGTACACTGCATCAGCAGCAGGCCACAGGAGGCCATGCCAGACTACTTCAGTGTGGCCGTCAACAATGTATGGATGCCTGCTAGTACACTGCATCAGCAGCAGGCCACAGGAGGCCATGCCAGACTACTTCAGTGTGGCCGTCAACAATGTATGGATGCCTGCTAGTACACTGCATCAGCAGCAGCCCACAGGAGGCCATGCCAGACTACTTCAGTGTGGCCGTCAACAATGTATGGATGCCTGCTAGTACACTGCATCAACAGCAGCCCACAGGAGGCCATGCCAGACTACTTCAGTGTGGCCGTCAACATGCTGGAGGGTAACGATGGTTAGTAACATACCTTTTCTAACCTGACCTGGCTTAAATTTCTCTTCTCTCCAAGTTGAATGCAGAGTTGTAAAAATATATTGACACTGAAATATAATGTTAGTTGTGACAAAGTATCATGGAGAGGATATTGTAGCTGTAGTACTGTATTGTCTTCTGCCATTGAGCTATGTAAAGTAAATAGAAAAGGATGAAAATGTGGACCAATTAAGAGTAAAAACAGTATAGTAGCTGTGTAGTTATTCTTCAAGTAATTTCTGTTCAGCCACCTTACTTTAAGAGTTTGTATTTGTTAGTATTTTGTTTGTAGTGTCCAGGCTGCAGAGCATGTGAGAAATTAGCTTAGGGGGGTTCTGTCATGGCCATCCCCTGTTTGGGGGTTCCCAGCAGGAAGCAGGTGTCAGAGATGGTGGTGGTGGTGGTGGTGGTGATTTACTTTTTTGTGTTTATGGCAAGGTGGGGAAAAAGTATTAAAATGATGGTTGTTTTATTTTTGTGTTCACGGCAGGGTTGGAAAAAACACTGATGATGACGCTGTTATTTTTTGTTGTTTATTGCAGGGTGGGGATAAAGCTTTGACTGATTGTGATGGTGATATTATTATTTTGTATTTTTGTGGGTGTGTATCAGAGAGTGAAGAATGTTGGATTCAACGAGGTCAGGCTAATGATGATAGTGGTGATGATATTTCTGTGTGTTGGGTTTGAAATGTATAGACTGTTGTTGGATGAATATCATGATGATTATGATGGTGTTGATGATGATGATAATATTGTTCTGTGTTCGTATTAGGGTGTGTGGAATGTCTTTGGTTAAATAGTATAATGATGGTGGTGACGTAACAAAGATGATGAATGGTGATGGATTTTTTTTCCTCTTCTTTTTTTTCTGTATATATCAGGGTGTGGTGAGTGTGGCCAGATGTGCACACACCAGTGCCCCACCACAGGCCCATCAGGGAGGACTCTGGACACCCACCCATCAGGGCCAGAGCATGGACATCCTCCCTCACCCACACAGTTGTTAGGCCTAAGGTTCACAAATTTGATGGTAAGGACACAGACATTGTACTCCTTTTATTCTAACTTGACCTAATATTACCATCTCTCCATCTTGAATGCTGGGTTCTAACAAGAGATTAACAATAGAATATGGTGCTATACTCTTTGTACTGTAACTTTACCCCAGATTGCTATCTCTCCATCTTGAATGCTGGGTTCTAACAATAGATTAACACTGGAATGTGATGCAATACTCTTTGTACTGTAACTTTACCCCAAATTGCCATCCTTCCATCTTGAATGCAAAATCATAACATTAGATTAACAATAGAAAATGCTGCTATTCTCATTTTACTCTAACTTGGCCGAAAATTCCATACAATAGATGAACAATAGAACAGAATATGATGCTACACAAATGTAACAATGCAGTTGATACATCACTCTTAGGTGATTACTTGCAGTCCACATCATGCAGTACAGTAAGTCTTTGGTACAAGTTACTCTTATTTACTTGCTTTTTAAATTAATTTCCTGCACCTGCCCATAGGTATTAGTGAGGGTGGAGAGGAGTACAGTGGCACGTCCTCCCCTCACCACATTCAGTCCATCACCAACAAGCCAGTCAAAGCCTGAGCATCCCTTCCTGCTGGGCATTTGACCATACACAAAATTCAAGGATCAGAAGGTGGGTGTTGCTGACATGTTGTGACGACTTAGAGTTGGTTCTCTTTTAACATTATTTCACTTAGTTATTTCATTACTGACCCCTCCATGATTTTGACAACTCTAGTATTTTATTGCAGCTGCTGGGCCTCAGGGAACAGAGTGTCAAGTCTGTGGCCAGAGTTGGACACAAAAAATTATTGCAGACAAGAACAGTAGATGCTGGTTGATTGCAGCTGCTGGCCAAAGGGAACAGAGTGTCAAGTCTGTGGCCAGAGTTGGACACACCAAAATTAATGCAGCCAAACACAGTAGATGCCACCAGACATCAAGGCAGCACCAGCCCACTACAGTACACACAGGATGAAGTCTGACCTTGACCTTTGTTAGGTTGTTCTCATTATTGAATCTGTTCATCTTGGGCTGACCCTCAACCCTTCCATTAAGTGTGGTTAAAATTGGATAAAACCATTTTGCCTTGAGGGCCTGACCTTTGACCAATTGTTTTCAGTAACAGTAGGTAACCCATTGACTGATCCACCACATTGTCATCACATTTAGTTTAAATCAGGTCAGAACTGTTTGAGAAAACTAGTGCTGTACACTGTATACCAATCCCATATCAGGTCTGTTTGGAAAGTATCCAGCCTTAGGCTGTAAAACAATAAATAACTAATCTGTTGCGTTACGACACCAGTCTCCTTCAAAGTAGGCCCCTTCTGACTTGACACACGTAGCCCAACGTTCTTTCCACTGCCTGAAACATTTTTCAAAGTCGGTTTTCGGCATCTCCTGCAGGTGCTACGTTGCATTCGTCAAGATCTCTTCTCTTGGGTGGATGTTGGTCAAGACATGCTGGAGTGTACAAATTACAATCCAGACTTTCTGAAGACTGTTGTCACTGGAGATGAGACTTGGGTGTAGGGGTATGACCCAGAAACCAAAGCACAGTTGTACCAGTGGAAACATGCAGGGTTGCCTTGACCAAAAAAAAGCAAGACAGGTCCACAGCAAGGTGAAATGCACCCGGATGTTGACAGTTTTTTAAACTACCGTGGTGTTGTGCATCACGAATACGCACCAGAAGGTCAGACTGTCAACAAACATTAATACCTCAACGATTCCGTTTTCTTTGTAATGCAGTTCAATGGAAGAGACCAGACCTTTGGAAAGCGGCGAGTTGGAAGCTGCACCATGACAACGCCCCTGTCCATTCTTCTCAACCGATTAAGGAATTTTTGGCCAAGCACAACTTCCCGCATGTCCGGCTGGATCCCTACTCACCAGACATGGCTCTTTGCATCTTTTGGTTATTCCACAAGCTCAAAACTCCGCTGAAGGGATACCGATTTGAGAAGAGAGGAGAGATCATGACGAATGTGATGAAGCACCTGCAGGAGATACGGAAAACCGACTTTGAAAAATGTTTCAGGCAGTGAAAAAGAACGCTGGACTACATGTGTCGGGTCAGAAGAGGCCTGCTTTGAGGGAGATCAGTGTTCTAGCTCAACAGGTTAGCTATTTATTCTTTTAGAGCCTAAGGTTGGTGCTGAGATGTGGGCACCATCCAGCCCTCTTAAGCTACCAGAAGAGGCTGGATGACTCCGTCGCTGATGCCTGTCCAGGATGCAACACAGCACCCCATACTATTAAGCACATTATGGAAGACTGCATTGCACACAATCACCTACGCCAACAACACAACATACACTCTTTGAGAGCTCTGTGGGAAAGCCCGGTCTCGGCCATGGCCTTCCTAAGGGACTCGGGGCTGTTCGGCCAGACTGCCTAGGAAACAACTACTACTACTACTTTCTGGACATAACTCATACTCACCTACATTTTGTTTCTGACCTACTTATACAGTCAGTGACAGTGAAATATTGAAATGCTTGTCAACATTTAAGAATAGCAACATGTGGAATCACATAAAAGAACAAGAAATGAATACACAAGAATACGTAGGGAAGAAGAAAGGAATTTTGAAAAAGGTATAATTGACAAATGCAAGGATGAACCCAAACTGTTTTATAGATTTGTTAATGGCAAACTGAAACAAAAGGAAGGAATCACCAAGCTGAAAGTAGATGGAGAGGTCTTTAATGATGCGGCAATGCAAGCAGAAATAATGAACAAACGTTTCCAGTCAGTTTTCACTAAAGAAAAGGAGCTTGTGGAAGGGGAGGGAGTGATTAGAAATGTTCCGGTGATGAAAGATATAAAAGTGGAGGTGCAGGAAGTGTATAAATTACTGGAAACTCAAGATGTAAGGAAAGCCCCAGGACCTGATGGAATTTCTAATTGGGTACTGAAGGAATGCAGAGAACAACTGGCGGATAAAATTCACAGCTTAATTGTACGCTCACTGGAAGAGGGGAAAGTGCCAAAAAGAATGGAAGAGGGCAAATGTGGTACCAATTTACAAGGGAGGAAACAGGGAAGAACCCCTGAATTATAGACCAGTGTCTCTAACCAGCATGGTCGCAAAATTGTGTGAGAGAATCCTGAAAGACAGATGGATAAAATATCTGGAAGAGATGAATATTTTGGCTGAATGTCAGTTTGGATTCAGAAGTGGAAGGTCATGTGTTTCAAACTTGTTGAGCTTTTACTCAAGAGCGATTGATGTGGTACAGGAGAGAGATGGTTGGGTGGATTGTGTGTACTTAGACTTAGAGAAGGCCTTTGACAAGGTACCTCATAAGAGACTAATGTGGAAACTAGAATATATAGGAGGACTAAAGGGGAAACTTCTGGAATGGATGAGAGACTTTTTGAGAGACAGACAAATGAGGACAGTAATAAAGGAAAAGATGTCTGGATGGAGGGAAGTAACAAAGTGGAGTCCCTCAAGGCTCAGTGTTGGCGCCAGTAATGTTCCTGATTTATGTAAATGATATGGTAGATGGAGTGAACAGTTATGCGAGTCTGTTTGCTGATGATGTAAAGATCTTGAGGAAGATAGAGGTTGAGGAGGATTGTAAAATACTGCAGGAGGATTTGGATAGGATACACAATTGGAGCCGGACGTGGGAAATGAAATTTAATGTAAAGAAATGTAAAATATTGGAAATGGGTAAAAGTACCAGGAGACCATCACTGAATTATTTTTTGGGTAATGAATTAATCACTAAAAGGAGAGAAGAGAAAGATTTGGGAGTGCTGGTCCAAGATAGTTTGTCACCAGAAAAGCACATTAACAAGATAGTTGGAGAGACTTATAAGCTCTTGACTAACATAAGAGTAGCATTTCATTTTATGGATGAGGAAATGATGAAAAAATTGATAGTGGCCATGATCCGCCCCAGGTTAGAATATGCAGCGGTAGTGTGGTCCCCACACAAAAAGAAAGATATAAACAAGATTGAGAGAATACAAAGAACAGCAACCAAGATGGTCCCCAGTCTGACAGACCTGTCATACAGAGAGAGGCTGGAAAAACTGGATTTGCCTTCGTGAGAGGAAAGGAGAAAGAGGGGAGACATGATTGCGGTGTTCAGGACCATGGTGGGAGTAGATAAAATTGACAAAGAAGATCTGTTTGTATGGGATAAGAGAGCAACAAGAGGACATGGAATGAAATTGAAAAAGTCAAGCTGCTTGAAGGATATCAAGAAATATAGCTTTCCTTACAGAAGTATAGACTTATGGAACAGCCTGGACAAAGAGATCGTCCAGTCTAAAAACTTAAACGAGTTTAAAGTTAAATTCGACTTATTGAGAAACAGCTGGATGAAACCCACGAGCATAGTACATTCCGTGTATATCACAATTAGGTATATTCTTAAATATTTGGAACGACTTAGACAAAGAGGTGGTGCATGAGAAAAACATTCATGTGTGTAAAGGTAGACTTGATAAATGTGGATATGGAGACAGGACAACACGAGCATTGCTCAATTCCTGTATACTACAAATAGGTAAATACAAATAGGTAAATACATGGAGACACTGATTACAAAGGAGGAAGTGAAGGAGCATTGTGGTGTGGATGTGGATGTGATAGGAAGTGTTAGGAGAAACACACTGAGGTGGTTTGGCCATGTGGAGAGGATGGAGAGTGACAGGATGATGAGGAGAGTGTATGTGAGTGAGGTGGAGGGAGGAAGAGGGAGGGGGAGGCCAAGGATGAGCTGGAGGGTTGGGGTAGAGAAGTATATGAGAGAGGGGGGTTGTGAGCTGGGAGCAGGGCAGTGAAATGGTGGGGGACAGGGCGATATGGAGGTGAATTGTTTATGGCCACCCCATATAGAATTAAGGTGTCTGGCAATAGATAGATAGAGAGAGAACATACTTTGATGTTTGTAGGTAGACAGTAAGATACAATTTCGTGTTTGTTTATTCATTCCTGATACAATGTACAGGCAGACCCTGAGATACAATACCCCTAGATGTGATACCCCAGCATAGCAATGGGGGTAGAAATACCACTCCACCCTGCTGAATGATGGCCAGACCCTGGTATAACAATGGGTTTTGTTTGTTTTTACCAATTTTGATGTTAGTTTAGACTTAAATTTTGTGTTTAGGTTGATGTATAAACTGTTTTTAGACTTCTATTAATGTGTTTTAGTCAGAGGTGGGGTGAACATTGTCATTTGGGGTACAGTTTACTAAGTTTGATTTTTCCAGACTTATTTTTTATGATTTTCAGATTTTATTGTTGGGTTTAGGTAAGTTATAAACTGCTTTTAGGCTTAGTTTAGCTTGTTTAAAGCTATTTGGGGGTTTAGGTGGGCTAGAAACTTGTTTTTGGACTCATTTGAGGGGGTTTAGGACTTGGTGGGGGGAAACCCAAGGCTCAGAAACGCATCCCTATACTTTACATGTTAAATCTACCCTGAGATACGATACCCCACCCAGCAGTGGGTTTTTACTTAACCAATTGTATCATTAAACTGGGGTATGCCTGTATATCAGTGAAGAAGGCTGTCACTTCTACTGTACTCATTTTTACTCCTACTTGCCCATAAATTGACATCTTCTTGAATATTGTAACAATAGATTAATGCCAGAAAAAGGTCTGTCTATCCATCTATCTGTCTGTCTATAGCCCGACTCCCTAATCCCGCAAAGGGTGGCCGCAGACAAAATGCCTCCAGGTCGCTTTGTCACCCACCATTTGCCTGCCCTCCCCCTAACTCACTCCCCCCTCCCTCATATACCTCTCAACTCCATCCCTCCACCTCATCCTCAGCCATCCCCTCTCTCTCTCCCTCCCTCCACTTTGCCTACATACACCCTTTTAGTCTGTCTTTCTTTCATTCTCCATTCTCTGCACATGTCCAAACCACCTCAGTGTATTTCTCCTAATCTTCTCAACCACATCCACATCCACCCCACAACGTTCTATCACTTCTTCATTCGTCAACCTGTCCCTCCACGTCACTCCACATGCTCCTCTCAAGTAACTCATTTCCACTGCTCTCACTCTTGACTTGTTCCCCTCTTGCAAGGTCCACACCTCGCTTCCATAAGTCAGGGTAGGGATCACAATACTATCATGCAGTGACTTCTTAACTTCCATACTCACCTCCCTATTTCTCATCACTGCTTTCAGTGAACCAACAACCTTCCTTCCCTGCTGTACCCTTTCAAGCACTTCATCCCCCAAAGTTCCATCCTTACTCATCACACTGCCCAAGTACTTGAATGCACTCACACTCTCCATATCCTCACCATCCAACCTCACTGTACACTCTGTGACTTCATTCCTCTCAAACACCATAAATTTACTTTTGTTTATATTAACTTTCAGATTCCTCTTCCTACACACTGTCCCAAATTCATTCACCAAACCTTGCAACTCCCATTCATCTTCACTCAACAATACTGTATCATCAGCAAACAACAACACCAGAATCTTCCAAATCTCACCCTCATTCATTAGAGTCACCCCCAGATCCACTGCCCTACCCTGCACCTCTTTTACAACCCCATCTATGTATATATTAAACAGCCATGGAGACATCACACAACCCTGTTTCAGTTCCACACTGAGATCAAAGAACTCACTTAGCTCACCATCCACTCGCACCGTAGCCCTAGCTCCTTCGTACATACTCTTCACAGCACTCAACAATTTCCCCTCTACTCCATATATTCTCACTTCCTTCCACATGCCCTGTCTATCTATTCTGTCATAAGCTTTCTCAAAGTCCATGATGATGATGGTTATTATTAATTATTATTATTATTTTTATCATCACCATTATCGTGTCTTTGTATTTTACAGTGTGGTGGGCAACAAGCACTGCAGCAGTCCTGGCTTGCAGCTCCTATAAACACTTTTGGAGAATGGCCTGGTATCTCCACACTCAGTCTGCTATATATTGTGTCAGGTATGTCTCTATCTGATCACTTTATCTATTCTTCTATCTCTCTGTCTCTATCTATCTATCTGTTGCAAGGCACCTTATTCCTGTAAGGGGTGGCCACTAACAAATTGCCTCCATGTTGCCCTGTCCCCTGCCCTCCCTCCAACCCACACCCCTCCTCTCTCATATCTCTCTCCATTCCATCCCTCCATCTTATCCTTGGCTTCCCCCTCCACCTTGTTCACATGTACTCTTCCTGTCAGTCTCTTATTCTCCATCCTCTCCACTCCATCTTTCCATATCATCCTTGATCTCCCCCTCCCATCTCACTCACATGCTCTCCCCTCCCATCTCACTCACATGCACTCTTCTAGTCAGTCTCTCATTCCCCATCCATTCCACTCCATCATTCCATCTCATTCTTGGTCTCCCCTTCCACCTCACTCACATGCACTCTTCTAGTCAGTCTCTCATTGTCCATCCTCTCCACTTCATATCATCCTTGGTCTCCCCCTCCACCCCACTCACATGCACCCTTCTAGTCAGTCTCTTATTCTCCTTCTTCTTTGCTCCATCCCTCTTCTCATTCTTGGTCTCCCCCTACCATTCTTCCCCTTCACCTCATTGACAAACTCTTCTAGTCAGTCTCTCATTCCCTATCCTCTCCATTCCATCCTCTCCACTCCATCCTTCCATCTCATTCTTGGTCTCCCCTTCTGCCTCATTCACATGCACTCTTCTAGTCAGTCTCTCACTGTCCATCCTCTCCACATAGCCAAACCATCTCAGAGTATTTCTCTTAACACTTTCAACCACATCAACACCACAATGCTCCTTTACTTCCTCATTTGTCAGTCTGTCTGTTTGTCAACTTATCTATATATCTATTGCCAGACACCTCAGTCCCGTAAGGGTTGGCCACAAACAAATCACCTCCATGTTGCCCTGTCCCCCATCATTTTACAGCCTTGCTTCCAGCTCACACCCCCTCTCTCCCATATACCTTTCCACTCCATCCCTCCATCTCATCCTTGACCTCCCCCTCCCTCTCCCCCCTCCACCTCACTCACATACACTCTCCTCATCAGTCTCTCACTTTCCATCCTCTCCACAGCATAAAATAACCATCTCTCCATCTTGACTCCTGAGATGTACAGGATGTTAATGCTAGAATATGAAGCATTTAAGTGTGGATGTTTATGAGGTGGAGTCAGGATTCCAGGGGCTGGAATGGTGAGGGAGTGAGTGTGTGGCACATTCAACTGGATAGACTTTAGGTGGTTTGTCATTCTGTAGAGTTATTTCTGGCTCTGCACTTTACCTCACACCATCCTAGGGTTGGAAAGTAGATCTGGATGATGATGATGATGGTGATGGTGATGATGATGATGTTGGTGGTGATGATGATGATGGTGACTGATTGTGATGATGATGATGACAGCAGTGATGGTGAGAAAGATGGTGGTGGTGATGGTGATGATGAAAAAGATAATGATGATGACAGTGATTGTGATGATGATGATGACAACAGTGATGGTGGTGGTGGTGATGGTGATAATTTCTTTTTTTTTCATTTTTGGGATTGTGTTCATATGATTTGTGGTAGGTGAGGGCGCTTACCATCCACTCACTCGATGTAGTGCAGCTCTTGGGTGTCTGCCCTGTCCTCTCTTCCATCCTTCTTTCCTTCCATTCTCTTCATTCTTTCTTTCCTTCATTCTTTCCTCGTCCTTCTGCCTACGGGTGACTTTACGCTCCCTCTGCTGCCTTTCTTTCCTTCAGTCTTTCCTCTTCCTTCTGCCTGTGGGTGACTCTACACTGAGTGACAAGCCAAATGGTTTCCTGTACACCAGGAAACCATTTACTACGCTGGGTGGTAACCATATAACCAAATTTGGGCGCCTGGTGGTTTAGTGAGTAATTATTGCGCTCCAATCGGATTGAGCCGGTGAAGGTTTATATCCAAGGGGTGGTTGGGGTTTATTGCTCATGTAATGCCACTCAGGGATGAGTGAGGCTGGTCACTCTCATCTTAAATGTCAGGACCAACTTGCCTAGCCCCGGGCTCCTACACTCCTCATGGGACAACATAGGATTGGATGATGGATGGATGGATGGATGTTCATGTGATCAAGGAAGGTGTATCAGTGCTGATCTCTCTCCTGTCATCACTCACCCTCCTGTCATCACTCACCCTCCTGTCATCACTCACCCCTCCTGTCATCACTCACCCTCCTGTCATCACTCACCCTCCTGTCATCACTCACCCCTCCTGTCATCACTCACCCTCCTGTCATCACTCACCCCTCCTGTCATCACTCACCCTCCTGTCATCACTCGATGGATGGATGTTCATGTGATCAAGGAAGGTGTATCAGTGCTGATCTCTCTCCTGTCATCACTCACCCTCCTGTCATCACTCACCCTCCTGTCATCACTCACCCCTCCTGTCATCACTCACCCTCCTGTCATCACTCACCCTCCTGTCATCACTCACCCTCCTGTCATCACTCACCCCTCCTGTCATCACTCACCCTCCTGTCATCACTCACCCCTCCTGTCATCACTCACCCTCCTGTCATCACTCACCCTCCTGTCATCACTCACCCTCCTGTCATCACTCACCCCTCCTGTCATCACTCACCCCTCCTGTCATCACTCACCCTCCTGTCATCACTCACCCTGCCCAAGCAAGTAAGGGTGACTGTGTGTCTTGCTGTACAAAAGAATCACAGAGAAGGAAGCATTAGCATTTTTTTTTTTCTCGTCAATTGAGGATGCTCCCAAACACCTTTTCCTAAGCAATTTATTTATTTATTTTTTGTTTTCTCCCTTGTCAGTTTTGGAAGTTCCCTAACGCCCATTCCTAAGCAGTTTATGTATTTATTTATTTTTTTCCCTGCCTTGTCAGTTGAGGAAGCTCCCTAACACCTTTTCCTAAGCAGTTTTTTTTTTCTCCCTTGTCAGTTGCAGAAGCTCCCTAACACCTTTTCCTAAGCAACTTATTTATTTTTTATTTTTTTTGTACAGAAGATAAACAGAGGGAAAAAAAAAATCCATATACTAGATAACAAGTGTCCTCTGTTCATAGAAAAATCTATAACATTTGGCCTTGAACTACTGTAGGTTGAAGTTTTGGGGGAAAGTATTCTGGGGAAGAGAGTTCCAGAGAGAAGCAGTGTGGGAATAAATGAAATCTGATAGGCAGAAGTTGTTCAGTATGGCAGTGTATCAGTAAAAAAAAAAGAAAATACCCAGATGAGGTCATAGAGTGTGACCTCAGGGATAAGGGACTGATAGAGAGGGTGCTAGAGATTGAGCAGCGTGGAGAGCAGCCTTCCGGTGACCAAGGCCAACACATACAAGCATGTAGGAGCCTTGATAAATGAGTGATGGATGGGTAAATAGACAGACAAGTAGACAGATAGACATAAACAGACAGACTGACAGCAAGATATATAATGCTTTGTTTTGATGTATAATGAATAGGTTTAATTGATTTTCATTTTTTTTTTTTTTTTCTAGATCTGGGAGCAGGGCAATGACATGGCAGGGACAGGGTGACATGGAGACGATTTGTTTGTGGCCACCCCTTACGGGATTGAGGCGTCTGATAATAGATAGATAGTAAAGCACACAACCTGGCCCATAATGACCTCCATCAGTGCTGCCTTCAGTTGGACTCTGATGGGGTGACTGATAGGAAGGTAAGAGCATGAATTAATGTAAGAAGTGGAGTATAGTAGTGGTAGTAAGGGTTTTAGTAGTAGCAGTGGTTGTAGTGGCAGTAGTAGTTACAGTAGTAGTAGTTGTTGTAGCAGTAATAGCAATAGTGATGGTTGTAGTAGCACATTAGTAGTAATAGTAGTAGTTGTAGTGTTAGTAATAGTAGTAGTTGTAGTAGTAGTAATAGTAGTATTAGTAGTTGTGATGGTTGTGGTAGTAGTCAAACAGAGAGGCATTGATGTTTAATTTATACTGGCATGTTGGAGCCTTTATAAACGATACAAACAGAGTGGGGTTGATATCGTATGTTTGTGTCGTTTATAAAGGCTTCAACATGTCTTTGTAAACGATACAAACAGAGTGGGGTTGATATCACATCCTCACACAATTAGTGCAGATTTAAAGACAGTTTTATTGTAGCATGAAAAAATATTTTGGAAATTGGCTGTTTCGATTTGGTAATGTGTAATGAATTATAAATGAGTTTTTATTCCTGTAGAACAGTAATGATTGGTTGAGAATGAATGAATGAAAGAACAGTAATGAGAAGCTACACAGTCTGTTGCATAACACAAGCGTTGTTCCTGCCCTGGATGCTGGTACCTTCAGCTGGATGTGGGTCTTCCTGTCTGCCTGCATGTTTTTCTTTAAAGTGTGTGTATGTGTGTGTGTTTCTTACTTAATTGTATCTTTACAGGAATGAGTCAGGCTCGTACTGTCCCTTGTATAAAACCATTTTTATCATACATATCCATAAATTTGTGAATAGACACTATTTCATTTGGTAGTGCATTCCACTGATCAATTGCTCTATTTGGAAAACAATTTCCTTGCATCTTTATCGCCTCTCTTTTTATGTAGTTTTTTGCAGTGTCCTCTTGCTGATGCTTCCCCATTGGTTATATATTCATTTATGTCTATTTGGTTAGTACTTGGATGGGTGACCGCCTGGGAACACCAGATGCTGTTGGCATCCCTACGTGTCAAGTGGGGTTGGTGGAGGATTAGTGCACCTCCCTGTAAAACAATTAACTCTAAGCCCTTGGCCACCCCGGTTGGGATACATGGCGTCTGGCAATTTTTTTTTTTTTTTTTTTTTTTTATGTCTATTTTCTCCTTCCCTGAGATACATTTATGTAGCATAACCATCTCTCCTCTTTTCCGTCTCTCCTGTAGTGTTGGTAGATTCAGTTTTTCAAGTCTTTCTTCGTAGCTTAGATCCCTTAAGCTTGGTACCCATCTTGTAGCTGCCCTTTGTACTTTTCAGTCCTATCTTTGTGTTTTTTGAGATGAGGATTCCAGACTACTAATGCATACTCCAGGGTTGGTCTGATGAATGATGCTATTATCTTTCTCAGCATGTCTTCGTATATATATGTGAATGCTATTCTCGTATTTGCAAGCTGTGTATACATGTTACATACCTTCTCACTGATGTGGTCATCTGGAGATAGACTGTTATTGATAATCACTCCTAGGTCCTTCTCCCTGTCTGATATGTGTAGGGTTGATCTTCCCAATTTATAATCCCAATCTGGTCTCTTCTCACTTTTACCAAACTTAATTACATGACACTTGTCCACATTAAATTCCATTTGCCATGTATTGCTCCTTTGTGTGTGTGTGTGTGTGTGTGTGTGTGTGTGTGTGTGTGTGTGTGTATGTAAGGAGGAAGCAACCAGAGGCCAATGACTATCCATGTTGTAGGAATAACCCTGTTCCATTGTCTGAAAACTATGTAATATTAACTCAGAATTTTCCACCTACAGAAGTCGTTCAGGCCCCTGGATCTGCAGCCCAAGAAGACCCGTGCCATCTGATGCAGCCTGACAGCGGCAGATGAAGCGCCTCACACCTAAGATATCAAGAGGCGAATTTCCCACCCCACAGGTATGCCGTCAAGGCATAAATAAACGTCCGAATGTTTATTTTTTAACCCCCACTGAACTGTTTTTAATTCCCTCAGAAGAGTTAGATGATTGCAACCATGTGAGAATGTTAGATGTCTGAGCAATTGTGTAAGAATGTTAGATGTCTGAGCAATTGTGTAAGAATGTTAGATGACTGCAGTTGTGTAAGAATGATAGGAAATGTTTAATTATCTGTATCTTTTGTCATTTTTCATCCCACAGTGAAAAATAAATTGTCCGTCATGGGAAATATAATTTTAGTTCCCAGAGTCATTCACAAGTGGCTTTTTGCAGACTTAACACATCTCTGTGAGTCATTCTCATTGCACCTCAGTATCCTTTTGTATGCAACTAATAGTGAAGAAAATGATGCAGGAGAATGCTTAGTTGCAAAAAGGAAGATAAATCACTAACAAAAAGGAGCTACAGTGCCTTCCATACAACTTTTAATGTGGCCTCTTGTAGGTTGGGCCATCCACTCGTGTGATAGTTTTCTTTGCTATTTACATCTTGTGCTTATAGATTAGTTACTTACAGGAGCAGCCTAGGTCCTTAAGTTTCCTCTCATATGCTTATTGTTTTTCAAATTTCTTGCAGTTAACCTTTCATGTTTTGTGTATGTTTGTTCAGCCAGCCTTTTTTGCAGTTAAATTTGCATGTTCTTAGTTACGTTCTTTGTTCTTCCAGGTTTTTGTAGCTACACTTTCATGTTCTTTATGTGCTGTGTTCTGTCAGTGTCATATTCTGTGTTTATATGCTTGTGTCTGCCTCCTTCTTCTGTTATGTTCTTTATGTGCTGTGTTCTGCCAGTCTGTGTTTTTGTCTGCCAACCTTCTTCAGTTATCCTCAGTTATGTTCTTCTCTTGACTCAGTACTTAGCCAGTTCTTTAAATCATGGCCTGTATTCTCGTCAGTTAAGGCAGCTCCCTAACACCTCTTCCCAAGCAATTTTTATTTTATTTTATTTTTTTAATAACAACAGAGGAAGGAAAAACGAATAAAAAAAAAAATAATCCATTCACCAGATTACTGGTGTCCTCTGATCATAAAATATCTGTAACAGTTGGACTTGAACAGCTGTGGGTTGAAGTTTGGAGGGAAACAACTCTGGGGAAGTGAGTTTCAGAGAGATGCAGTTCAGGGAATGAAAGAATTCTGATAGGCAGAAGTTGTGCAATATGGCTGAGTGACATTCCAGTCATGAGCGCTACCAGATGCTTATTACCACGTGCTGTTGTCTTGTATGTCATTTAAATAATTCAAATATCACCATACTCTTCATAAAAATGTACATAATCCTATTACCCAGCTGTATCCAAAAATAACTAGCTAAGGGCTAGGGAGCTTGCTTAACTGATGAGAATACAAGCCATGTGTACAGTAGCATGGCTCACCTCAGTTTGGGGATTCCTTCAGAAAAAGGATGGCATCATTATTTTGAACTGAGTGATTAAATCCTTCAGCATTTAGCTTCATTTATTGTTTTCACTTCACTCAGCTAGATATGAACTCAGGGGACTGGTGGTCAGCATCCCCTGAAAGGAGGATGGTGATCTGCCGCCAATATGCTCCTGTAGACAAGAAAGCAGGGAAGGGATAATAGATCAGGTAAATGAGAGAGCCTTGGTTAGTAGTGGGCAGTGGTGTTTAGCACAGGAGGCAGTCCAGCACCTGAGGCCCAGTGATGGGTTTGCTGATCTTACGCAACTCTTTTTCTTTCTCTTACTGATGTATGAATGGTGGCAGTTTGTGACCATAAACAGGGGAACACTGATATGTATATGCAGAAATAAATTGGTAAGGAACGGTGCTTGGGTGTCTTCCCAACCAGTGGGAATATGACTTATTCTTTTACTTAGTCACACTTGTGTGGGAGCTGCCTAGTATGGGCCAACTGGTCTGCTGTAATATATTACCTGTATTTCTTTGATGGGTGACGGGAGGTTGGAAATACTACAAAATAATATAATGGTGGAACTAACAAAGGCCTGAAGTAAGTGAATGTGGAGGTAACTGGAGTGAGGTAAGTTGCCTAAAGAATATAATAATACTGCCCCAAGAGTAGCCCCACACAGCAAGAGAATTGGGCACTACTTGAAAAGTACTGTATAATCAAAGAAGCTTTAAGGTATTGCAAACACCATATAAATGAAGATCTGTCATAAGCTGCCAAAATATGATGTAGAACCAGTAGAGAACATCCCAGTACAGGTAAGAGGAGGGAAGGAGACTGGTGAAAAGGAGGAGGAGATTGAGAGATGGCAGAAGGGGCTGAAACGAAATGCATTAATGAAAAAAACGAGGAAAGGAAAGATAGGAGGAAAAAGGGCAGAAAAAGAATGCATTAATGAAAAAAAAAAAAAAAGGGGGGGGGAAAGCAAAGAGAGGAAAGACGGGAGAAGGGGCAGGAAAGGAAGACTTATAGAGGAGAAGAAAAGGAAGGAGAGATGGGGCAAAAAAGGAATACAAAAAGTTAACCGGAAAGGAAAATGAGACAGGGAGGAGTCAGAGAAGGAACAGAAGAATTCTCATGAGAAGGAAAACATTAGAAAAGATGGGAGGTTAAATGTTGGGTGGGGAAAAAGAAAAAGGCAGCAGTTATTTATTAAAAAATAGTCATCTCACAAGGAAGGGAAAATACATGTAGAGTATTGAGAGAGAGAGAATCCCTTTCCTCCATCGCGATTCAAGTGGGCTTTCTCATTCATCCAGCCAGGCCGTATCTCAGGCCAGATATGGCTGCTCCTTCATTTATCCTCCTCCCTCTCCTTCCTGATGAGACTCCGGAGATGAAGGGAGGGATGAAGGAGGAATGGAGGTGAGAGGGAGGCTTGTGAGAGATGGAAGGAAGGAAAGGGAGGCAAAATAGGGTCGCGATAGGAACTTGCGTAGCATCAGACGATTGTTTCATGTGCCTTTATCTCTCTCTCTCTCTCTTGGGAAATGACTGAAGGAAGCAAGGAATGGAGGAGTAAAGAAGGCTTTGGTAAGGTGGAGGGAGTGAGGGAAAAGGTGAGGGAGAAAAGAAATGCAGAGAGATGAAAGGACTTGTGTAGAGTTTGACATGTTGACATCGTAAGTGCTGCCCTCTCGCGGAGGTGACAGCGTTGCCAAAGGAAATTAAGGGGGAAAACCGCTAAATTGGCAACTCTGCCGCTGGAGGAGATGGCTGTAGTTCGATTGACTGATTTAAAAACCAAGATGTGAGAAGAGAATGAACGGAAAGGGTACGAGAGAGAGAGAGAGAGAGAGAGACTAACCAATATATCGCCGACTACCCTCCCCTTCCTCCTCTCATAACTTTTTCTTCCATCTTCCATCTTCTTATTCTCCTTCATCCCCAACTCTTCCTTCATCCTTCATCCTCATCTTTCCTTCACTGTGTCTCTTGCCATTTACCCTTAATTCCCTTCCTCTGTTTTATCCTCATCCCTTCATCTTTCATCCTCTTCATCTCTTTCTCAGTCTCTTACTTCGTCTCTCATCATTATTGTCGCTCTCTCTCTTCCTTCACCTTTCATCTACTTATTCTCCACTTCCTTCCTGTCCCCCTCTTCTTCCTCTTTCTTTCTCTTCCTATTTGCTTCTCTCTCTTCCTCTCTTCTTTTGTCCTATCTCCTTGATATTTCTCTCGTCTGCTTTCTCCCTCTCTCTTTCTTTCCCTCGTTGTCTTTCCCTCTTTCTTTAGTCCTTTCTTCCTCCTCTCTTCTTTTCGTTTGTCTCCTCTTTCTTTCTCTTCTCTCTCTCCCTCTTCCTTTTTTTCTCGTCTTTCCCTCTTTCTTCTTTTAGTCCTTTCTTTTTCCTCTCTCTCCCTTTCTTTTTATCATCTTTTTTCTCTTCTTTTCTCTCCCTCTCCCTTTCCTTCCCTCTTTGTCTTTCCCTCTTTCTTTCTGCTTTTAGTCCTTTCCTCTTCCTCGCTTCTTGTCCTCTGTCTCCACTTTTTCTTCTTTTTTCTCTTCTTCCCTTCTCTCCCTCTCTCTTTCTTTCCCTCGTTGTCTTTCCCTCTTTCTTCTTTTAGTCCTTTCTTTTCCTCTCTTCTTTTCCTCTGTCTCCCCTTCTTTTTATTTTGTTCCCTCTTCTCTCTCCCTGTCTCTCTTTCCCTCGTTGTCTTTCCCTCTTTCTTCTTTTAGTCCTTTCTTCTTCCTCTCTTGTCCTCTGTCTCGCCATCCTTTTCTTTTTTCTCCTCGTCTTTCCCTCCTCTCATCTTTCCCTGTCTTCTTTCTGTCTCTCCTGTATTCTAAATTTTCGTCTCTTTATCTCCTTTGCTTTCCCTTTCTTAAGCTTGTTTATTTAGAAAGCAAGTTGTTTAAGTGTAAGGCTGGATTATCTAAAGAAAGACATTAGTGTTTGTGTGTCAGTGTATCCATGTAACTGGGCACCGTAACTTGTATGTCTCACACGCACACGCACACACACACACACACACGTACGTTTCCCCTCCCCCTCTCTCTCTCTCTCACACACACACACACACACACACACACACACACACACACATACACACACACACACACACACACACACACACACACACGTACGTTTCCCCCCTCTCTCTCTCACACACACACACACACACACACACACACACACACACACACACACACACACACACACGTACGTTTCCCCTCTCTCTCTCTCTTACACACACACACACACACACACACACACACACACACACACACCGCTCGCTGGTGCAGTGGTAACGTTCTCGCTTGCCAACTGGTGGACGGGAGTTCGAGCCTCGCTCAGGTTGCGAAAAGTTTCACTGACGAAGTGGGTGGTTACTGTCCCCCTTGAGCAAGGGGACGGGTGGGTGCGTGTGTGAAGGTCACAGCCTTGCCCTTAGATTGGACTATATGAGCTCTCAGCTCCCTTCCGGGAGGGTAAAAGCTGACGATCACGACCATCAAATGATCCTGACCGACCCGGTGAATTACACACACACACACACACACACACACACACACCGCTTGCTGGTGCAGTGGTAACGTTCTCGCTTGCCAACTGGTGGACGGGAGTTCGAGCCTCGCTCAGGTTGCGAAAAGTTTCACTGACGAAGTGGGTGGTTACTGTCCCCCTTGAGCAAGGGGACGGGTGGATGCGTGTGTGAAGGTCACAGCCTTGCCCTTAGATCGGACTATATGAGCTCTCAGCTCCCTTCCGGGAGGGTAAAAGCTGACGATCACGACCATCAAGTGATCCTGATCGACCCGGTGAATTACACACACACACACGTATGTTTCCTCTCTCTCTTTCTCTCTCTCAAAATCGTCATGAGGATGAAGGGTTTTAGGTAGTGTTGGTAGCGGCAGGCGATGTTATTCAGCAAGATAGAGAGAGAGAGAGAGAGAGAAAGAGAGAGAGAGAGAGAGAGAACCATCGTGGAGGAGGAGGAGGGGGGGAAAGTATCCATTAACACCTTTATTTCGGCGACTTATTTTTTCTCTACGTTACCTCCACACGATATTATTTAGCCCGGGAAATTCCTGGGGGTCTACTTCCCCTCTCCCTCCCCCACTTCCTCCTTCCCTCCTCCTCCTCTCTTCCCCTCTTCTTCCTCTTCTTCTTTTTCGCTTTTCTCCTCTTCTTCCTCCTTTTCCTCTTACCTTTCCTCCTCTTTTTCCTCTTCTTTTTCTTTCTCCTTCCTCATATTCTTCCTCATCTTCCTCTTCCTCTACTTGTTCTTCCTCTTCCTCCTCTTCTTTTCTTCCCCTTCCTCTTCACCCTCTTCCTTTGCCTCTTCCTCTTCCTCTTTCATTTTTCTCTTCCTGGTCTGTTTCCTCTTCCTCATATTTGTTCCTCTTATTCCTCTTCCTCTTCTTCCTCTTACCGTTCATCTTCTTCCTCTTCCATTTCCTCTTCCTCTTCCTCGTTTCCATTATTCTCTTCTTCCTCTTCGTTGCCTTTCTCTTCCTGTTCCTCTTCCATATCCTCTTCTTTCTCTTCCTCTTTTCTTCCTCATCCCTTTTTCCCTCTTTCTCTTTCTGTACCTCTCTTTCCTCTTCTCACTCTTCATCTTGTTCTTACCCTTCCTCTTGTCCTTTCTCTTCCTCTTCTTGTTCCTCTTCCCTTTCCTCCTCTTCATCTTCCTCCTCCTCATCATCCTCTTCCTCTTTTCTTCCTCTTCCTTTTTTCCCTCTTCTTCCTCTTCCTCTTCCCCTTTTCTTCCTCTTCCTTTTTTCCCTCTTCTTCCTCTTCCTCTTCCTCCTCTTCCTCTTCCCCTTTTCTTCCTCTTCCTTTTTTCCCTCTTCTTCCTCCTCCTTTTCCTCCTCTTCCTCTTCCCCTTTTCTTCCTCTTCCTTTTTTCCCTCTTCTTCCTCTTCCTCTTCCTCCTCTTCCTCTTCCCCTTTTCTTCCTCTTCCTTTTTTCCCTCTTCTTCCTCTTCCTCTTCTCTTGTTCTTCTTTTTTCCTTCTCCTCTTCCTCTTCCCTCCTTCCTCTTCTCATTCTTCATCTTCTTCCTCTTCTTGTTCCTCTTCCCTTTCCTCCTCTTCTTCCTCATCCTCCTCTTCTTCATCTTCATCCTCTTCCTCTTCCTCCTCTTCCTCTTCCTCTTTTCTTCCTCTTCCTTTTTTCCCTCTTCTTCCTCTTCCTCTTCTCTTGTTCTTTTTTCCTTCTCCTCTTCCTCTTCCCTCCCTCCTCTTCTCATTCTTCCTCTTCTTCCCCTTCCTCTACTTCCTCCTCTTCCTCTGCCTCTTCTCCTTCTTTCCCTTCCTCTTCCTCTTCTCCTTCTTTCCCTTCCTCTTCCTCTTCTCCTTTCCTTTCCTCTTCCTCTTCTTCCTCATTCCTCCTTCTCTTCCTCTTTCTACTCCTTTTGTTCCTCCTCCTCCTCTTTTCTTCCTCTTCCTTTTTTCCCTCTTCTTCCTCTTCCTCTTCTCTTGATCTGTTTTCCTTCTCCTCCTCCTCTTCCCTCCTTCCTCTTCCCATTCTTCATCTTCTTCCTCTACTTCCTCCTCTTCCTATACCTTTTCCTCTTCTTCCTCATTCCTCCTTCTCTTCATCTTTCTACTCCATGTGTTCCTCCTCCTCCTCCTCCTCCTCCTCCTCCTTCTTTTCATTTTCCTTTTCTTCTTCCTCCTTCATCTTTCTTTTTCTATTTTCGTCTTTCTTCTGTTTCCTCCTTCTCTTTTCTTTCATTTTCTTGTTTCTTCTTTCAATCTCATTTCTTCTCTTTCTCCTTTCTTCTTTCATTCTTATATTTCTTTTACTTCCATTTCTTTCCTCTTTCTCTCGCATTTCTTCTTCCTTGAATGAAGTACAAACTCTAGAATGAATGAATTTAAAGGTCTGCAACGTAAACAATGCCGTAACGGGTAAATTCAAAAGCATAATTATGAATGAACATAACGTAAACAAAGGGTGAGAAAATATGAATGAGTGACAGCAAAATCTCCTTAATTGTAGCCTAAATCATTTCAAACTCACATTTAACTCACCTCAGAAGCGTTTATATATGTCTTACCACGTCATTACACACTGTAGAAGCATTAACGTATGGTAATCAAGCGGAAATTTGTTAAAATAATGAACTTTGAGAACGTGTTTTGAATGGACCGGCCGCCAACTCGTATTGCCGTATGGTCATGTTTGCATGCATGTTGATTCACGAAAAGCAAGTGTATCTGAAATTATGGGCAGAAAAAGGTATACCTGCGTGGTTGAGCATTGTGGTATAGAAAAACTGGAATGAACTCCTCTCTCAGTACATATGAATAGCACCGAAATATAAATAATTCCAAAATAATTTTAATACTAGAAATGTCGGGTAACTTCTCGGGCTTCGCTAACATCGGCGGTTTAAGCCACAGAGTTATACATATAGAGCGCGCGTCCCTGTGTTGTGGTATGGGCGATAAGTGAAGCCAGCGGGCCCGGGGCGGCGGCCATCTTAGGATGCCCACTCTACCGAGTCCCGACCTTCTCGTACAGCTCATCATAATTCACAAATACTAACCTTTCCCGAGTGTTTTTTGCATTATATCCTGATGTAAATAGATAGAGCAGTTATCAATATAATTACTTTAGCTATTTTAAGCCTTTTCTCCATTACTATTGCGCTCTGAATGAAGTGAGAAGAAAAGTTATTCCCGGTCCCCTTACCTTGTCTCTACGCACCATTTTACTTTGGATACACAAAAATCAATGATTAGAAGCGAACATATACCAATTTATTAATAGCATTACATTAATTGAGTGGATGGTGAGTTCCCTCACTTACTGGTTCTTAAATAATACTAACTTAGTTAGTGTTTTCCTAACATAACAGCCTTCTTACTTTAGCAGTGGTTGCTTTTGCAAGATGATGCAAACGTATCTTGCAATATGCAAGCACCACTGCTTTAATAAGAGAAAAATGTGATTATTATCAGGTGAACATTCAAACATATGGGAATCATGTGTTTTAAATGCAGTGCTACCAGTCTCTTTCAATACAGAATATGCAACTAGAGAGGAAATTCTGGGAATGTTACGTAGCTCTTTGTCATGACTTTTCAACATTTTCTGAAATATTTTCTCTGTTGATCTGCAGACAGACACAGCACTCATAGAGGGCTTTATCAAGCCGCCTTTGTCCTTAACCAGTATCAATGCACAACTTTTATCATTGTTCTTAATTTCTGTTGCTGTAAGTGCAGACAAGCAGTCTGGACATGAAATATTTCTCTTTACCATTTTAACTGCATATCCGGCAATGTAACCTACTGCAGCTTCCTTATAATCTGACACATCTGTAAAGTTTGGACAGTCTACATAATCATGATCTTCTTGGGCAGGACTGCGAGGAATGATATCATATCTTCTTGCCATCATAATATCTTCAGTTTTATCCTCTAAAGCTTTCTTCATGACACTGCTAGATGTTGCAGATGTGAGCACTTCAGTGAGGTCTTGTGCAGAGACATTCCCGTTTGACGTTTTTATTTCATGCCTCAGAAGGAGTCTCTTGTATGCTGCCATGAGGTTTAACGCAGAAGGGTTATTTCGAAAGCCACCAGATGCTCGAATTGCACAGAAAGAGTTCTAAGTGATCCTGTGACAGCTTATAAGTTAGAAAGTACTGGAGTGGCTTATTTACACCTACAAACTGTTTATAAAGTGCCTGAGCACTCTTAATGGCAGCCAAAAAAACCAATGAAAGGTGTCTTTCTAGAAGTTTTGTACATGAGGATGTCATCAGAATTAGTGATAGTCATTAGATAAGCAAATGCTTGATCTAAGAATGACATTGAAACTACTTCTGTCTCAGGTTGAAGTGCTGCTTTCATTCCTCTAGCAAATTTGTTTCTCGAGTTCAGTACATCAAAAAGTTTATCAGCCATTTGCAGAAATTTAACTGTACCCTGACAATCCTTAAAACTGTGGGAGATGTAATGAATCCCGACAGAAGATTAATGCATCAGCTACACTAGAACTCAGTGTTTGCGCAGCAAGTTTTACTTTCATCTTTTGAGTGTGCCATGAAAGATGGATATCCCTGAGTTTATTTCCTAAATGAAGGCCCTCCTCTTCTTGAAGTTGATGCAGTGCTTGAATATATTTCCATTCTATTTTATTTCCTGATCACAGAGAAGCGAGAACATCTTACCTGTTTTGAATTTAGCGTGAGACTGGGCATCCCAATATGGCCGCTGAGCCACTTCCGGTTGCGTCACTTTCAAACCAGGGTGGCGCACTCTATATGTATAACTCTGTGGTTTAAGCCTAGTTGATTTTTTAGGCAATTTTTTCAGACTTAATAGTGTGATATTGCACAAAACCCTTGGCCTATTGCGGACATTAATTATTTGCTATATTTTATATGCTATAAGAGATACGTAACTGCCTTTCTCGTTGAAGAAATAATAGCACAGATTTATTTTTCTGAGGAACTCTTGCATGTTACTGTTGCAGCTCTGCAACAAAATGTCTTTAGACTAATTTACATTTAAAACATTTTATACATATAAATGGGATCTACAGTGCATAAAATCTTAGTACAGTGAGGACGCTGACTGGTTGTAGAATTTATGTTAGGAAGGAGGTTTGTATATTCGCTATGTTAATTTGGAAATAATTGGGCAAATTTCTTCTATTTGCTGTATCATCATGTTTTCTATTCATCATATGATTCTTCCACGGCCACGAACCCCGCGGAACCTCAGTCGCCTCCGTAACTCCAGAGGGGAGTATTGTTCACCGATGTACGATGTAATTGCGCCAGGGACGGCACCTACCAGCCTCATACTAAGTAGTAGAGGCTTTGCAACACCTCTTCCATAAGAATTTAGTCTCTACAATAATCCTGAATAAAATCTTGTCTATTTCTGATCCAAATAGAAGCTGTAGGCCTCAACGTTTGTATATTTTTAGGGTATGTGTCTGTTTAGTGCCTCGAGCGGGGCAGTGTGATGGAGGTGATTGTAAGGTGCTGCGATGCGATGACAGACAGTCGCTTCTCTGCCGCGGGCGTGGGTAGGCGATGTTTGCCAGCGGGAAGGTTGATTGATGTGGAGGGCAGAGAAGGGAATGACCTAGGACCGGACGGAGTACGAGAGAGGGATGGAAGAGGAAGAGAGGTAATAAAGAGAGAAGTGAAAAGAGGAGGAAGTCGGGAGAAGAGCAATGACAGAGTGGGGGGTGGGGATTGGATTTTTTTTTATAATTAGGGCTGAATTACACACCTTAAAACAAGAGGATTACCATATTTAACCACATTTTCTCTAACACACACAACCACACACACACACACACTACGTTTCTTTTACACAACCACCACATCTAAACCACTTCCACCTTCTTCATTCTCTACCACTGTCATCTACACACACGCACACACACACACACACAAACACACACACACCTGCACATAGCTGCACTTACACACAGCCACACCTCACAGTCTCCAAAGTCATTTGCAGTAGTATATGATACAGAAGACCCTGGTTGTGTTACGATTACTAACCCAATTAATGCTAGATCACATTTTTGTTCTTACTGTCTCATGACGATTTTATTTAATATTAAAGATCTGTGGCCGTGAAGGTTAACTAAGATATTATTCCTTTTGCAGGGATGTTTGGTGCTAGTTCTTATTACTTACTTTCGCAGGGGTGACGAGCGGCCAGTAACAGGAGCAGCCAACAGAGAGCTATGTCGCATGTCTTTACTGCAGTGTGTCACCATATCCCGCCCCACACCACCACACATCCCCGCCAGTCCCTATCTACTCACCAGTCTTCGAAAAGACCTAAGTTCATCTTTTGCAAAGCCACGAAGTGTAGATGTCGATACATATAAGCGTGAAATACAGGAATGTTTGAGTTTCTTTCCTAACCTGATTATGTCTTCAGATAATTGTTATCTTGTGTAATTACCCTCTTTTGATATTAACAACCTTAAACATTGGCCGTAAATAACAAGTCTAATTAGATAAGCATCCTGTGAAAATGCTGTGAGTACATAATGGGTTAACGAAGGACGCCAGAATTTAAGAACAAACCAAAGAAAAGCCAGCGAACTCAGGCATGACCAAAAGCACCCCACATGGCCTCCCTAGCATTGGAGTACTGGATATGTTGGTACTCCACTATCTGTGTTAGTCATGGAGGCTCAGTAGTACCCCTAAGACAAACTACTATATGAAAATCTGGTTGGAAAACTTTGAAAACTTAGAAGTGCAGAGATACCAAGAGCTGAAATAATGCTCAAAATGTTATATTGAATTAAATGGAACCGATCAAGCCAGTCACTGCTCACATGTCGTAACTCTACCGGACATTTCTAGCCTGAAGGTTCCATACTATTCGTCAATGAAGGCTGGAATGCTGATCTCTCAAACTACTACTACTACTAACATTACTACTACGACTATTACTAACAGTAAACTCCCAGCCCAAAAGCAGTCAAGATAGAGAGTTCCCAGCCCCTACATCACTTCAAAATCTCTTTACCTAAAATATAGTGCCAATGACGTGCAAGATTTTCGCATAATAATCTGTACGTAGAACGAATAACATGCTAGTTTATGGAATACAGGAGTCTGCCACAACTCTCCATTTGGGGAAAAGAATGGTTAAAGGAAAAAACGTAGACAGAGGCGAATGGGAGAAGGCTGTGGTATTGGACTGTTGGGGGTACTATCGATATTTTCACTGCCTTTTTCCTTCACATAGAAATTGAAACTAAGGCTTTATGAATCCCCAAATAATCAGATCATTGTTAGCTAACGTGATCTGGTACGTGTAAGGCTGAAAAAAAAAATAGGTAATGAGAAAAGCGACAAAAAAAATAAAAAAAATAAAAATCTGCTAGGTGTTATTACAACCAAACGATAAAGAGCGATGAAGTTATGTGTTTGGCCGGGTTTATAAATCCATCAGTTGCTTGCCTGCCTGCCTGCCTGCCTACATGTCTGCCTCCTTTACTGCCTGCCTGCCTGTCTGTCTGCCTTTGTCTGCCTGCTTGTCTGTTAGCAAGATTATAGGAAAAAGTCAGCAGATTATCTTATTTATTTAGATTCTGTATTTACCATTCTGTACAAACCCATACGAACCCGGGAACGTTGTCGTTGGACTCCAAGCAGGAAGAGTCAGCGAACAGTGACTGACTAATTTTTCGCAGTTACCCATCCATTTTACTGCTTTCTCTGAATAGGAAGCCCACCCCGACTTAATCTGTGGCGTCACAAAAGGTGCACGGGGAAGTCAAGCGAGTAGATCATCTCTGTCATTAAACTCTGAATTAGGTTAGGATAAAGTAATTTGTTTTTTTTTATAGCATTCAGTAAAAAGTCAGGGGTACAAGACAAAGATAAAGGTTCAGTCAGCCGTCATGTCCGAGCGAGAGGCTCATCAATTTCGAAGCATTGTGACGAACAAGTAATGAACAGTAGCTCAGAGATAGACTCCGTGGAGAGAGTGCATCAGCACATCACGTCTACACGATTATTTTATTTTCTGATATAATATTTCAGAACCTCGGGTGTTTATTGATAAAGTGGACGGGCGTTTGAACCGATTGTGAGGCACGAGTGTCGTTGGCGTCACTTCATAAGCTGGTGGTTAGATTTTGCTGGATTTTCCCGCCATTGTCCTCCTGCCTGTGATCTGACGCCTTGTTCCCACTGTACCCACCAAAGGTATGCTGTTTGGCTTTATTAATTCTGTACCCATTTTCTCTAACTTGGCCTAAAACTTCCATCTCTCCAACTTGAATACTGAGTTGTGGCAATAGATTAATACTAAAACATGTAAGTCACAAAAAAGTGCCACTGAAGAGGAGCCGTAGCGCTGCACTTTTCTGCCAATGGCCCATGTGAAGTAAGCGGCAAAAGGACGAAAATCTGAGTCAAGTTACCCTGAAAAAAAGTAATATAATGTAGGATAGTATGATATTCTAGGAAGTTGTGGACAGTTGAGAGTTGTTTGTGGTTTGAAATAAAGGGACAGGCAGAAAGAAAGACACACAGACAGAAGACAGACAGACGCAAGGCAAGGAGACACAAAGGGAAGACGAAGCGTGGGGTTATTATTAGTGTAGTTGAATTCATAGCACATTATACTTGTGCTCTAACTTTAAAAGCATGTCTTCTCATATACAGCCAAGGTCCTTTGACGAGTAGTGAACTAACACACACACACACACACACACACACACACTGCAACCACATCAAACCATACACCTCCCCCATCCCACCTACACACAACACATCCATTCACACACACACACACACACACACACACACACACACTACTCTCTAATGGAACTTGCTGGTGGGGAAATGTATTTATGTTACCGTGGTGGTGTGGGAGGTTGCCATGGTAACACACAGACTTCCTTTGCAATTTATTTTTTTGGATAGGGCTGGTAAAGAGAGCTGTATGATCATGAGAGTTAATAGAGACAGCATTAACACTCTCAGAGTAGTATGACTCACTCTCAGCTGAATGCTATCGCCAAGCAGTACCTGGAATAGAATACTAGAGTTGCCCCTACCATGAAAGGGTCCTGGTACCATCTATTGGTTGTGAAAGTAGCTTGACAAGTTTCTCGTCTTGGTAGGCGTCGCTACTTGGCTGCTTTTGCTAGTGGCCGTATGACAGTGGAAGGACGAGGGTGTGTGTGTGTTGCTGTTGCATCATTCCCCTGAGGTAAGTGTTGGATATTTGCTGTTTTTAGCCATTAAGGTGACTACATTAGGACACAAGGACATCGCACTGACAGCCAGGAAGTATCATGGACCACAGAAATAATACCTGTAAGGCTACTAGACGTAATTCTGATGAGACAAAGGGGCTGTTAGTGTGAGGGAGATGAGGAGGCCTTGTAGTCCAGTGCTGTCGTATTGTGGAAAATCGTCTGCTAATGTGGAAAAACAAATGAACGACGAGCATGGATGTGGGCAGGCGGACGTCATTCCATACTAATTGTTCACGTTATTGTGCAGGAATAAGGGGGATTTTGTCATGATTGGGAGGCATTAACATGTATTGTTATTCAGACCCTTCACAGTTAAACCAACGAATATGTAGCGTTTGTCTATAATACTGTCATTTAAAACAAGGAAGAATACGTCGTGGAACAGTCTACCTCTACCCAACCGGCGATATCATAAAAAAAAAAACTAATTATCTCCAAGACACGTGCCAACCATTAGCAGTGCACACTTACTTTGTAATATTAAAGAAATACCGAAACAATGTTGTAAATCGTGTACAGTTGATATACTAGAAAACTTGGATGTGGATAAACTTACTTGTCTCTTGGCTGGTTATTAATCAACATTTGCTGACTTAATAACTCTCTTAATCATTTAACGTCCTTACACTTGAATCATAATAGGTCTGACATCATTAATTATACCCTCTCTTCCAGTATTCACAGTATACCAAATTTTATGGTAGTTATACCAACAATACATCCTCTGTCATCCTGGTTACTAAACGAGACCGTGTGCAATAATGACGTCACAACCAGTGTGCAATTCACGGCAACTCTGCCTTGTACCGCCTCAATCTTGGTGTCTCAGCACCAGTGAAATAGCAGTGTGAGTGTCGTCCTGTTGATTCTCGTGCCGATCAGACTGGTGGACTAGGTTTGCCTGTCCCCTTGTCCCTGTCCACCCAACAGTACAGTTTGGGACCTGAATGTAAACTGATAAGTGCGATTCAGATTTCAGAGGGACAATGTGATGGAAAAAAAATATTGTATGTAAGTTATTTTGTCCTGAAGCACACACACACACACACACACACACACACACACACACACACACACACACACACACACACACACACACACACACACACACACACACACACACACACACACACACACACACACACACACACACACACACACACACACACACACACACACACACACACACACACACACACACACACACACACACACACACACACACACACACACACACACACACACACACACACACACACACACACACACACACACACACACACACACACACACACACACACACACACACACACACACACACACACACACACACACACACACACACACACACACACACACACACACACACACACACACACACACACACACACACACACACACACACACACACACACACACACACACACACACACACACACACACACACACACACACACACACACACACACACACACACACACACACACACACACACACACACACACACACACACACACACACACACACACACACACACACACACACACACACACACACACACACACACACACACACACACACACACACACACACACACACACACACACACACACACACACACACACACACACACACACACACACACACACACACACACACACACACACACACACACACACACACACACACACACACACACACACACACACACACACACACACACACACACACACACACACACACACACACACACACACACACACACACACACACACACACACACACACACACACACACACACACACACACACAGTACTCTCTAATGGAACTTGCTGGTGGGGAAATGTGTGTATGTAACTGTGATGGTGTCGGGAGGTTGCCATGGTAACACACAGGCACCTCGCACCACACACACACACACACACACACACACACACACGTACGCGTATATTGTGGTGGTGTTCCTTCAGTTTACCAAGGCCGAGATAGTCGTTTTTTTGCAGCATATTTCCCGTAGTTCAGTGAAAGAATTAAACTTACAGCTCTACATCATTTTCATACCACTTCTTCGTGACTAGCACCATTCTAGTGTTAACCCTTGTCACAACGCAAAATTTAAGAAAGAGATTGCAATTTTACGCCAAGTTAGAGTGAACAGGGTATAGTAGTGATGCTGCAACACACGTATATTTGTCCTCTTGTTTACAGGTCAGTCTACACGCAGTCTTTAGGTCACGTCTTCCATAGAGCAGGTAACACATGGACAGCCAGCGTAACTAAATGGCAGACCAGAGACGGTGTGAGAGGATGAGGCACACAGAGAACGAGATAGAGATGATACTCGCAGATCCACCGAGCTGGGACGGAACGAGCTAAAGCCGGGTACACACACGCGAACAGAACACCGTATCGTAACAAGGCCGTGTTGCGCGACGAAGATACGGGTAACAAGGTGTGGAAATGATGAGTCCGTAACCGAACCTCGTCGCGTCGCGAACTGTCATGCGTTCCACCTCTATCAGTCCGAGTCAGTCCGTGTTTGGAGGTTGTTCTGACAATGGCAAGTTTACCTGTCGCAGCTGCCGCGTATATTTATATACATTATCATACAGTGAAGAGGAGAAAGGAAAGAAAATGGGGGCAGTCACAGTGGTACATTACTCTAAAAACCTGTGTTATATATTTTTATGTTTAGGGACCAGCCTCATACTGATTACTGAGCAGACTCGGTGTAGCGGCTGTACCCAGTTGATAGGTGTCGGACACACGTCCCGTCCACACATTGCGTAACCTCACCCTGTAACATCCTTTGATGCGACGCGCAAAAACCGACAATTGGTGGATCGGAAGCGAAGCTCAACGCAGAACATATATGTTCGCTCGGGTGTTACCAGTGGCGTTACGAGGTCCCGTCCACACAGGCGTTTTTGTTACACGACGGGGTTACGTTACGATGTTCTGTTCGCGTGTGTGTACCAGGCTTAACAACCAAAGGATCGGAGTGGAGACAGGTGAGAGGGGTCCTTATCCTGCAGTGGTGTGTCACAGGCTGATGATGATGATGATGATGAAGACGGATGTTGCTGCTGATGATGTTGATGCTGCTGCTGCTGATGATGTGACTCCCGTACAAATTCTAGAATATGGTTAGATGATAGTGATGTATTTGATGATAATGGTGATGATATTGATATAACTTCTGTACTACATTTTTAACAGTGTTGGGATGGTGATGACATGCTGCTGCTGCTGACGATGATGATGTTGATGATGACGACGAGGAAGATGATGATGGTGATGATTACGACAACGAAGACGACGACGACGATGATGACGACGACGATGATGACGACGACGATCTTCAAGTCATTGGCTGAGTCACCTCTCCCTTTCCTTTCTGTTTAACTTCGTGTTTTGGTGACTGGGCGTGTGTGTGTGTGTGTGTGTGTGTGTGTGTGTGTGCTTGCATATGTTCGTGTATGTGTATCTTGGTTGATGATACCGTGGTTATTCAAATGGCAGAATTATTTCCACACATTCATAGTTTTATTTCAAGGGTAAATATTAGGCCAAGAACATAGGACCTTTTACCTATACAATTAAGAGACACTTACGCAATATTCTGAAAAGCTTATTACATCCCATAGACCACAGCACAGGGTTCCATAAGTCACTGATCACCGTCTCTTTATGTATCGTTAGGAAGTGGATAAATATGAGTGAAGTAATACATATATTTTGGTCTTTATTTAAAGGTAAGAATTAACCTCACATATTCTTTTTTATTTTAAGGATACAACACATGATTTTCTACATTTTATCACAGTAGCTCTTGGATCGGCCCTGACCGTCTGCTTCTCACTAACCATTTTCGGATGAGAGGTGTTGTACTCATATAGGCTTTAGAGATTATAGTAAAGCCAAGTTACGTTCTACCAGTCCCACACATTAAGTCACACACCATCACCCTCTCACACCACACCATACCATACCACCCTCCCACACCGTGTCACACCACACCATACCAATCTCTCACACTACACGACACGAAATCACACTCCCACACCACATAAAATCACCTACCCACACCACACCACAAAAAATCCTCCTCCCACACAACACCACACCACACCACACGACACAAAATTACCGTACCCTCCCACACCACACCACACCACACATAACCACCTCCCACACCACACCACACTACAAAAAAAATCCTCCTCCCACATCACACCACACATAACCACCCTCTCACACCACACCACACCACACAAAGCCACCCTCCCACACCACATCACACAAAGCCACCCTCCCACACCACACCACACAAAGCCACCCTCCCACACCACACCACACAAAGCCACCCTGCCACACCACACCACACAAAGCCACCCTCCCACACCACACCACACAAAGCCACCCTCCCACACCACACCACACAAAGCCACCCTGCCACACCACACCACACAAAGCCACCCTGCCACACCACACCACACAAAGCCACCCTGCCACACCACACCACACAAAGCCACCCTCCCACACCACACCACACAAAGCCACCCTGCCACACCACACCACACATAACCACCCTGCCACACCACACCACACTACAAAAAAAATCCTCCTCCCACATCACACCACACATAACCACCCTCTCACACCACACCACACCACACAAAGCCACCCTGCCACACCACACCACACCACACAAAGCCACCCTGCCACACCACACCACACAAAGCCACCCTGCCACACCACACCACACATAACCACCCTCACACACCACACAACCCTCACCACATAACCCTCCCCACACCACACCACAACCCCCCCACCACACCACACCACACCACACCACACCACACCAAGGAGATTAACGTAAGGGGCCTGAAGCTCCCGCATCTATTAATTCTGATATTGTTTCCAGGTAACTCCACACACACACCTCAGGTCACGTCTTTCACAGAAGAGACAACAGAAGGACAGCGAGCGTAACTGAATGGCAAGCCAGAGATGGAGTGAGAAGAAGAGGTGCACAGAGAACAAGATAGAGAGATGATATGATGCAGATCTACCGAGCAAGGACGGAACATGCTAACAATCAATGGATCAGAGTGGAGAAAGGTGAGAGGGTCCTTATCATGCAGTGATGTGTCACAGGCTGATGGTGATGATATTGATGGTGATAATGATGTTGATGCTGATGGTGGTGATGCTTTAACATCTCAACGTATGAGGTTACAGAATGCACAGTGAGGCTGCATAGTCAGTAAATGGAAGAATATGAGTGCATTTAAGTATTTATGTAATGTGATGAATAAGGATGGAAGATTAGAGGATGAAGTGACTGGAATGATGCGTCAGGGAAGGAGGGTTGCTTATTCTCTAAAAAGCAGTGGTTAGGAAGAGGGAACTGAGGATGAAAGTATGAAAAAAAAAAGGCACTGCATGCTGTGATTCCCACTTTAAAGTATGGAAGTGAAGCTTGGATCTTGTTGAAAGGACGCAAGTCAAGAGTGAGAGCGGTGGAAATGAGCTACTGTACTTGAGAGGAGCATGTGGAGTTTCATAGAGAGACAGACAGACAAATGGGCAGATGAAGGAGCGTTGTGATGCCGATGTGGATGAGACTGAAAGCGTTAAGAGAAACACTTCGAGGTGGTTTGGCCATGTGGAGAAGATGGCGAACAAGAGAATGACTAGAAGAGTGCACATGAGTTAGCTGGAAGGATAGAGGGGGATGGGGAGACCGACGATGAGATGGAGGGAAAGAGAAGAAACATATGAGTGCGATACTTGAGCTAAATGGTAGAGGACAGTACATCATGGAGGCGATTTGCTTGTGGTCACCCCTTACGGGATGAAGGAGTCTGGCTATAGGTAAACCGATATAGATAAATAGGTAGCTGATGATGATAATATGATGAAGATGAAGATGATGATGATGATGATGAGAATGGTAATGATAATGAGAATGACGGTGTAAATAATGATGATGATGATGGTGGTATTGAGGACGACAACTACGATGATGATGATGATGATTATGATGATGATTATAATGATGATGATATTGATGATGATTTTTGTCGGCAGGTGGAAGGACACGACAAAACAGCAGGAACTCTACCATCGGTCCAAGTATCCACGATTCCACATCCACCTATCCATCCATCGATCCATCCATCCACCCATCCGTCCATCCATCCGTCCATCCATCCATCCATCTCGCTTGATGTTAAAAGCTAAGTCTATTTAACTTTAGTATCAATTGCTTCTTCATAAGCTTTCCAGCTGTCTGAACAGATCTGCAGTAGCTTTTAACTTCTAGAATAACTCGGTTCTGGTGCTCAGTTTGGTACTTTTATTTTCCTTTTATCAGAACTGGCGCGGCAAATTTTGAGAAAAGTCCCTCAAGTAACTCCTGTTATTTTTTTACTAGGTTTCTAATGATGTCCATAGATCCGTTGTGGCTTTAATAGTTTCCTAGACAACACAGTCTTGGCGCTGTTCTCTGCCACCCTATTATACCATGTCACATAGTGTTCTCGCTCGCTTGCTCTGTACGCTCGCTCGCTTGAACAATAAATCACTGAAGAAAAGGTGGTATAAAGCCCCCTAAGCCGCCACAGTATTATAACCCTCGGTATGCAGTCCGTTCCCTGCGGCCTTGTAACTCTATGTACCCGAAGCGCTTACAAAATAACACGAAATAATTTTCCTTTCGTAACTATACTCGTTTCACTCTTACTTGGCCTGAGTTGTTGTTGTTGTTCTTGTTACATCTTAGGCTCCTCTGGATGTGAACCCTGTGTTATATTGAAGGATTGTCTGTGTTGTGGTGGTGTGGTGCAGGAAGTGAGTGGGTGTGCTGTGGTGTGGGGGTGCCACTTTGCAGTATGATCACAGGGGATTGTATGTGTGTTATATTTTGTGTTAGTATTGTAGCAGGGAAGGTTGGTGTACTCGTGTCTCTGGGTTCGGTAGTGTCTGAAGGGTGTATGGCTGGTGGTGGCACATGAAGGATGCTGTTTGGTAGAAAGTTTTGGCTGGCTGGGGTGTCTGTGTGTTTATGTATGTGTTTGGTATAGAAAGTTTTGGCTGGCTGGGGTGTCTGTGTGTTTATGTATGTGTTTGGCAGAAAGTTTTGGCTGGCTGGGGTGTTTGTGAGTTTGTGAATGTGTCTGGGAAGTGTAGAGTCGGGTGGAGGAGGGGATATGTTGCAAAGATAATCTGTGTAGTGTTGGGCGGTTGTTCGATTTTGTTTGTGGAGAGGATGATGCAACATAAGGTTACAAAGGTGGGACGGATCTTGAGCTGAAGTGATGAACTGTGTGCCTCTCATATTCACTTGGTCTCTGACTGAAATTAGTTATGTTTCTTGGTGTAGGCTGTCAGTACTTGTGGTCTTAGTGTCTTCTGCTATCAAGGTATTGTTTTCTGTTCTTTAAAGCTCCTTCGTGTTTGTGTTGGATATGATTACGGCTCAGCTTGTGCGGCAGTAATTCACGGTTGTTTTAATGTATTACTTATAAGTGGAGGATGGAGTTGGGATGTATATGAGAGAGGGTGTGAATTAGGGGGAGTGATGCATAATGACGGGGGACAGGGTGGCATAGAGGCGACTTGTTTGTGGCCACCTCTTACGGGATTAAGTCGTCTGGCTATAGATAGATGGATAGACAGATAGCTTATAGTTTCCATACGGTTTGCCGAGTAGTAGCGATAGTTATCACTAGAATATGATGGTAGTCACGAATGAGTGCCGTGGAAAGGATGTTGGGCTGTAGTATTGGCTGTTTCTGCTACTGATCTGCGTGACATTCTCATATGCTTTAAATGAAACTCTGTGTCAAGTTAAAGTGAAAGGCGTGTATGTTTGTGTAGGAGGAACGAGAGACAAGGAGGTATTCTGTGGCCTGTTTTCTTTGTGCTTCCTACAAGACACAGTAATAGTTATGACGGGGCATTGATGGCAAGTTTGTGAGTCAGCACACACTTACGGCCTCTCATTATACAAGGTGGTCCATATATTACGCCACCCAGTTCTTGTGTGTTGCGGGCACGGCTCAGTGAACATTACCAGTGTCTACCCTGCATCATTATCTACTTCCCACAACCCTCTTCAGGCTTAGCTTTATAATATAGGCTTTAATTTAGGTCCATTGATTGCATGGTGGAGAATTCCCATAACCTTTTTTATGCTTAGCTGTATATCATTGTATTGTATAATCTTTTATGTCCACTGATCACACGGCTGAGCAGTAATTTGGTGAAGCGATCAGAATGTCTTAGCTCATCACAAAAGCCGTCCCCACAACACACAAGACTGCAGAGCGCAATATACTTATCACCTATATTAAGTCAAAGCCACAGTTAAAAAGGTAATGAAACAAGACAGAAAATTTAAGTTTTCATTATTAATACTTCAGTACAAAATACATTAACAGAGACAGCAATATAAAATATGCATTCAAAAGTAGCATTTGTCCACAGAACATCCTGGACTTGCAAGGCAGATCACACCATCACCACCAGGCTTCTCTCGGCAGGTCAGGGCAGATCACCAGCAGCAGCAGCAAGTAATCTCACGGCTGGGGAAGACACGACACCCTGCCGCCGCCGCCGCCGCCACCACCACCACCACCACACCACCACCACCACACCACCACCACCACACCACCACCACCACACCACCACCACCACACCACCAGGCATCTCAGAGTAGGGGAAGACACCACACCACCGTCAGGCTTCTCACGGCAGGGCAGACCAAACTTCAGCAGGGTATGACCAGTGTGGCAAGGAAGCAGCAACAAGGCAGCAGACTCCAGCACGACCTGTGGACCAGATGTGTATTAGTTCAAATCAGTGTTAGCTTTAGTTATTTAATCTTCTATCTATCTCTATCTATTGCCAGACGCCTCAATCCCGTTTGGGGTGGCCACAAACAAATCGCCTCCAAGTCGCCCTGTCCCCCGCCATTTCACTGCCCTGCTCCCAACTCACACCCCCGTCTTTCATATACCTCTCCACCCCATCCCTCCATCTCATCCTCGGCCTCCCCCTCCCTCTTCCCCCCTCCACCTCACTCACATACATTCTCTTCGTCAGTCTTTCACCCTCCATCCTCTCCACATGGCCAAACCACCTCAGTGTGTTCTCCTAACGCTTCCTATCACATCCACATCCACACCACAACGCTCCTTTATATCCTCATTCGTCAGCCTGTCTCTCCATGTGACTCCACAGGCTCCTCTTAAATAACTCATTTCCACTGCTCTCACTCTTGACTTGTGTCCTTCCAACAACGTCCAAGCTTCACTTGCATACGTTAGAGTTGGTATCACAATACTGTCATGTAGTAACTTTTTCACTTCCATGCTCACTTCCCTGTTTCTTATCACTGCTTTCAAAGAACCAGCAACCTTTCTTCCCTGCTGTACCCTTTCAAGCACTTCACCCTCCAAACCTCCATCCTTACTCATCACACTACCCAAGTACTTAAACGTACTCACATTTTCCAATTCCTCACCATCCAACCTCGCTGTACATTCACTGACTTCACCTCTCTCAAAGACCATCACTTTACTCTTCCCTACATTCACCTTTAGATTCCGTTTCTTACACACTCTCCCAAACTCATCCACCAAGCCTTGCAGCTCTCCTTCGTCTTCACTCAACAACACAGTATCATTTGCAAACAACAGTACAGGGAGTTTCCAAACACTATCCTCTCTCACCAGGGCCACTCCAACATCCACTACCCTACCTTGTACCTCTTTTATTACCCCCATCCATGTACAGATTGAACAACCATGGAGACATGACACATCCCTGTTTCAACCCAACCTTCAAAGCGTGGACTCATTAGACTGCTCAGATTCTGTTGGGAATGGCACACAGTTAGGGAATTATATCACCAATATTTTATCCAAATTTCCCATACAGGGTGTTGCATGAAATGTTTGACAAACTTCAGAAAGTTGTTCTTGGGGCAATTTTGAGTTAAGAATTGCTGCATCAACCTGGGCTAATTTCTCGTCTATTATGCTCAGGTTCTGTAGGGAATGGCAGCAGATTAGAGACTGGTATCGCAAAATTTTATCCCCTGCCACCACCACCAGGCCGTTTATTTTTAAATCTCCTTGTAAAACTGTAGAGATATATCGGCAGGACAGTAAATAGTGATCCTACTCTGGTACTCTGTATGGAATTTCAGAGAGAGAGATGATGATGCCACTGATTCATGGGGTTATCTTTAATTTAACAAGAAACACTTTACTTACCTCTCTATTCAGTTTGCAAGAAAATTAATGTTTAAAAGACTGATAATATATTCACGAAATTTTCTTCTTAAAATTTAATAAGTAAATGTTTAATTTGAAGTGTGACGTCACTGGTGCATTATAGGAGCAACGTTGAGAGATGCTGGAGGTGAGTGAAGATTTTATTCTTTACGGTGTTAGTCTACTTCTATAATATTATGGTAATTCTTATGCCCATGTGTTTATCAGTGTTTGCTGTCATTATCGAGAGGTGTAGTCGGCTGATGTAAGTTGTAATTATTAGCTATAAGGATGATATACGGAGGTGTGTATCTCCAGGTGACCAAGATGTCCCTTTAAACTCGAGTAAGCAGTGCTACTTAAATCCCCCGATATTCACACCATCTGTTTAGGTTTTAAGGTCGAATGTGATCCTGTACATGGGCAGGCATAGTAGGTTAACAGGATTAAAATACAATACCAGATGCAAAGACCCATGGATTAAGTATTTTATTTCAGTTTTTTCCCCTTCATTCTTTCCTCGTCTTTCTGCCTACGGGTGACTTTACACTCCCAATTCTGTCTTGCATTCCTTCATTCTTTGCTCTTCCTTCTGCCTGTGGGTGACTTTACACTGAGTGACAAGCCAAATGGTTTCCTGTACACCAGGAAACCATTTACTACGCTGGGTGGTAACCATATAACCAAATTTTGGCGCCTGGTGGTTTAGTGGGTAATTATTGTGCTCCAATCTGATTGAGCCGGTGAAGGTTTATATCCAAGGGATGATTGGGGTTTATTGCTCACGTAATGCCATTCGGGGATGAGTGAGGCTGGTCACTCTCACCTTAAATGTCAGGACCAACTGCCTAGCCCCGGGCTCCTACGCGCCTCATGGGGCAACGTAGGATTGGATGATGGATGGGTGGATGGATTTCAGTTTTAACCACACACTTGAAAGATGAACTGATTTTATTCATGCTTCCTTCAGATGATATTCAGCATGGGAGAGACTTTGAACTGGAGGGGTTATATCGTATCATTTATGAAGGTTCCAACATGCTTGCATGCATTGGCTTTGGTCACCTAATGGCGACTTTCCATGCTGCTCGATTGCAGTAGCTCAGTAGTAGCGCTTGCTCTTCACAACCATAAAGTTGACAGTTCGAGCCCCCACCAGGGTAGCGTATACGAGGTCTCTCCTTGCCCTTCAGAGCTTTGTGGTCCATTGGTCCTAGCTGGTTGGGATTAGTCCTCTGGCAACCTCTGTGATCAGCCTCCTATCCCTGATGTCACACTCCATGACCTTGTTCCAAGCCATTATCTGTGTCCAGTTGCCATCCTCCATCCTTTCAACATGCCCCGTCATTCAATCTACCCCTTCTTATTACAGCACCGATACAATACTCTTCAGTCCTGTTCTTCCTCCATTAATCCCTTTAATACAGTACTATATGTCTGTCTCAAGTTAGATATGATGGTCTGGTGGTAGAAATAGATAGTAAAATGAGAATATAACTACATCTTTTGGATTACAGGGCACAAACTGCTCCAATGATTATCCTTTATTCTTGCTAATTTAAGACTGTTATTCAGCTTGGGTAAGACTTTTCAAACTGGAAGGGTCACATTACAACCTTCAGGAACCTGTTCAGTAGGAAAGTAATTAAAGGTTGATAGGAGAGCTTTTGTACTGAAGGGGTTAGGGACAGGCTTCATTAAGCCATTCTTGTTACCTTTAAACTATGTTAATCAGCATAGGAGAGACTTTTCAAACTTAGAGTCCCATATGACATTCTTTAACATGTGTAGGAGAGACACTGGATAAAGCCTGATTGGAGATATAGTATATTGAACTGGAAGGACTGCATACCTTACATCCTTCATTAACCATTGCTGCTACCTTTAAATAAGAATTATCATACTGAAGGTAATTACTAGCAGCCTTCATTAACATATTACTGTACTGTAATTAGGAGAGAGGTTTCATAAGTTGATTGGAAGTCAGGAGACAGCAGGAATATACCATTACTGTTGAGGGGGATGAATTTGTGTGTAGGCTATGATATAGGAAGCATATCTCAGAATATGGATGTACAAGGTTAATCATATCTTGTATAATACTTACACTTTCAGATTTGATAGCTTTTCCTTTTGTAATCTTTACTGAATGATGCAATCAGTTCATGATTACACATTATATAATCTCAGACTTCATCTGTGTCATTGTAGTTGGCTCACCTTGACAAATTTTAGTCCTTCTGCTGCTTAGTTCCTGTGTCTAAGTGGCAGAATAAGACAGTATTATGGTTTTGCATCCTCCCCATAGATCTTCATTGTGATTTGCATGATAATCTAGTCTTTATCTCTAGAAACAGCTCAGCATTCAAGGTGGAGAGATGCCAGGTTTTTGTCAGTTTAGGGTGGACATGTAGTCTATATGGTTTGTCTTTATTGTTTTATGTATTCATTATTATTATTATTATTTTTTTTTTTACTGTGGATCAAATTTAGCGATTCATCTCTTCCGTTTATAAATCGGTACAACAGATAGGCTTTCATTCTCAGTTCTCACAGAAGGTATGACCAATGAGTACTGTACTGTCTTCCTGTGCAGTGTATATTTTGTCATTTGTACTCTCATTATAAGTTTCATTAAAGAATTTGTATCATATGTTTAGTTTCTGTGTCACTCAGTGTGTTAAGTTTATGTAATATATGGTTAATCGTTTAAGTCCTGCCGTTGGTTAGCAGTTAAGTTCCAGTTTTTACTTTCTCCCTTTATATAAGTAGCAACTGCTCTATATTCTTTCCATAGCACTTGTTCATGATTAGCATTAAACTGCAGGCTTAGGTATTCCAAGTAGCTCAGGAAATGTCGAAATATTTCCTCCTAAAGCGACATTAATAGATACAGGATAATTTAGTTTAGTCTGTGCATGATAGTTCAGTTTCCCATTTTTTGTAACATGTAAAGAAATAAAATACAGTAGAAGTTTTAGCCACTACCCTAATGGGGGCGCGGTGGCATGGTTAGTATGGTGCTGGCCTGCTGATCAGGAGGACCCGGGTTCAATTCCCGGTGTGATAGAGGTTTATTTAAAATGTGGCTGAGGGAAGTTTGCGTAGCAGGCTTTCCTTAAAACCACAAGGCCCCTTACTTACACTTCAGCTCACACACACACTAAGACACTTACACACACTACTACATACATACACACGCCAAGACACTTAAACACACTACTACTACATACATACACACACACCAAGACACGTACACACACACGTACATAGCTACAGCCACCTACACACAGTAGACACCACACACAGACAGGGAGGGACACAGGCAGACAGAGAGGGACATATACAAAACACAGGGAGTGAGAGAGGAGGGGGTTTTATTAAAAAGTCCAATTTTGGTATACCTCCTGTGGCAAAATTGATATAGCCCCCCCTTTGATATATTTTGGATATTTTCATTTAGTGCCCCCCAGGCCCCAGACCCACTCGGCTGAACCAAATCGTCTGGCGTCAGCTGGAACATGATATACTAGAGTTATGCCGGTCATGTGGGGGTTAATGGTGACAGTGTAGTAACTGTCAGGCTCCTATGACTCACTCAGCCGAATAAAATCGTCTGTCAGCTGGAATGGAATACTAGAGTTGTCCCAAGCACCAGAGGGTTAAGAAAAAGCCTTAGATTAACTAAGGCCTTTTCTTAACCCCCAGGGTGATGCTCGGGACAACTCTAGTACCCCATTCCAGCTGACTCAGACGATTTTATTCGACTGAGTGAGTCATAGGAGCCTGACAGTGTCAATACCGTCACCATTAACCCCCTCACGACCTACATAACTCTAGCATCATTTTCCAGCTGACGCCAGACAATTTGGTTCAGCCGAGAGAGGATCCTAGGATCCTGAGAGACACTATAACATCACAAACAAAATACAAAATGCCTTCCCTCCATCTTGAACGTACTATAATTCATTTACATTAAGTATGCTCGTATTTTCGTATTTTTGCAGCTTATTTCATGTATCTTAGTTAAAAGAAAAAAATACTACGAGCTCTATATCTTTTCATAGCCCTTCTTCGTGACTAGCATCGTATTCTAGTTACCTATAGTTACAACTAAGCATTCAAGATGGAGGGATCACAACTTTAAGCAATTACGGTAAACAAACAAACAAAAAGCAAGTGTCGTCCTCTTGACCTCTCGTCTTCGCAGGAATGCAGCGGTGGCGCCATCTTGTGCGTGGAATGCGTGAAGTGCAGGCTCTTGAGTGGAAGGAGCACGGAGCCACGGGAGACTCAATAATATTCGCTAGTCAGCTAGTCTAGAAGCCTGGGACATTTGCCTGAAATAATAATAATAATAATAATAATAATAATAGAAATAACAACAAAACCAGTCATATACATAATTCAATATCTTAGTCACTCGAGCTGTCCATTCCGTCCCTTCAGTATGAGGACGCATTTCTGTAAGCTATTTTTTCTAACATGGGAGGTTCGATACGTTTGATTGAACCTATCCATAAGACTCCTAAAGCTGAGTAAATGCCTCTGAAAGTTGTAAAATATAAAATATAAAACGTCTATATGATATAAAAACCTTTGTTCACCTCTGGGACTCGATCTGTGGCGCCTAGAACAAGTGCTGACGTCATGTTTACACTTTGCTACCTTTAGACGATTTCCTGGAGCTTAAAGAAACCCTCTCGGGATGATGGGACAGACACAATAACCCCTTCAGACAGAGAATGACTTAGTTACTTTGTTCTAGGTACTGGACGATTTTATTCAGCTTAGGAGATCCCCTCGTAGTGAAGGGGTTGATGGTGACTGTATCTAACCCCTTCAGTACTTAATTTCTCTCCAGAGTTGAAGAAAATCGTCTGGAGGAAGAAAGATGAATATGGAAAATAGTGTTAATGTGGACAATGAGTTAGATAAGACTGGTTTGGTTAAGGTAGGGTAGGGATGGGACGGTTGTGGCAGGGTGGGGTAGCGTTGGGTCGGTTATGGCCGGGTGGGGTAAGGTTGGGTTAGTTTTGGCAGGACGGCGTAGGATTGGGCCGGTTTTGGCAGGGTGGGGTAGGACTGGGTCGGTTTTGGCAGGGTGGGGTAGGATTGGGTCAGTTTTGGCAGGGCGG
>NC_136960.1:37558852-37803852 GCF_032717465.1 Coenobita brevimanus | reverse complement strand
CCTTGCTCTCCTACTGTGCTGTATAAATACTTCAAGCTTTACCATAATCTGCATAAAAAACGTACAAAAGGATGTTAATCAGCCTTGTCCAAAAATATATCGCTAAGGAAGTCTTTGGTTGACTAGTGGGAGGTGCCTGTGTGTTACCATGGCAACCTCTCACACCACCAGTTACATACACACATTTTCCGACCAGCAAGTTCCATTAGAGAGTATTGTGTGTGTGTGTGTGTGTGTATCAGTACTGAGGCTGGGCAGTTACAGGTAACTGAAGAACGTGGGCATGTCGGTAGGCAAGAATAAACGTAAGTAGGTAGGTAAGCAGGTAGATAAGGAGGTAGGCAAAGTAGGTAGGTATTTAGATAGGTAGGTAGGTAGATTGGTAGGTAGGTAGACAGAGAAATAGGTGGGTAGGTAAGTAGGTTGGTAGGTAGGTAAGTAGGTTGGTAGGTAGGTAGGTAGGTCGGTAGGTAGGCAAGAGTAAAGTAGGTAGATAGGTCAGTAGGTAGGTAAGTAGGTAGGAAGGTAGGTAAGTAGGTAGGAAGGTAGGTAAGTAGATAAATAGGTAGGTAGGCTGGTAGGTAAGTAGATACGAAGGTAGGTAGGTAAGTAAGTTATAGATATGTAGGCAGGACGGTAGGTAGGCCATTAGTATGTATATATGGAGATACCTAATAGACAACAGACAGACAGACGGGATGGATGAAAGGAAGGATGGAAGGAAAGAAGGAAGAAAGGAAGGAAAGAAGGAAGGAAGGAAGGAACGAATGAATGAAGGAAGGAAGAAAGGAAGGAAAGAAGGAAGGAAGGAAGGAAGGAAGAAAGGAATGAATGAATGAATGAAGGAAGGAAGAAAGGAAGAATGGAATGATTGAAGGAAGGAGGGAAGGAAGGAAGAAAGGAAGGAAAGAAGGAAGGAAGGAAGGAAAAAAGGAAGGAAAGAAGGAAGGAAGGAAGGAAAGAAGGAAGGAAGGAAGAAAGGAAAAAAGGAAGGAAAGAAGGAAGGAAGGAAGGAAAGAAGGAAGGAAGGAAGGAAAAAAGGAAGGAAAGAAGGAAGAAAGGAACGAAGGAATGAATGAAGGAAGGAAGGAAGAAAGGAAAAAAGGAAGGAAGCTGGATGGAAGGAAGGAAGGAAGGAGGGAAGCAGGAAGTAAGGAGGAAGAGAAAATGACTAAGGGAGAGGGGGGGGTGGAGGGAGTGGCTGGGGACGAGAGTCAAGGAGACGGGCTGGGGACGCGCCAGACGAGAGAATATGATACGTCAGGCCGTCCCCAGCCCGTCTCTTCTGGCCTCTCGTCCCCAGCCACTCTGTCTGTCTCTGTCTCTGTCTCTCTCTCTCTCTCTCTCTCTTTCTGTCCGTCTGTCTGTCTGTCTCTGTCTCTGTCTCTTTCTGTGTCTGTCTGTCTGTCTGTCTGTGTCTGTCTGTCTGTCTGTCTGTGTCTGTCTGTCTGTCTGTCTATGCCTGTCTGTCTGTCTGTCTGTCTGTCTCTGTCTCTTTCTGTGTCTGTCTGTCTCTGTCTCTTTCTGTGTCTGTCTGTCTGTCTGTCTCTTTCTGTCTGTCTGTCTGTCTGTCTGTCTGTCTCTGTCTGTCTGTCTTTTTGGCTGTCTGTCTCTCTTTCTGTCTGTCTGTCTGTCTATCTGTTTCTGTCTGTCTGTCTATCTGTTTCTGTCTGTCTGTCTGTCTGTTTCTGTCTGTCTGTCTGCCTGTCTCTCAGTCTGTCTCTTTCTTTGTCTGTCTTTCTGTCTGTCTGTCTTTCTGTCTGTTTCTTTCTGTCTGTCTGTCTCTCTGTCTGTTTGTCTGTCTGTCTCTCTCTGTTTCATTCTGTCTGCCTGTGTCTGTCTGTCTGCCTGTCTGTGTCTGTCTGTCTGCCTGTTTGTCTATCTGTTTGTCTGTCTGTCGGTCGGTCTGTCTCTCATCAGTGCCACCGCGGGAAGGCGTCTATAGTGTTTGTGGTAAAAGTCAACAGGCATACCAGCCACGGTTCAGGGGAAAAGTCTACGGATAAAGCGACCCACGTTTCACTACCGATATTTTACTCTGAGGGGTGTGTCGGGGTCGAGTGGGGACAGTGTATGGGGATGTTTTTTGGGTGTATTAGGTGCATGTATGGAGTGTATCTGGGTTGTGTTTGGGGTGTGTTTTTGAGGTGTGTATGGAGTGTATCTGGGTTGTGTTTGGGTTGTGTTTTTGAGGTGTGTATGGAGTGTATCTGGGTTGTGTTTGGGTTGTGTTTTTGAGGTGTGTATGGAGTGTATCTGGGTTGTTTGGGGTGTGTATGGAGTGTATCTGGGTTGTGTTTGGGGTGTGTTTTTGAGGTGTGTATGGAGTGTATCTGGGTTGTTTGGGGTGTGTATGGAGTGTATCTGGGTTGTGTTTGGGGTGTGTTTTTGAGGTGTGTATGGAGTGTATCTGGGTTGTTTGGGGTGTGTATGGAGTGTATCTGGGTTGTTTGGGGGGGGTGTTTGGGGTGTGTATGGAGTGTATCTGGGTTGTGTTTGGGGTGTGTATAGAGTGTATCTGGGTTGTGTTTGGGGTGTGTGTTTGGGGTGTGTATGGAGTGTATCTGGGTTGTGTTTGGGGTGTGTATGGAGTGTATCTGGGTTGTGTTTGGGGTGTGTATGGAGTGTATCTGGGTTGCGTTTGGGGTGTGTATGGAGTGTATCTGGGTTGTGTTTGGGGTGTGTATGGAGTGTATCTGGGTTGTGTTTGGGGTGTGTATGGAGTGTATCTGGGATGTGTTTGGGGTGTGTGTTTGGGGTGTGTATGGAGTGTATCTGGGATGTGTTTGGGGTGTGTGTTTGGGGTGTGTATGGAGTGTATCTGGGATGTGTTTGGGGTGTGTGTTTGGGGTGTGTATGGAGTGTATCTGGGATGTGTTTGGGGTGTGTGTTTGGGGTGTGTATGGAGTGTATCTGGGATGTATAGTATACACCCAAAGTACATCCCCCATCCTCCCAAAATAAAAAAGCACACACACCCTAAACACATACCAAACACACCTCAAACACATCCAAAATACACCCCCGAAACACTCAAAATATACCCCAAACACACTCCTTACAAAACACATACACACCCCAAACAGAACCCACACAACCCCCCCAAACGCACCCCAAACAGAAAAAAATATAACGCCCCCAAACACACCCCAAACAGAACCCACACAACCCCCCAAACACACCCTATACAGAAACCACACAACCACCCCCCAAACACACTCGAAAAAGAAACCACAGAATTCCCCAAAACACACAACAAACACACCCCAAAGAAGAACCCACACAACAACGCAAAAACACCCCAAACACAACCCACAACACCCCTCAAACACACCCCAAACAGAACCCACAAAACCCCCCAAACACACCCCAAACCGAACCCACACAACCCCCCAAACACACCCCAAACCGAACTCACACAATCCCCCACAAACACCACCCAAACCGAACCCACACAACCCCCCAAACACACCCCAAACCGAACCCACACAACCCCCCAAACACACCCCAAACCGAACCCACACAATCCCCCTCAAACACACCGAAACACACCCCAAACAGAACCCACACGACCCCCTAAAATAAACCCCAAACAGAACCCACACAACCCCTCCAAACGCACCCCCAAAAAAAGATACACAACCCCCACAAACACACCTTAAATAGACCCCGCACAACTCCCAAACACATGCCAAACACACTCTAAACAGAACCTACACAATCCCCCAAACACACCCCAAAACGAACCCACACAACCCTCAAACAGATCAGAAACACACCTCAAACAGAACCCATATAGCCCCCCCAAACACACCCCAAACAGAACCCATATAACCCCCCAAACACACCCCAAACTGAACCCACACAAACCCCCCAACACACCACAAACTGAACCCACACAAACCCCCCAACACACCACAAACACAACCAAAGCAGAACCCAAACAACCCCCAAAACACACCCCAAACTGAACCCATACAACCCCTGAAACGCACCCTAAACAGAACCCACACAACCCCCCAAACACACCCCAAACAGAACCCACACAACCCCCCAAACGCACCCCAAACAGAACCCACACAACCCCCCAAACACACCCCAAACAGAACCCACACAACCCCCCAAACACACTCCAAACTGAACCCACACAACCCCCCAAACACACCCCAAACAGAACCCACACAACCCCCCAAACACACCCCAAACAGAACCCACACAACCACCCAAACGCACCCCAAACTCCTCTCTCTCTCTCTCTCCCTCTCCCTCTCCCTTATTTTCCGTCATTCCTACCTTCAATGACTCCAGAAATCTGCTAACCCCACATGCCAACTCCCTAATACCTGTCACTTACCAGTTTATTTAAATATCTGGTTAGTTAATGCATTCTTGTATGTTATTCACGCAGTCTTCATTGACATCACAAAAATACAAATTGCAGACAACACAATACAGTATCTAGGAGCAATAAACACAAAATATCGCTACGGAAGGAAGGAAGGAATAATCAAGAGTAAGCACCGAGCCATAATATGGCTATATGGCAATGCAGAAGTAGAGGGAAAATATAGGCCGGGAGAAACAAGGAAATATCAAGAACAGAGGTAGGACAGAGGAGAAGAAGAGGACAGTAAGGAGAGAAAAATGGGAGACAAAAAGGCCCCTTTTAGTCTCCTCTTACGACAAGCAGGGGTACTAGGATGTTGCTGTGGAGAAAGCTTAAGGAAAGCATACGGTACTTAAGCTGATGAGACCACAGGACTAAGAATTACCTCTAGATTCATTTTGCAGCAGCAAGCAACTCTTAGTGTGCGGCCAAACTTGCGCGAAACACGTGACCGAGAAGACGACACAAAGCACCGGGATAGAGCCGCTGCAATATCCGAGTCTGATCGTTGGAAGGGCCCCTGACCTTCATTTCCTCCTGTCGGTCACATGTTTGGCTCAAGTGTGGCCCCACTGTAACCCAAAGCTTTCCATCTCAGGTGCTACCGATTGTCCTGTCCTTCCCTATCGGCCGAGCAGCGTGGCCAGGATCACTGTACGAGCCCGCCAAAATATCATATACTCTTTTGAATACTATGTATCTATTGCCAGACGCCTTAATCCCGTAAGGGGTGGCCACAAACAAATCGCCTCCATGTCCCCCCGTCCCCCGCCATTTCACTACCCTGCTCCCAGCTCACTCTCACTCTCTCATATACCTCCCACAGATCCGGTCGAGCAACTGCCGAGAAAAGACGTCTCTCCCTGCAGCACAGTCCTGCATAAAACTCTACGGACATTGCTACTCAGGTTTCACTTACTCTGACCACACCACCTCCCGATCCTGCATTATCACCATCGTCTCTACCAAGATTTCCTTCATCTCGACTGCAGATACACACTGCCTCTCTTGGCGGCTGTATACTGCAGTCAGGTAGAGCTTTGATCCTCGCACACTTCTCCTCTTGCCTCACTCCTCCTCCCAATCCTCCCCCAACATCAGACATACACACACACACACACACACACACACACACACACACACACACACACACACACACACACACACACTCAGTACATCCTATCCCCCACGTACCCCCTGCTCTCCTTGCCCACTTTGCCGTAGGATTTCCTGTTACCCCGCTACTGACGAACTGGACCCCGAGGGAAGGCCATTTAGGGCTGACACGACGGGGGTCACTAGAGTGACTGGGGAGGCAGAGGGTAACAGGAAGGCACCCCACTGTTAGGGTTAGGTTCCCCGTCAAGGGGCAGTCCGGAGTAGGCGCCAGGGTCCCTCCTCACGACGTCCTCTAGAGGGCGGGGGAGGTAAAAACCCGGCGCCCAGGATCTCTGGCATAGGTAGGCCTGGCACCCAACTTTACTATCTCACACAATGGACTCGAGATCGGGATCAAAGACCATCCACAGAGGCAATCCACAAAGCTCATCTGGAAAAAAAACAAGCATCGGAACAGAAACGTGCAGACAACAGAGCAAAAAAGCCTCAGCCACCCACACCTCAGCTTGCTGCAACAAAGAAGCAACTCCCCAACAACGGAACTTAGCAGAACCCCCCGCCACAGCCATCAACATCAAGCTATAAACCTGACGACAATGACTTTCATGTCCCCATGGACATTTCGCAAGCTACTCCTCCCAACCAAACCACCCACAATCAGGAGGAGCCAATGAAAAGCACAACAGAGGAAACACGCACAACCAGCACAACCGCCTCCTCAAACTCTCGCTTCACGAACAACTACTGCCCTCATGCCAGACGAAACCGCCAGCACTGTATCCACCTCCACCCCTTCCACCACAACCATCAAAGACGACGTCTTCCAGCCGGCCTCCAAGAAAAGAAGGGGCGGATAAAAAGAGCCGCAGTTTCGCTGATAACCCCCATCATAATACAGCGACCCCCCTCCCCTCCTCTCATACACCACAACCCTCGGGAAACGCCACTTCCTCGGCCAGAAGCCATCCATCACCGCAACCCAGCACCTACAAAAGAAGACAGCCCATGGTCTCAGTGAAACCCCTAACCTCACCCCCATCCAAATTCCCAGGCTTCCAGATTCCACGACAGGACCCCTTCCCAACCAGCTACGACATTGTTGGCCCTGGAAGAGGAACACCTCGAACTGAAAATCACAATCATACTTGGCAAGAACAACAGCACGGTCGTGGTTCCACTCGACGAAGACTCCCTCTACCTCCTAGCAACGATCGACACGGCAGGACACCAACCCATTCTACTACAGAAGATCGACCCTCAACTCAACACCCAAAAACTGATCCTAATGGGTTACCCCCTCAAATACCCACTACGCCCCATCACTCGACACCCACAAGTGGAAGAAGCCGCCCGCTGTATGACCAAAGCCTCTGGCGAGCCTCCGTCTCCTGCCCACATAACACACGAACCTGCAACCCAAACAGCTCCCCCCCCACGTCAGTCAGAAACAACAGCACAATCTCTTCTGCACACCCTCGTCACGAACTCAGAACAAATAGCACAAACCAAAGAAACCCTACGATCTTCCTGCCATTACCTCGGAACAACCATCATAAAATGTGTTGGGGCTCAGCTCCACTGCCCCCTCAACCCCCAACTCTTCACACCAGCACTCAACACCATGACAGACACCTGGATAGAGGGCACACACTTCTCCAACAGTCTCGCCCAGTTCAGCGATCCTCAGACAAATCGACAAAACCCAATACAATCCACAACGACACCCGTACCCGACCCAGAACACACCCTAGCAACGAGTGCCTCCTCTCACAAACAACCAGACAAACCCAATCCTCATCACCTCAGCCTAACCGTCCCGCCTCCACAAACCCAACGCCTCAAACCACGGAGCATTTCAGCGGGCCTAGACAAACGAGAACGCCCTCGCTCCCATTTCCCGATCAACGAACACTCCACAACAAGAGAAGACTAAACAATGTTCATACGGACCAAACATCCCCACTAATTAGTACCGGGCCACAACACCGTCCTAACCAAACAGCAAACCCACCACCCCCAACACACAACCTAAAGATCATACAATGGAACATCCTTGGCGACAAAAGAAACTCATCCTTCTTTACGAGGCTGCGCACAGAGACAAAACAGACATCTTCCTCTTACAAGAAACCCTCATCACCGAACAACATTCCCTCAAGCTAAAGAGCTTTAACTCCTTTCTCCTTCCGCACTTCCGGGTCGGCTCCAGAGGCTGTGCCATTCTCATACGTAATCACATTCAGGCAAACAAAATCCCACAACCACCACACTGCGGCGAAGAGGTCGAAATTCAGGGTGTATCCATCACCTTAGCCAACACTCCCCTAAAAATCTTCAACATTTATCGCAAACCCAGCGCCGCCCTCGACCTAGCAGAACTCTTCACCCTCGCAGCCAATGAAATGACGCTAATCGAAGGCGACTTGAACGCCCATCACCCCTGCCTAGGATCCACATCCCCCACCAACCCCGCAGGACGACACATATCAGAACTCCTAACCCTCACTCCTGGCATACAACTCCTAAATGACCCCAACACTCCCACACACTTACAAGGCGCTCCCACACACTTACAAGGCGCTCCCACACATTTACAAGGCGCTCCCACACACTTACAAGGTGGCAGACTCGACCTCACGCTTCTAACCACAGGAATCGCAACACACACTGAATGGGAACCCCACCCAACCCTGACATCAGATCACTTCGCCATCGTCTGCACACGTTATCTCCCCCCACTACCCCGACCCCCCCGGACCCCCGCCCAGGTGGTGCACAAAAAAAGCCAATTGGAGACTCTTCACAGCCTCACTGGAAGAAATCATAACCCAACTCGAACCTTCAGACAACCTGGACGAACACGAACACCAAATCTCAGCAGCCTTCACCACTGCCGCCGAAACTGCAATTCCTACAACCCCTCACAAACAGCGACATTTCAAGGACTATTGGTATTATAATGACAGAGTCAAAGAGCTAAACCATCGAGCTAACAGTGCCAGAAAAATATACAAAGTCCACCCCACCCCCCAAAGCAGACAATATCTTAAGGCAGTCGTCCAGCATACAATAAAAAAAAAAATAAAAAAAAAATAAGAGAAAAGAAATGGCTGGAGTGGTGCAGATCCTTAAGCGCCAACATCAACCTAGGCCACATTTGGAAAACACTCAGAGCCGTCTTAAACCCCCACAACCCCGTCCCACAAAACATCCCAACCCTCAGGAAGAGGCCGAAAGAATAGTGTCACTTTTCGTCCATCAAATCTCTCCGTTCTGCACCCTACGACACATACAAAACCGCCTCAACACCCTACACGCCGAGTGCGATGCAAGAATACACCTCGCTAAAAACACCCCTGCCCAAACAGACCAAACCTTTACTATCCAAGAATTCCATCGTTCACTCAAAACCAGCAGCGACACAGCCCCCGGTATTGACCAAATCACCTACTCCATGCTATCTCACGCTGGACCGAATGCCACCACTGCCATTCTCAACCTCGTAAATCACTTCTGGACTTTAGCCAAACTTCCCTCTGCAAAGGAAAAGGCTGCCATTCAACCAATCCCTAAACCCAAAGACCTTGGTAACTACAGACCTATATCCTTCCTCATCTGCCTCGGAAAAACCATGGAAAGGATGGTCCACCAACGTCTGCAACGGAACACACCCACGCCACACCAATATCTGTTTGCATACACCAGAGGAAGGGGGACAGCAGAATGCCTCACCACATTCATGGCAGAAGTACGCAACGGGAAGAGTCTAGTCATCTTTCTCGATCTCGATAAAGTCTTCGAGCTCGCCTGTCCCGAGGCAACCCTCTCTACCTTTGCCAGCAAGAGAATTGGGGGTCGCGTCCTCGGCTGGCTCGAGGACTTCTTCAGAGATCGAGAAGCTCTCGCACCCTTCCAAGGACGCTCTTCCACTTTCCACAGACACATTAACGGCACTCCACAGGGCAGTATAATCAGCCCAACTCTCTACAACACCCTCATGGACAGTCTCCTACAAACAAACATCGGCCCAGACATATGCGTCCTCTGCTATGCCGACGATCTAGCTCTAATAGTAAACCGAGGTCCCCTCTATGACAAAGCTCAATGAACCCTTTCCCAACTCCACCAAGGATGTATAGATCTCGGTCTATCTATAAACACCCAAAACACCCAAGCACTAGCACTAGGCATGCAACCCCCCTCCTCACGTCCTCTACATCTCGGCTACAACCCGATCGAATATGTAAACTCTCACCTTTATCTCGGAGTGTGGATCGACTCCAATTTATCCTTCAGAACCGAAATCAGTTTCCTAAAAGAGAGAACAAACCTTAGACTCAGCACCCTCAGATCCCTTACAGACAAGAGCAATGGGGCCTCATATAAAGTCCTCAGACTATTTGACATCCAAGCTATTCGCTCCGTCATCGACTATTGTGCCCCTATACCCGTCGGCGCAAACCCCACCCTAATCCAAAAACTCGAAACCACCCAAAACGAGGCACTCCTTATCATGACCAACTCACCCAGATGGACTCGCCTCTGCAATCTCCGCATGGAGTGCAAGATCGAAGCCATTCAACACCGAATAAAAGCTAGAGCTGCAGGAATCATAGCGAAAATAACTCACAGTGCGACACCTCTCCCACCCCTAACACGAGTCCCAGCCAGCATCAACCTTCACCCTGATCTGCTGAAACAAAGTTGGACCCATTGCACTGTGAAAGCCATCCGACTTTTCAACCTCGACACCGTCATACAACAAGAACCAGTTGCTCCCGACCCAGAATACCGGCAGCCACCCCCCCCTGAGCTTCACCCCCTTTCAAACTAATAACTCCACACTCCTCCGCCAAAGCCAACACCCCCACTCAGCCTAGAATTCATCGCTCACCTCACTCCCCCCAACTTCATCACATACTACACCGACGGATCTGTTAATCCACCCAAAGCAGGAGCCGCCTTCATCTGCGGGACCAAGACAGCAGCCTGGCGAATCACAGACGGAGCATCAACCCTCCTCACTGAACTCGTAGCTATCCGTGAAGCCCTAATAGACGCCAAAAACACCACTGTATCGCCAGCCATCATTATACACACTGACTCCCTCTCTGCAATACAAGTACTACGCCAACCAGACCGCTACGACAATATCAACATCTGCAGCACCATTGTCAACACGGCATACCAAATATTAGCAAGAAAAACTATAATCATACACGTAGGCATAAGCGGAAATGAAAGAGCAGACAACGCCGCCAAACAAGCCACAAACTGCCCCCACAGCGATATCGAAGTCACACTTAGCCACTGACAAATCAAAAAGAAAATATTAAACAAAGCATCAGCCCACAACCAAGCATATCCCAGACAAGAAAACAACTACACTCATTCACTGATGAGAAGGTTACAGCTAAGACATCGCCCCCTTCCCAATATAATCGACGAACAATACCAAAACTGCAAACACTGTAAAGCAAACTTTCCTTTTCCCCTACTACATTATCTACTAAAATGCCCTGCAACCGAACTACTCAGAGCGGCAGAATCTACCCCAACCCAAACATCCCACCCACTGAACCCTCGCCCCCCCCCCCTTCATGTCCTAGATGCTGCAGGAGCTGCCCCAATTAGACAAAACCCACCCAACACCCTCATCCGCCTCGTGCAAACCGCCACTCCACCCAAATAACGCTCTCTCTCTCTCTCTCTCTCTCTCTCTCTCTCTCTCTCATCAGTGCCACCACGAGAAGGCGTGTCTATAGTGTTTGTGGTAAAAGTTTACGGACATACCAGCCACGGTTCAGAGGAAAAGTCTACGGATGAAGCGACCTAAGTTTCACTGCCGAAATTTTTCTCTGAGGAGTGTCAGACTCGGGGGGTGGGGGAGTATGGGGCTGCTTGTTTGGGTGTATTAGGTGTATGTATGGAGAGTACCTGGGTTGTGTTTGGGGTGTGTGTGTTTGGGGTGTGTATGGAGTGAATCTGGGATGTATAGTCTACACCCCAAGTACACCTCAAATACACCCCCAAAACACCCCAAACACATCCCAAACACACTCCAAACACACCTCAAACACACCCAAAATACACCCAAAATACACCCCAAAAGACTCAAAATATACCCCAAACACACCCCATTCAAACCCCATACACACCCTAAAAAAAAAACACACACAACCCCTCAAAACACTCCCTAAACACACCCCAAACAGAACCTACAGAATCCCCAAAAACAAACCCCCAAAACACCCCAAAGACACCCCAAACAGAACCCACACAACCTACCAAACACACCCCAAACAGAACCCACACAACCTACCAAACACACCCCAAACAGAAACCACACAACCTCCCAAACACACCCCAAACAGAAACCACACAACCCCCCCAAACACACAACAAACATACCTCAAACAGAACCCACACAACCCACCAAACACACCCCAACCAGAACTCACACAGCTCGTCAGGACACACCCCAACCACACTCGAAACAGAACCCACACACCCGAAACACACCCCAAATCTCCCCCCCCATTCTCTCTCTCTCTCTCTCTCTCTCTCTCTCTCTCTCTCTCTCTCTCTCTCTCTCTCTCTCATCAGTGCCACCACGTGAAGGCGTGTCAATAGTGTTAGTGGTAAAAATATACGGACATCCCAGCTAAGGTTCATGAGAAAAGTCTACGGGTAAAGCCACCCAAGTTTCACTACCGAAATATTATTCAAAGGGGTGTGTCGGACTCAGGGGAGGGGGGGGTATTGGGCTGTTTATTATGTGTATTAGGTGTATGTATGGAGTGTATCTGGGGTGTGTTTGGTATGTGTGTATGGGGCGTGTATGGAGTGTATATGGGTTGTGTCTGGGGTGTGTGTTTGGTGTGTCTATGGAGTGTATCTGGGATGTATAGAGTACATACTATATAAACCTCAAATACACCTCCCTAAACACACCCCAAAAAGAACCCACATGACCTCCCAAAACACATCCCAAAAAGAACCCACATGACCTCCCAAAACACACCCCAAAAACACCCCAAACAGAACCCACACAACTCCCCCAAACACACCCAAAACAGAACCAACACAACTCCCCCAAACAAAACCCACACAACTCCCCCAAACACACCCAAAACAGAACCCACACAACTCCCCCAAACAACCCCCAAAACAGAACCCACACAATCCATCCAAACACACCCCAAACAGAACCCACACAATTCCCCAAATACATCCCAGAAAGAACCCACAGAACCTCCCCAAACACACAACAAAAAGAACCCACATGACCTCCCAAAACACACCCCGAAAACACCCCAAACAGAACCCATACAAACCCCCCAAACACACCACAGGTAGAACTCAAACAACCCCCCCAAACACACCCCAAACAGAACCCACAAAACCCCAGCAAACACACCAGAAACAAAACCCACACAACCCCTCAAAACACACCCCAGATAGAACCAATGCAACCCCCCAAACACACCCCAAACACACATCAAACACACGCCAAACAGAACCCACATAATCCCCCAAAACACATCCGAAACAAACTACAAACAGAACCCACAAAGCCCCCCAAACACACCATAAAAAGAACCCACACAACCCCCCTCAAACACACCCAAACACACGCTAAACAAAACCCACAGAACCCCCCAGACACACCCCAAACAGAACCCACACAACCCCCGGAACACACCCCAAACAGAACCCACACAACCCCCAAAACACACTCCAAACAGAACCCACACAACCCCCAAAACACACTCCAAACAGAACCCACACAACCCCCAAAACACACCCCAAACAGAACCCACACAACCCCCAAAACACACTCCAAACAGAACCCACACAACCCCCAAAACACACTCCAAACAGAACCCACACAACCCCCCCAAACGCACCCCAAAAAGAACCCGCACAACCCCCCAAACACACCCTAAAAAGAGCCCGCACAACCCCCCAAACACACCCCAAAACGAACCCACACAACACCCTCAAACACACCCCAAACAGAACCCACACAACCCCCCAAACACACCCCAAACAGAACCCACACAACCCCCCAAACACACCCCAAACTGAGCCCACACAAACCCATAACACCAGCAGGGTCTTCTGTGTCGTACTCCACTGCATGTGACTGGAAACTTCGTGGCGACGTGGCTGTGTGTGTGGGACGGGGGTGTATTGGTGTGGCTGGGTGTGTGGACATGTGGCTGTGTGTGAATGCTAGACTGGCTACGTCACTGTGTGTTTATAGATAGATAGATAGATAGATAGATTGATAGATAGATAGATATAGATGTGTGTGTGTGTGTGTGTGTGTGTGCGTGTGTGTTTTCATGAAGCCTATCCTCGTGTATGGATGTGTAAATGAATGACTATGTATGTACCGTATATATATCGCTTTATCTACATGTATAAAAATTGATGATTGTCTGAGTACATACGGTATGTATGTAAAAATGCCTTCGTCTGATTGCGTACGAAAAATACACTTACGTCAGACTGCGTAGCAAAAATACCTTCGTCAGACTGCGTCAGAAACACACTTACGTCAGATTGCGTAGGAAAAATTCTTACGTCAGGTTGCGTCGGAAAAATACATTTACGTCAGATTTTGTCAGAGAAATACGTCAGTTTGCGTCGGAATAATAAACTTAAGTCAATTTCGTCGGAAAAATACACTTACGTCAGATTGTGTCGGAAAAACACTTACGTCAGATTGCGTCAGAATAATACCTTTGTCAGATTGCGTGGGAAAAATACACTTACGTCAGATTGCGTAGGAAAAAAAACCTTCGTCAGATTGCATCGGAATAATAAACTTACGTCAGACTGCGTCGGAAAAATACACTTACGTCAGATTGCATCGGAAAAATACCTTCGTCAGGTTGCGTCGGAATAATAAACTTAAGTCAGATTGCGTCGGAAAAATTCCTACGTCAGACTGTGTCAGAAAAATACACTTACGTCAGATTTCGTCGGAGAATTTCGTCAGTTTGCCTCAGAATAATACACTTACGTCAGATTCAGTAGGAATAATAAACTTTCGTCAGACTGTGTAGGAAATATAAACTTACGTCAGATTGCCCTATTCTAGTCGGGGACTGAATATCTTACTTAGGCTTTTTTGGCTGTTTCTCTTCTCTCTCTCTCTCTCTCCCAAAAAATAAAATATGGAATGCAGGATACATCGCTAGAGAACAGGCGTAATGAAGCCTTTCAGTAGAGGTCATGTTGGCAATACGAGTGGTTTTAGCTTGGCTGGTGCAGTGAGTCTGTCTTACCATGGCAACCCCCCCACCTCACCACATCATAGCAGACATACACATATTTCCCTGCACTAGGCCCCATAACAGAATTAGTGTGTGTGTGTGTGTGTGTGTGTGTGTGTGTGTGTGTGTGCGTGGGAGGGTGGGTGGATGTGTTGTGTGTGTGAGTGGGTGGGTGGGTGGATGAGAGGGTGGGTGGATGTGTTGTGTGTGCTGGGGGGTGGGGAGATGGGGAATGTATGGTTTGATGTGGTTGCCGTGTGTGTGTGTGTGTGTGTGTGTGTGTGTGTGTATGTGTGTGTGTGTGTGTGTGTGTGTGTGTGTGTGTGTGTGTGTGTGTGTGTGTGTGTGTGTGTGTGTGTGTGTGTGTGTGTGTGTGTGTGTGTGTGTTAGCTCACAACTTGTCAAAGGACCTCGATCATACATAAGAAGATATGCTATTAAAGTTAGGGCACAAATATATTGTAATGTACTATGAAGTCAGCTACTCTCATTAATACGCCACGCTTCTTCCCGCCTCTCCTGCCTCCTTAACCTTCGTCTATCTGTCTTCTATATGTCTGTCTCACTGTCTGCCTGTCCCTCTGTTGTAAGCGACAATCACCTCTCATCCTTCCACAACGTCCTAGATTATCATACCATCATGCAGTATACAAATTTTCTCATCTTAACTTGGCCCAGATTTTCCTCATTTTGCCGCTTAATTCACATGGGTCATTGCCAGAAAAGGACAACGCTGCGGCTACCTTTCCACAGCCCTTTCTTGTGACTTATATATTCTTGTATTAATCTATTGCTACATCTCAACATTCAGATTGGAGAGATGGAATTTGGGCCAAGTTAGAGTAAAACGAGTACAGAAGTAGTAAAAGCCAAATGGCATACCTTTTGAGGGTGCAGCGGGAAACAAGGTGAGATCACAGGCAAGAGGACAATGGCGGGAAAATCCAGCAAAATCTAACCACCAGCTTATGAAGTGACGCCAACAACACCCGTGCCTCACAATCGGGTCAAACACCAGTCCACTTTATCACTAAACACCTCTGATGTTAGAGTATGGTAACAGAAAATTAAATAATCGTGTAGACGTGATGTACCGACGCACTCTCTCCACGGAGTCTACCTCTGACCTACTGTTTATTGCAGGTTCGTCACAATGCTTCGAAACTGATGAGTCTCTGTCTCGGACAAGATGGGTGGCCGAATCTTTATCCTTGTAGCTCTGACCTTTTACTGAATGCTGTAAATATCGATTTACTTCATCCTAACCTAATTCAAAGTGTAATGACAGTGATGATCTGCTCGCATGACTTCCCCGCGCACCTTTTGTGACGCCACGGACTAAGTCGGGGTGGGCTTTCTGTTCAGAGAAAAGCAGTAAAATGGATGGGTAACTGCGAAAAATTAGTCACTGTCCGCTGACTCTTCCTGCTTGGCTTCCAACGACAACGTTCCCCAGATTGTAAGGGCTTGTTCGGAATGGCTTATTCAAAACCTAAATAAAAAAATAGGATAATCTGCTAACTTTTTCCTATAATCTTGCTAACAGACAGGCAAGAAGACAAAGGCAGACGGATAGGCAGGCAGACAGGGAGACAGACTGATAGACAGATATATAAACCTGGCCAAACACATAGCTTCATCGGGCCTTGTCCGTTGGCTGTAATTGTAGAAAAACACGATTATTTTTTCAAGTCGTTTTTCTCATAACACATTTTGTTTTCAGCCATACTCGTACCAGATCACGTCATTCAACAATGATGTGCGTATTTGGGGATTAATAAAGCTTTAGTTTCATTTTCTATATGAGAGAAAAAGGCAGTGAAAACATCGATAGTACCCCCAACAGTCTGATACAACAGCCTTCTCCCGTTCGCCTCTGCCTGGATTTTTCCCTTTAACCATTATTTCCCCTAATGGAGAGTTGTGGCAGACTCCTGTATTCCATAAACTAACATTTTATTCATTTGACGTACAGTGTTATTAAACGTGAACTGATTTTGTCCTATTGTGCGATAACATTGCACTTCATTGGCCACGAGCCTTTAGGTAAGGAGATTTTGGAGTTATATATGTGCTGGGATCCCTCTGTATCTTGACTGCTTTTGGGCTGGGAATTTATTATTATTATTATTTTCATCATCATCACTAGTAGTAGTAGTAGTAGTAGAACCATTAGTTTGAGGGATCAGCATTCCAGATTAAATTGACGAATACAGTGGATAGCGCTGTCCGGTGGAGTTAGGGCATCTGGGCAGTGTCTCACTTGATCAATTTCTTTTAATGCAATAGACGACATTTTGAGCATTATTTCAGCTCTTGGTATCTCTGCACTTCTAAGTTTTCAAAGTTTTCCAACCAGATTTTCATATAGTAGTTTGTCTTCAGGGTACTACTGAGCCTCCATGACTAACACAGATAGTGGAGTACCAACATATCCAGTACTCCAATGCTAGGGAGGCCATGTGGGGTGCTTTTGGTCATGCCTGAGTTCGCTGGCTTTTCTTTGGTTTGTTCTTAAATTCTGGCGTCCTTAATTAACCCATTATGAACTCAGAGCATTTTTACAGAATGCATACTTAATTATGCTTGTTATTTACGGCTAATATTTAAGCCTGTTAACATTTCAAAAGGGTAATTACACAAGATACCAGTTATTTATTTGATGACATGCTCAGGTTAGGAGAGAAACTCAGACATAATTGTATTTCACGTTTATTTGTATCAACATCTAAGAGTATGCATGCTAGTTTGTGTGTGTGTGTGTGTGCTGTGAGGGTACTGAATTAATAAGTGCCAATATACGCGCGTGTGATGATTAACTCCATATTTAATTAATAGGTATACATGCTTATTTCCTCTGTCTCTCATTTCAGCACGCTCACTGCCATCCCCACGCCCAAACCAGCAGCCTTAGCCGTCTCCGCAAAACACAGGGACCTACAGGTGAGTTGGCAGTCTATTAAAGGCACACACCTAATTCATTTCCTAATCCTGCAGCATCACAAACACTCCATCACTTCATTCCTCAAAAACGCAAGAATTTTTACTCTTTCCTACATACACTTCCAGATTTCGTCTCTCTCTCTCTCTCTCTCTCTCTCACACACACACACACACACACACACACACACACACACACACACACACACACACACACACACACACACACACACACACACACACACACACACACACACACACACACACACACATTAACCCATGGGGATGACGTAAGGACCAGACGGAAAGAATATTTTGAAAGCCTGATGAATGGGAATTGAGAGAGCTGAGCCACTGTAAACATGATTGGTTTTGGGGATGTGCAGAGAAGGAAAGCAGTGCCAGGCAACGTGACACTCGCACAGGTGAAGAACGCTGTGAAGTGGCTGAAAAATGGGAATGCAGCTGAGGCCGATGAGATGTACGCAGAGGTGCCTAAGCGTAGTGGAGAGAGTGGAATGAAGTGCTTGGTGGAGATATGTAAGAAGGCATGGATGAGTGAAACTGTGCAAGCAGTGGAAAAAGGCAGTGAGTGTACCGCGGTACAAATATAAAAGTGGGGAAAGTGTGTGCAAGAATTATCATGGCATACGATTATTCAATGTGTAGGGATGGTATATGGAAGAATTATTGCAGAGAAAGTAAGACAGATATCATATGTCCTAGTGACTGAAGAACAGGGTAGCTTTAGGAGTGGCAGAGGATGTACCGGTATGGATAAAATATTTGCAGTAAGACAGATAGTGGAAAAGGCTTGTGAGAAGTACTATAAGGTGTTTATGGCACTCATGGATCTGGCAAAAGCATACAAAAAAGTAGACAGAGAAGGATGGTGGAAGGTTTCGTGCATGTATGGTGTAGGTGGTAAGCTGCTAGGTGCTGTCAAGAGTTTTTATGATGGTAGTGAAGCATGTGTAAGGGTAAATGGGCATCTATATGAATGGTTCATGATCGGTGTGGGCAAGGTTGTGTGATGTCCCCAAGGTTGTTCAATATATATATAGATGGAGTGCAAAGAAAAGTAAAAACACGAGTAATGGAGAGAGAGATGACATTGGTAATGAATGGTGATGGATGAAATATCTCAAATATGTTGTACGTTGATGATGTAGTACTACTTGCAGATACTGGACAAGAACTTGGTAGACTAGTGCAGAGTTTTGCTGATATGTGAGCATCGTGCCCTAAGAGTAAATGTAGAAAAGAGTAAAGTGGTGGTTATTGAGAGAGAGAAGGTGGCTCCCAGTGTGATGTTACAGTGAATGGAGAGAGACTGGAATTGGTGAGAGAGTTCAAATACCTGGGTAAAGTGACAGAAAAGAGAGGAAAATGTGCAAAAGACGTGGAAAGTAGAGTGACACAAGGAGGGAACGTAGCTGGTGCTATAAAGGCCTTGATAAGAAACTGAGGCTTGAGTGTTGCAGCTGCACGAGGCTTACATGAAGGAGTGTTAGTGCCAAGTTTATCATATAGATGTGAGACAATATTGTGGCATGAAAATGAAAAGTCAAGAGTGAGAGCAGTGGAGATGAGACTGCTAAGGAATGTATGTGTAGTACAGAGAGTGGATAGGATGTGGAATGAGGAAGTCTGTGGACATCAGAATTGAAGAGAGTGTACTGAGATGGTATGGTCATGTGGAGAGAATGGATAACAACAGAGTGGTGAAAAAGGTATGTGTAAATGAATCCGAATGAGGAAGGAGGCGAGATAGGCCAAAGAGACGGTGGAGGGATATTGTGGGTGAGTGTGAGGAAGAGAGGTCTGGAAGTCGGTGAGGCTGGGGGACTGACGAGATCAAGCTGGCTGGATGAATGTTGTGAGAAGTGAATGATCTGGGATTTGGCACCCTTTTTTAACGTGATAGCGTCTGGATTTACACTATCGGATACGTTTATAAGAAGCTACAGAATTTTAATATTCTTATGTAAGAAGGAACCAAAGGCTAGGAGCCCGCAAACAATTCCTTCCAAGAAAAAACAAAAACAATACAAAAGAGAGCCAAATTCAAGATCTGTTAATTTCGAGACGCCTGGACACACTACATTTGAAAGACTGGAGATCCTAGGAAGTAGGAAATACAGAGGGAGACAGTTCCAGAGTTGACCTGTTGCATAAATGAAGGACTGGGAGTAACAGTTAACTCTTGCATTAGAAAGCTGGACACAAAAGGGATGAGAGTTTATTGCTAGACGGGTGTTTCGCGTCCGTCGTAGAGGTGGAGGGATGCAAGCAGACAGTTTAGAGAAGCATTGACCGTGGAAGTAGCGATAGAAAAGAGATAAAGAGGCAACTGTGCAACAAAGAGACAGAGGTTGTAGGGAGCCAATAAGGGGAGGAGAGTCAATGAGACGAAAAGCCTTTGACTTCACCCTATTGAGAAGAGCCGTATGTGGGGAGTCTCCCCACACGAGTTGTACTCTACACAGGGGCGAATAAAGCTCGTGATAAAGTCAACAACTGTGCAGGGGTAAAGAAGGTACGGAGTCGGTTTAGCACACCTAATCTCTTGGAGGCTGATTTTGCAAGAGATGTAATATGATCTTTCCAAGATAAATCCTGAGTGAATGAAACCCCAAGCATGTTCAAGGATGATGCAGGCTTGAGCTGGATATTATTAAACATTAGTGGGTACTCCTGTGGAAGATTCTGTCGGGTTGATGGGTGTAAAACCTGAGTCTTTGACACATTAAAAACAAGATTATTTTTACCCCAGTCAGAGATGTGAACCAAGTCAGACATAGGTGTGCAATAGCCTCATCCCTTGTTTGTTAAAGTAACTGCTGGGATGGACGTTGTGGGTACCGAATGGAAAGGTGAAGGGTGGAGTCATCAGCGTATGAGTGGATAGGGTTAGATGTACAGCTTAAAGGTCATTGATGAATAAAAGGATCGAAGAGAGTTGGTGATAGGAGAGAGCCCTGAGGAACACCACTGTTGATCGATCTAGAAGAACGATGGCCGTCTACAACAGCGGCTGTAGAATGACCCGAAAGGAAGCTGTAGATGAGGGCACAGATAGAAGGACAGAAACCGTAAGAGGGCAGGGGTGAACGTTTTTGGCGTATCAGACAGAGCCAGGATTCTCGGGGTTTGACTGATGAGTGAATAGAAGCGTGGCCCGGCGTCTGGACGTTGCCACTCCTCACCCTACCCTATGGTGGAAAAGGAGGTCCAGATGATGATGATGATGATGATGATGAATGATAATTCATATCAATAAGTTCAATATTTCCACAAAACAGCATGATTAGAGCACTGCCTCAATTTACAACCTTACCCACCCACTGACCTGGGGAGCAAACTTAAATCATGTGTTAGCTGTTCTTGCCTGCCCAACTGAATAATCACTATGGCCATGTCCAAAACAAATGTTTGATGGCATGGGGAAGTGCAGGCAGGTTTTGCATTACAGTTATCCATAAGAGTGGCCTCACTGGACATGGCCAGGTGTGGGCAGGAATTCTGCATCATTGCAACCATCAAAGTGTCCCCACTGGATGTGGGTGGATGTGGGAGGGAGCTTTGCACAACTGTAACCTATACAGGTGGCCCCAATGGACAAGAGCAGGTACAGACAATAACTTCTATGAGTAACAGTGTTGGAGAACTCTCGCCCATGCCAGCAAGCATTTGACATGGATGTGGTTTGAGGAAGAGGCCCTTAGGACATTCTCAAAGCCCCATTGAATATGATTCATACTGCTGTCTTAATTCATCAGACAACATGCCATCAACTGTAAAGTAAGGTACAAGGAAACAGTCAATCTCATATCACCCAGTCGTTGTTACCCAAGGCTACGATAGCCAACTTTGTCCAGAATATTTGAGGACAGATAACCAGGCACTTCCCTTGGTGGCATTACACAACCAAAAATCCTTCAATCACCTCCAGAGGATCAAACTTGTGCAAGGCCATCACTCCAAAAGGGGCATTTTAACCCACTAGACTACCAGGCACCACCTCAGTTGTATAATATAATATTTGTGACCCCCCAAAACTTAGAAAGTCAAGGGTTGCTGTTGTGGCCCCAGGATCATCTGGATGTGAACCCAGTCAAATGCAGGCTGAAGCCACCCTTCTCTTGCAGTCCACCATCCTTCTTTTGGTGGATAGGGAGAGATTTGAAGGACATTTGTTTTACCAGGCAGTGGTGCTGCCCTGCTACATCAGTGCCACCATGTAAAGGTGTTCCTCTCCATCAAAAGACTCACTGGTAAATATGTTTTTGAATCCCAAACATCGACTGTTAAGTTTATCACACTCTAGCTCACAAGTCAGTTTGTTTTCATTTGACAAAGATCCCTAGCACCCTTTCAATTCAGCTGATGGCAAGGTATAGCCAGATTGGAGGGCTGATTTGACTGTTAACCAAGAAGACTCGTTCCTACCCCATAAACTAAAGTTCACAGAATTTCATGCAACTGCAGCATTGTATTCAAGCTGTGAGAGAGACCCAGTTCTGTCCCAGAAAAACAAACCAACAATACCAAAGGCCATAATAGTCTGCAAAAAGAAGTTAGATGAAGCATAGTTCAACAGATCTTAAGCATGTCTGTTCAAACCTGACAAAGACCTCTAACCCTTTTCAGATCAGTTGATGATAAGTTTAGTCAGACTGGAGGATCACTCCCCCTGAAGTTCTTTCCCCTAAACTTACCATCATTTTTCCTTTGCAGCTTAGTTCACAATGTACCATGGTAGAAAAAGACAATGCTATTTTCCATAATACCTGTTTGTGAATAGCATCTTAATCTAATGTTAATCTATTCTTAGAACTATGCATTCAAGATCAAGAGATGGCAACTTCAGGACAAATTAAAATAAAAAGAGTATAGTAACCAAGAATTCATACCTCACAATTAGTGTAAAATGAGCATGGCATTGTGATCAAGGAAAATCATTCCCAACACATAATTAACGGTCACAAATTTGATGCAACTCTGACACAGTATTTAAGGTGCAGGACTGGCCTGGTTGTGTCAGGTTAAAACAAACACTGCTATAATATCATTGCCATTTCCCAAAACTGCAACTAATAATGCAAACACAGCAACATATTACACATTATATTATCTTCACAACTACTGAACATAAGTTAAGGTGTGTGTGTGTGTGTGTGTGTGTGTGTGTGTGTGTGTGTATTATGTACCCTCGACAGAAAAAGTATCGGCACCCTGGGGTCGGATAATATGTGAAATGCTACGTCTCTGGTTCCATCGGTTGTGTTGGCTTGCCTGTTTAGTTCACAAAAATGGTTGAGTTGCCATGTAATACAATGTTACTATAACGAATCCAGCTATAAATCTGTAAAATATAAGATAACAACAAAAATGAAGGATACAAAGTGACATAACTGTGTCATTTCCTGTAAATCATAGCCCGCGTATCATACTGTCTCACGCTGAAATGGTGCTGATACTTTTTTTATCAAGGGTACAGTCATATCTTCTAAGATGCACATAATTGGTATGTGCACATCAAACAAATTGCAGATCTTAAAAATAATGTAACTTATGAGAAAAATTATAATTGGTTCTGGGTTTAACAGTCCTAGGCAGCTCTTTCTTCCATACTCGTAAATTTTCACCCGCAAAACAAGTATGTAACATTAAATGATATCCATCCATCCATCCATCATCCAATCTTACATTGCCCCATGAGGAGCGTAGGAGCCCAGGGCGAGGCAGTTGGTCCCGACATTTAAGGTGAGTGACCAGCCTCACTCATCCCTGAGTGGCATTACATGAGCAATCAACCCCAACCTTCCCTTGGATATAAACCTTCACCAGTTTAATCCGATTGGAGCGCAATAATTACCCACTAAACCACCAGGCGCCAAAGTTTGGTTATGTGGTTACCACCTGGGAAACCATTTGGCTTGTCACTCAGTGTAGAGTCACCCACAGGCAGAAGGAAGAGGAAAGAATGAAGGAAAGAAAGACGAAGAGGGAGTGTAAAGTCACCCATAGGCAGAAGGACAAGGAAAGAATGAAGGAAAGAAAGACAGAGGAGGATGGAAGGAAATAAGGATGGAGGAGAGGAAACGGCTGACACCCGACAGCAGCACTATATCGAGTGAGTGGATGGTGAGGGGCCCCCACCTATGATATATATATATATATATATATATATATATATATATATATATATATATATATATATATATATATATATTATTTACTTAATGTTACATGCTTGTCTTACATGTTTATTTTAAATGAAAATGAAACAAACTAGTTTTAATTAATTCACCCAAAATAAATGGTTGAAAATGCTGGGTCTCAGAGGCTATATGATGGCTGAGGAGGGTTCTAAACATCACACGGTCACTCACTTCCACTGCTGCCACCACCATCATTCAGGATTGCCTCATCATCAAATCCTTCAAAGTCCATAGTGGAAACAGTTGACATAACAGCATCTACTTCATCATCCACTTCATAGTCTGTCTCTGGCTGACATCGGAAATAATCTACAGTAGCTTTTTTTTTTTTTCAATATTATTGTCATTTATTAAAGTCAAGCCCGTCAGGTATTCCAGCCTTTTCTATTACATAAACTCCAAATTAGGGGGGTCTTCTCTATGATATTTCCTTCATTAATGTGACTTAGGTTAGGGGTTAAGTTTGATTATGTTAGGTCAGGTCAGGTTAGGTTAGATTGTTTATCTAATAGAAAAAAAAAGTTTTTTGGAAGAAATTGTCTTAAAATAATTCAAAATATGGGTAAATCCTTCCTCTAATGAAAAAATGAAAAAAGAAAAATGCATATTTCAGTCGATTTCGAAGATTTTATTTCATATTTGACATCAACCTCAAATAGGGGTTAGGGATCATTTGCGGTGGAAATTAATTTCTAAATCATTCGAAATAGGAATAAATCCTACCCCTAGTGAAAGAAAAAAATTAAAATACCCCAACTTTAATAAGTGACAAAAATTCCCCCTTTTTCTAGCTACTGTGCAAACGTAAATGCATTTTTCTTGGCTTTCGCTCCTCCCTTGGGTCATAAGAGGTCTGTTGCAGAGCTTGTTCAGGGGCCTGGGGGCAGTTATAGCGCTGTGAAAAAAGCACAGCCAACGTGTAAGGAATGTGATGCAAGACTGAGGGGTACTGTGATGAACTAGGAATAAGCTCCACGCATGAGAAATGAGCTCTAGTGCTCAACCAGTGAGAAACAAGCTAACAAATGAGTTGTAATGCTCCACCACTGAGAAATTAGTCAATAAGAAACGAGCTCCAGCACTCCACAAATGAGAAACGAACTAATAAGAAACTACTTCCACCATTGAGAAACGAGTTTTATCGTGTAGCCAATGATGATGTCAAACAGTGAGGGGCACGAAGCGTTTCTTTTTTTTTCTTTTTTTTTTTCGGTGGTTAGTCCATGAATTACGAAATTTGATGCGTGAAATATGATAGTCCGCCACTTATTGAGCTTTTTAGAAACGTGCAGCATAGAATTGCGTATCTTAAAATATATGACTGTACTATCGCTCAAAAAAGGATCCCTACTCATGTGAACGCAGGACTCTACAACGAGTAGAGCGATTAGAACTGTGTCGGTATTCCATATTTCATCGTCCATTGTGTCAAAATGACGAGAGTCACTTTAGTAAGGATACTTTTTGGGCTGACAATACAGCATAGACAAAAGAATATATAAATAAATAACACTGAGGCATGTACAGTCAGCTGAGAAAACTTACTTGCACTTCTTTCAAGACCGTTCTAGGCTCATTTGATCATACACCCAGCAGATTGCAGACTGAAACTGACCTTTCCAGCAGTCCAAAATCCTCCTTTCTAGGGATAGGGAGAGCTAAGGGACATTTGTATAACCAGGCAGTGGTGCCAACCAGTTGCATCGGTACCACAAATGAAGGCATCCCTCTCTCACACCAACTCTTCCTTCAAGCAATCAGTGGGTCAGTCAAATGCTGCCAAGCTTCTTTAGGAATCCCCATTATTATGTTGCCCATGGAACAGCTGATGTTTTCTAGAGACTGGAAGCTATACCATTTGCCAAAACCAGCTAATTACTTCCCCGGGTAGGCCGCCCAGTCCTGGCATTTAGGGCAAGGGTGACCAGCCTCAACTATCCCTCAAGTGATATTATGTGGGCAATAAACACCAAAAATCCCTTATATAGAAACCCTTACAGGCTCCATCCTGGTGGAGCATCTTTACCTGTTAGACCACCAGACTTAACAGTTACTGAAAATAAAAAATCTTGAGGTGTATGAAAAGATATGTAACAATATAAGAATTTTAACTTGGACTTTGATTACTGTGGGTGTTTCCTGTCTAAAAGTGAAGACTGTGTGACAAGTGAATAACTCTGCCTGTTCTACCTTTGTAATATCTTCTGTACCTTTGAGATATAGAGTGGTTCATATATAATGCCCTGCTTTTATTCCACTGGCCATTTTCTCGTGTGTTACTGGGATAGCTCAATCAGCATTCTCAGTGCCTATCCTGCATCATTATTTCCTACTCTCACTGCCACATCCCCATCAAAAAAGCTGTCCCCGCAACACGTTAGACACCACCAGGTGAGTTTCTAGAGGTGTGCTATTTATGGACCACCCTGCATTTTTATGACCAGCACAGATGGCGTAAGAAAAAAAAAAAAAAGTATTAACCAGCTGCATGCAAGTGTACATAGTAATGCGGTGTTGGAAAAGGATGCCTTCATGTGGTGGCACCAATATCATTGGGAAGGGCTTTACTGCCTGGTCAATACAAATGTCTCAACTATCTCTCTACCCCCCCAAGAGGAGGGTGGTGCACTGCAAGACAAGGGCAATTTCAGCCTGCCTCCCTATACTCTGAATGGAGGATGGTAGACTGTAGGGCACATTCAGCCTGCAGTCCACTGGGTTTCCATTTACACAAGCTGGGGCCACAACAACAACAACTAGTAAGGAAGAAAGGACCGGAAGTCTACTTGGCTGACAAGACTTCTGGGTGTGAATGAACAGGTATATAAGTTCCTTCAATCCAATGATATTTTTAATTTACAGAATTTTATTTTTGTTTAAATACATTCATTTTAACTATACTATTTTTACTTTAACTTGTCATAACACTGCCATCTATCATGACTGTTGAGTTGAAACAGTAGATTACCACGAGAATACAGTGTGATGCTAGTTATGAGGATGTGCTATGGAAAGAATGTACAGTAGAACCATAATATCTTTTTCTGCCACTGAGGTACATGAAATAAGGTACAAAAACACACAAATCTGGGCCAAGTTGGAGTAAAACTGTATAGCTGGACATTTTTGTCCTTTTGCAGCTTCGTTTCTCAGAATGAGACAGTACTATTGTTATACATCCTTTCCATAGAACTTCTTCATGACTAGCACCATGTTCTTGAGTTCATCTCTTGCTACAGCTCTGCATTCAATATGGAGAGATGGCAGGTTTGTATCTGGTTGAAGTGAACATGGTATAGTTTGAGACAATTTTATTCACCTTAGGATACATGATAAATAGGAGGGGTTATAGTTCTTTTACCTTAACTTGGCCCAGAATTTTTGTTCTTTTTTTAAGCTTATTTCACACAGTTCTGAGGCAGAAAAATAAAGACAATACTATGTTTCTGAATAATTTCTTTAGCACTTCTTCATGACTAGCACCACAATCCAGTGTTAATCTGTTGTTACAACTCAGCATTTAAATTGGAAAGATGGCAATTTTAGGCCAAGTTAGAGTCCCACGGGTACAGATACAGTCTTCATTAACCCCTTCACTACCACAAGGATCTCCTAAATTTAATAATATCATCTGGGATATTCAGTCTACTTTCATATGACAGAGATCCCTAACCACTTCTGGCTCAGTTGATGGCCAGGTATAGTCAGATTGGAAGGTGAATTTGACACACAACCAAGGAGACTCTTTCCTACATCAATACCACAACCATGACTGAGTATTCCAGCTGTGAGAGTAGTCCAAATCCTTCAGATGAAAATAAACCAACTACAGCAGCAAGAAAAAAAGTTAAAAACATATCATCAGAGTGAAAGAGTTAAACAACAAAATTCAATATCTATAATATCACCAGAGAAAATAAAAGTCCTATTGTGTTCCTATACATAGCAATAAAAGCAACAACAGCCAACCCCATATTTTACCTGCTTTGAGGTGTAGGGTCTGAGGCTAGGCTAATGCAGTGCAATACATTTATGGGCAAATGGTCTGCCAACTTTCCTTAACGGCATCACATCTGAGAGAGAGAGAGAGAGACTAAAGAGATGAGAATAGTGAGATGGATGTGTAGTGCATCCTTGAATGACAGGCCTGGAGGGTAAGAACTGTGAATGTGACATGAATACATTAGCGTTGTGATGAGAATGGGTAGATTGAGATGGTTTGGGTATGCGGAGAGGACGGGGGATGACAACTAGGGTGTGGAGGGTGAGAGGTGTGAAAGTTAAGGACAGAAATGCAAGAGGTACTCTGAGAATTGAAACATAATCACAGTGTGTGACTTCAAGGATGAGGACTGAAAAAAGGCTGCTAGAGATAAGCAGAGTGAAGAGTCACCATTAGGGGACCATAGCTGACACAAGCAAGTATGATGGGGCCTTTATAAATGAACACCTTACAATGTCTCTTGGGGATCAAACTTATGCACAGCTGTAGCTTCAACTACAACCTATTTGATCTGATCTGAGAGATGAGCCTTAATCTTTTGAACACTGGCAGCTGACTGGTTGTCCGAGTGCATTCATGGATTGCGAGCCACAGCTCAGGCCGTGCTGGGCATGCATCACCGTAAACAACTCGACCCCAACGCAAACTTATGCATGGAGCTACGCAGAGACGGAGAGAGAGAGAGAGATTTTTTTCTTTTCACCAAATGATGCCCAGGATGTTTATCATCAAGTTTATAAAAAAAAAAAAAATGATTTTTTTTTCACTACCGTGTGTAAACTTACGCATGGCCCTATGCAAAGACGGAGAGAAAGATATTTTTTTCTTTTCACCAGATGATGCCCTGGATGTTTATCTTCAAGTTTATAATAAACAAAACAAAAAAAAGTAGTTTCTGATTTATATTTTCATTTTTTCACTACTCCCATATGTAAACTTATGCATGGCCCTACACAATGATGGATAAAGATTTTTTTCTTTTCACCAGATGATGCCCTGGATGTTTATCTTCATGTTTATAATAAACAAAAACTAAAAGAAAAAAAAATCCTTCATTTTTTGCACACCACGGCGTGGGATAAAAAAGGTAGTTGCACAATCCATGGGTTAGTGACGTATTTTAAATTATTTTTTATATGTGAGTTTCAATAACCGTTTGATGATATGAATGCCCAAACAAAATATTATATATAGTTACTTGCATACATTAATTTAAAAATGGGGCCTTACTAAGTTTATCAGTAGGCCTAGATGTTCTGGTGCCGGACATCATTTCCATAATGAGTTGGAGTCTCACTAATTTTACATATTACATACAGAAATGTTTATTCATAATTAAAGAGTGTGTAGTATAGTGTGAAGATAATCAACCAAACACAACTACACTGTATGTGTGGCATGGGAATAGGATGGGCACCCAGACCTGCAAAGCCAGCATTTTTCTGACGTAAACAATGAAGGTGAAGGAAGGCGGTAGAAGTATATGAAAGTGCGTATGTTTAAGTCTTGGGGAAACATATATCTATACTAATGTATCTAATGTACTTGAGCCTGCCTTATTGAGATGTATAATGTGCATGGTAGGGTGTAATACACACCTACTCATGTATATTCTCTCGTTGTCTTGAGAGAGATATGGCATCTCTAAATATGCTGACTTAAACCCGCTCCCAGTGTGGAGGGGTAGATTGGAAGCAGCAGATTACACTCAGCCTTCATAAGAGAGAGACGTACTACTCTGAAAATACTCTCTTGTCGCAGTTGTATCTTTCTGTGGCGAATAAATGAGATTAAAAACATCTGCTCCAGTTTCTGTTCACCTGCACACTACCATTCTTCTTATTACAGGATCTACACCAATATTCCCGTCACCTGCTGTAACAGAGAGACATTGCGGGCAGTGCCAGCTGGGAAGTGACTTCCATACCAGCCGGAACATAATATAAATTATTGGCCTGCTGTGGAACTAAGTGGAGTCATGCCCAAGTGGAACACAGATACATGTGAAATTTTGAATTTTAGGGACAAAACAAAACAAGTCCATGTAAAGATTCATGAGTACCTTGATTTTTTTCCCCCATGTTCAGGCAAATTAAGCTAAATTATGTCACTACTGCAGCATTACGTAAAATCTAACCTAGTAAAACATCAGAATTCCAGTGAAAAATTACTGGTAAATATGGGTGAAGAAGCTGTATATCACTGTCACTTTTAAATATCCCACAGCCCACAACTTGTCACAGCTCTGTTGTATGTTGCAACTAGATATTTGAAACTAAAAAGACAGAAAACTTACTGATGATCTAAATGTAAAGAGCATAATGCAAACTGATGCGATAGCAATACACTCTCAAGTAAATATGAATATTCATCTGCTTAATAAAGTGTGACACCCTATGGCGGTCCACCCTATTCCCTCTTGTCTATCATTCATCAAAATTCAGGGAATACCGTATTTGCCAGTGTATGGGGTGACTCATGAACCTCTTTAAAAAAATGCCAAAAATCGGAGGTCGTCCTAAACACTGGGTATAAAATACTAACCCCTACATCCTGTGGTTATGGAATCCATAGGTGTGATAGTGATCATTGCCAAACACTCATCTTGACCCTTGTTTCCCTGAATATAGTACATATACTGTCAAAAACTGCTAAAATTACTAACATCATCATCAACAACTTGTTTTCTATACGAAGGCAAATTTTTATATTACAAAAATATCTCCAAGGATATGGCCATGAGGACATAAAAAAAGATGGGTAACCTGCTGAGCCCATGCCATGAACACCATCGTGTGTCTCAGCAGCGACTGGCTGGGTTGTTTACAACTTACCACCAAGTGCAGGGTTGCCAGATCTGAAGCAGGGCTCATTATCAAGTGATAAACAACAGTGACATTGCTGCTAATCCCAGTGGATTAGCTTCAGCCCTACAACCACTTGATGTCTGTCTTAATAGACCATTCAAAGACCACATCCTTGAGCAACGGAATGAGTGGATGATCAATAGTAAAAAGTCGTATACAAGTGGTGGGAATATGTGTGCTCCAGGTCTGGGAGCGTTGCGTGATTTTATTATCAAGGCATGGAATGATATTTGTGTGGAAACAGTCATCAACTCTTTCGAGAAATGTGGAATATCCAATTCAGCGGATGGCATAGAAGATGACATTTTGTGGGCAGATAAGGAAGACGAAGCAGCTGCCGAAGCTATACCTTTGAATTCAGAGTCTGATCCTTACGACGAAAAACTGCAAACTTTAACCCAAAATAAAGATGATGAACTGATGTCAGATGTGGGTGATACTGATGTTGAAAGTTTTTAATCACTGACAGTTGATGTGGTGACTTTAATAAAATGTAACTTTCCTTTAACCTATTGTATAAAATTCACGGTAACATGATTTTAAGTTTTTAATACAGTATGAATTTATACTCGAGTATTAAGAGTATAATCCATTTTGATATTGGAGGTGGCACGTGCAGCCTAGTTAGCCTGTAAAACCCATAGAAGAAGCTGGTTTAAAGTAAAACCTAACCAAAGGCTGTGCTGCTTAGTAACATGTTATTAGTATCACTTCAGTGGTCAGTGGGAAGAGTGATAAAGGACTGTGGTTACTGGGGTCGCAGGATGCCAGTGTCTAAAGAGCTGGGACTTGTCTTATGCACAGATTGTACCTCTAAACCCACATTTTGTAAGAAAATATTGGGAGTAGTCTTATACACAGGTCAGCCTAATACACCGGCAAATATGATATGTTATAGTTCACTCCAATTCCAATGTTTTACTAGGTTATATTTTGCAAACTATCACAGTAATGACAATTTACCTTAATCTGCCTCAACATGAGAAAAAAAAATCATGGTACTCAAAAATCTATACCTGGACGTGTTGTGATCTGTTAACGCGTTAACTGCGCATGGCGGTTTTTTGGAGGTGTCCGTGGTGCGTAGACATAGGGTTAAAAATTAAATTTCTCAAAGGCCAAATTTTGTGTCAGGAATTGAAAGAACACATGCTAAAGTATATAATAATGAAGTATTAGCTCAATATTTACCTTGGTAAAGCCATGGATGGACATCGAAGTGTCTCATTCCCTACTGGAATGTATGATTTTCATTTTCTTTTTCTTTTTTGGTTTCGGTTTTGAAGGCTCAAACATGCTTACATGGGTCAGCCTTGGTCACCATGGCACTATATTCGAAATTCACCTGCGCAGCCAGGGCTGTATTGAGCAGTCGCACTCGGAACAGCCCAGGCTGTATAGAGCAGTTAACAGGTTAAGAGAATTCAAAATTTCACACATATCTAGGCCATCTGAAAAACTTTGCAAGGCCCCATTTTTAAATTAATGCATGCAAATAACTATATACAATATTTTATTTGGGCAGTCTTATCGTTGAAACCCACATAATAAAAATAATTTTAAATGCGTCGTTAATAATGAATACACTCGGACAACTGATCAGCTACCAGCTTTCAAAAGCTTAAGGCTCTTATCAGATCAAATAGGCTACAGGCAGTCAAACCACTACACCATAACAACAGGTATGTCACAGTATTATGCATCCTCCTGACATTCTCCTGCGAGTCATCATCATCATCATCATCAGGCAGACCTCCTTTCCCACCTTAGGGTAGGGTGAGGAGTAGCAGTGTCCACACAGTCCAAATTTGCCCAATCCAATGGGCTCACCATTCAAGCCCCCGGAATCCTGGCTCTATCTGATATGTCGAAAACATTCACAATATTCTGTAGCTTCACATAAATGTATCCGATAGTCACCTGGGAGTAAAGTAGCTTATTACAGGTTGATGATGGTTTTTTTTTTTTTTTTTTTTTTGCCTTACATTCTGCCTAATACTCTATTTAACCCCTTAACCGCGGGGCGTCACTTTCGTGACGCTCGGGCGCAATGGATCATACCACGGGGCGTCACTTTTGTGATTATGTGTTATTTTGAATTATCCCGGGCTTTCAAGTGGTGGCTTGTATCATCTATCAGTACTGCCAGTGTCCAACACTAGTCAGCACTCCAAATCTCATCTGTACTCCCATCCATTGTTGACATTTTAGCGATTTTCCCCCGTTCCTGACTCCCCTCCCTACCTCCCCTCCATTACCCTGTACTCTCACCTCCCGGCCGCGCTGCGCTAAGCAAATCTCCCCCGGATTTTTCCACAGATTTCATCCATTGAAATAAGCCCTATGCCCTATACTTATACAAAATAATATATACCAAAAAAAATAAGGTAAGTGATAGTGTTATTCACCAGGAATTGGCTAATTATCACCTGACAACACCTCACATGCATTCATTCGCTACATTACCACGGTAATTTCCCCTTTGAATTATGCCTTGTAATTTATGTCTGTAATAAAAATATATATCAGACAGGAAGGGAGAAGCCTAAGTGACACTTACATTCACCTGGAACTACCTATTTCTTTATGTATTGCCGAGATTTTCTACCAATAATTTATTAGCATGTAAGTTAGCAGCTGTCAGCCCCATTGTCACTGTCAACCCTTGCCTTCTCAGATAAGCCGCAGCATTTAGTTCCTTGTCCTCCTCTGTGGTCAAAGCATGTTGCACTCGCACCCCGCCATTTCTGCCGCTTCTGCGCCCATTGCAAAGGGCCCCGTGACCTCTACACCCAGAAAAACTCGTGGGGGAAGCAGGATAGGACTAAGTGACTCTGCAGTGGAACGTGCACTGGCGGAATTATCAATGGTGATGATGGATAGTGATTTTGACCCTTCGGGGGATTCGTGTGATGAGCCGGGTGAGGAAATCGTGCCAGAAACTACTAGTACGAGTGCTTCAGTGTCCCAAGTTATCCCTAGCTCCAAGGGAAAGGAGCTGTTAGTGCAGCAAGGGAAGGAATTTGGGAAGGGAGTGAAAAGGCGGCGGGTTAGCCCCGAAACAATGGCACCGTGTGACCCAGCCCGCCATGAGTCCCGAGTTGATTCACCTCCCTGTTCCCCAAGCCCCACTTCACTCATTTCTTCCTCTTCTGCTGAATTATCTCCAGAGTCTTCGTCGTCAGAGTCACCACCAGCATCAACAGTGAAGGCAGGCCGTAGAGGAAGAGGTAAATCCCTGACCCGTAAAAGTGGAGTTGCTAGTAGAGTGAGGGCTGCTAGTGCTGTACGGCAACCCAGGGTCAGTGCGAGTGACCTTGAACGTGATAAATCTGCCCCACAGCCACCCTCCACCATCACCCACCCTACACCGCCACGACAGGGAATCCTGGACACCTTCGCGTGGACGGAAGGGTCCGATTTTGTCCCTGAACATCTCGATTTTGACGTGAGTTCCTCAGGAGTACAGCCTGCCTTCACTCTTGACGAGGATGCTGAGTGTGTGGACTTCCTTTTGGCTTTCCTCAATGACAAAGTCATGCAGCACATATGTGATGAGACCAACAGGTATGAATCACAACGTGCTGCAAGTGGTACAGGTGCAGCCAAGATGCAACAGTGGTCCATGCTGGGAGTGCAGGAGCTGTATGTGTTCTTTGCCCTCATGCTTCTCATGCCACACTCCAAGAAGCATGAGTTGGAAGAATACTGGTCCATGGACCCCTTACTACCCTCACCCACCTTTAATAAGTACATGGCCAGAGATCGCTTCCGGAACATCATGGGAAACCTGCACTTTGCCGACAACGATGTACCTTCCCAAACCGACCCACTCTGGAAGATCCGGGAGATTCTGAGCAGAATGAAGGATAAGTTTATGACATTCTTCCACCCCTTTCAGAAGGTTGTCATTGACGAATCCTTGGTTTTGTTCAGAGGACGTCTTAGGTTTCTGCAGTACATTCCAAGCAAACGCCATCGCTTTGGAATCAAGTTCTTTGTACTGTGCGACTGTAAGACGGGGTACATCCTTGACTTCGTCATTTATTCAGCCACCACTGTCGATCTGGATAAAACACACCCCCTTGGCTTCTCAGGCTGTGTAGTGAAAGTGCTCCTTGAAAGGTATTTTGGTGGGAATCATGTGCTGTATACAGACAACTATTATACAGCACCGAAACTTGCCAAATACCTTTCAGAGCACGGCATCGGCTCCTGCGGCACTGTGAAGAGTAATCGTGCCCACTTCCCTAAATTCCAAGAGGCATGAACCTCGCAGCGAGGAGACGTGCACCTACGCAAGTCTGAGAAGATGCTGGCAATACGGTGGCATGACAAGGGGGTCGTGCACATGCTCACCACCGTACAGAAGGGGGAAATGACAGACAGTGGGAAGGTCGACCGTAGGACAGGCGAACCTGTGAGGAAACCTGATGCTGTCATAGACTACAACATCAACATGCGGCTGGTGGACAAGTCCGACATGATGATTGGAGAGATCGACTGCCTCAGGAAGAATACTAGGTGGTACAGGAAAGTTTTTCTGCATCTCATAGACATGACGATGCTGAACGCCTTCATCCTGTACAAGATGAAGGTCAAGCCACCCAAGTCCTTCTCCCTGAGGTTGTTCGCCAGGACTTGTGTTCAGCAGCTGCTTGAAAGATATGGTAGGGTGACAGCAGCAACTCCAAGGCGCCATCCAGTAACACTTCTCGACAGACTTGAGCAGAGGGCGTACATGGATCGGCACAGACTAGTGCAAATGCCTGCCACAGGCAAGAGGAAGGCTGCGATCCGCAGGTGTCAGGTGTGTGCACATACCACCCGACACACACCTGAGCACAAACGCACCTCTTGGCAGTGTGCTGAGTGCCAGGTTCCCCTCTGTGTTACCTGCTTCTTTGATTACCACAGCCAGAAGCAGTTCTAAAAGTGCAAGTGGGAAAGGAAAGTAATGTGAAAATAATGTGTAAATAATGTGTAAATAGCAAGTGAAAGCAATGGATGTACAGTACATATGACTGAACAGTGTAATATAGTTTTATGTTACTGAAAGTGACAGTGAATAACATAGTGTAAGTAAAAGTGTAAATATTGAAAATACAATAGAAATGTAAGTAATTAGTAACATAAGAATATGAGTACAAATACTTGATGTTATAACAGTGTAAGTGAATCAGTGGCTCTCTACGTATTTTACTGAATGAAAAATTGAATGACTTCAGTGACAATAAACTAATACTACTGAAGGAAACTTATGGATACAGACTCCAGATATATATAAGTGTTATATAGTAATAGAAATATAAAGTGTGAGGGGTTTTATGAATAATAAATGACAGAATACCAACAGCGAACTAGCGCAAGTGGGATGGTCATACGTGCTTGTAATTTTCATTGCTTTCACAATGGGATTTTTTTGGAGTATGGATCCCAAACTACTTGATAATCATAGAGTAGTGTTTATAGTGTTAATATCTGGCTGTGGTAATCATATTATGGGTTGTCGGGAAGTGTAAAGTGGAGACTTCGTTACCCAACTTCAGAGGTCTCCACAAGTCCTACGGTAATCGACGAAGGCTCAACAAACATCCCAGGAGAAAGCTGAAGGTATGTGCCATATGCATATGTAATTTTAATATTCTAGGACTAATAACTGATTTTTGGCAAATATTTTTTGAGAGTCTGTCGGAGCCCAAATAACCCTGCGGGACACGCAAAACATTGGGAAACATGCCCACGGTGTAAGGGTTAATAGTAATGAAAGCTACAGTCTCTGGATCCAATGCCTCACTGCCTGACTTAGACATGGCAATTCATTTCACCTTAACTTAGCCTAGCTTTTTCTCCTTTTCCACTTAATTTCATGTACCATAGTTTAATGGCAGAATAAGGCAACTCTATGGCTCCACACCCTTTCTACAGCAGTTCTTCATGACTAGCATCGCATTCTAGTGTTAAGCTCTTGTTAAAACTTGGCACTGAAGATGGAGAGATGGCAATTTTCAGCCAAGTTAAAGTAAAACGAGTAAATGCACTGGTTCCCTCCCAGCCATGCAATGTTCTCATTGATGTTCTGCAATGTTCTCACTGATAATTATACAGTAACAAGATTGGTCATGGGGTAATAAAGGACTGGCTGTTCAGATTTCGGCACAGCCAGATCTGATGTGGTATCGAAGAAGTGTGTGGAGAAGTATAATGGTGAGAGAGAAGACAGAGGAAAGGGAGTGCTTGAGAGAAGAGGAACATGAGTGTTTTGGTGAAAAGGAAAAGGAAGATGAGGTTTGAGTGAAACAAGTATGAAATAAATGAGTGGAGCAGCATACTGGTCAGTGAAAAGAAAAAGGAAGAGGAGTCTTTGAAAAGGAAAAGACAAACGAGTGTCTGAGAGATGATGAAGAGGAAGAAGAGGTTTGAATGAGTGACAGAGGCATGGAAGAAGAAAGCAGAGAAGTATATTGGTGTGAGAAAAGGAAAAGGAGTATCTCAGAGAAGGACAGACATGGAAGAAGAGAGTGGAGCAACATGATTGTGAGACAAGAGGAAGAGGTGAGATAAGAAGAGAGGTGTTTGAGAGAGTGATGGTATGGAAGAGAGTGCAGCAGTATATCAGTGTGACAGGACGAAGTGGAAGAGGAAAAAACTGTGTGTGTGTGTGTGTGTGTGTGTGTGTGTGTGTGTGTGTGTGTGTGTGTGTGTGTGTGTGTGTGTGTGTGTGTGTGTGTGTGTGTGTGTGTGTGTGTGTGTGTGTGTGTGTGTGTGTGTGTGTGTGTGTGTGTGTGTGTGTGTGTGTGTGTGTGTGTGTGTGTGTGTGTGTGTGTGTGTGTGTGTGTGTGTGTGTGTGTGTGTGTGTGTGTGTGTGTGTGTGTGTGTGTGTGTGTGTGTGTGTGTGTGTGTGTGTGTGTGTGTGTGTGTGTGTGTGTGTGTGTGTGTGTGTGTGTGTGTGTGTGTGTGTGTGTGTGTGTGTGTGTGTGTGTGTGTGTGTGTGTGTGTGTGTGTGTGTGTGTGTGTGTGTGTGTGTGTGTGTGTGTGTGTGTGTGTGTGTGTGTGTGTGTGTGTGTGTGTGTGTGTGTGTGTGTGTGTGTGTGTGTGTGTGTGTGTGTGTGTGTGTGTGTGTGTGTGTGTGTGTGTGTGTGTGTGTGTGTGTGTGTGTGTGTGTGTGTGTGTGTGTGTGTGTGTGTGTGTGTGTGTGTGTGTGTGTGTGTGTGTGTGTGTGTGTGTGTGTGTGTGTGTGTGTGTGTGTGTGTGTGTGTGTGTGTGTGTGTGTGTGTGTGTGTGTGTGTGTGTGTGTGTGTGTGTGTGTGTGTGTGTGTGTGTGTGTGTGTGTGTGTGTGTGTGTGTGTGTGTGTGTGTGTGTGTGTGTGTGTGTGTGTGTGTGTGTGTGTGTGTGTGTGTGTGTGTGTGTGTGTGTGTGTGTGAGAGAGAGAGAGAGAGAGAGAGAGAGAGAGAGAGAGAGATTCATTAATAATGCAACAGGCGATTTTGTAATGGGCATCTCCTGTCTGTGGGTTCCCAGCGGTGAGCTGGGGTTTGGAGATGATGAGAATGATTCAAGCTTCACTCTCTGGATCCACACCCTCACTCTTATCTTCAGATTTGGGTACATCAGGCGGAGGTTCTCGGCTCACGGTGCGATGCTGGGGAGGGGTGCTGTGTGGGGAGGAGCCAGGAATCTCCCCATCCAGCACCAGGAACTGTCCATCGGCGCTAACTTGCGGAGGATCGTCCTTGTCTGGCAGCTGGGCAATGTTTTGTAGCAGCAGCGTCTGTCATGGAAGGATAAGTATTGATAAATGTTCAATAAATCCTTACATGTTTCAAAATTACTTATTCAATGTTCATTAAATCTTTACTAAATGTTCGCTATAAGCTCACTGTACTGTGTGTATTTCACTTTAACTGAGTCTAAACTACCAACTCTTCCTCTTGAATGCCACGCTGTAACAACAGTTTGGTACTACAATATGATGCTTGTCATGAAAAAGTGCTAAGGAAAAGATGTACAGCCATAACATTATATTGTTCTGCCAATGAGACTGAATACAAAATGAGACAAGAAAGGACATGGATGTGGTCCAAGTTAAGGTGTAACAACAGATTAACACTAGAATATGATGCTTGTCATGAAGAAATGTTATGGAAAAGATGCTAAGATACAGCATTATCTTATTCTGCCATTTAGCTACTCTACATGAAAGAAGCTGTAAAAGAATGCAAATCTGGCCCTAGTTAAGGCGAAAGAGTTCTAGATATTTATGAAATGTTCACAAAAAGAAATAACTGTAGAAAATGAACCACAATGTCCCTAACTGTCTCCTGTTTTCTCTTCTTTTCCATTGTTTTCTTCTCCAAAATTTGTTCATAGGCCATCTTCGCAGCTGCACCCAAAGCACCGCACACCTCCATCCCGCTGCTGTCAGCCTCATACACAAAGCAGGAAAAGCCAGGGTTTTCTCCACTGTCACTCTGACGTACAATGTAGCCCACCAGTCTGTAAGACAGGTTAGCTTGTATTAGGATGGGTTGAGTTGGGTTTGTAGGTGATAAATGACTTCTCTATTAATCCTTCTCATGGTGAAAACAACTCTGGTACTGTATTCTGTTCCAGGTCCTCCACTTACATCTGCCAACAAAAAACGACAGCTTATACATGGCAACTTATATGTTGTATCACTTATGCTGCCCAGTCTCTGGCAGCCTCCTTATTCAGTCTCTTATCCCTGAGATCACACTCTATGGACTCATCCAAAGTCTTTTTTGGTCCACCCTTCACAACCCTACTCCTGACATCCACATCTCTGTCCCAATTTCTGTCCACTCCACATTTCCAAACCATCTCAATCAGTCCATCCTTATCATAACACCAATACACTTCAGTCTCATCCATCCTCTCAACCCTTCAGCTGTAAACCTAGCCCACCCAGATCTCGCATTCAAGGATGCACTACATATCCATCTAATATTTTGTCATTTTGTATGTTTCAGCCTACGAATACCCTCTCCTAGTATATACTGCCCAGGTCTCACTACAAGATGGTCCTTATATAATGCTCCTCTTTCATTCCACTGGCCATTCTTGTGTGTTGTGGGGATGGCTCAGTCAGGCATTATCTGCGTCTACCCTGCAGTTATCCATTTCCTACTCACACTGCCAAACTTACATTGACACCAGAAGAATGAGCCGTACCCACAACACACTACCGCCAGGTGAGTTTCAGATGGAGTGCTACTTATGGACCTCCCTGCACATCCACTCATCATCCAATCCAGTACTATCCCATCATGAGTGTAAGGACCCTAGGCTAGGTTACTAAGTACAGACACTGAAAGAGAGTTACCAGCTGCTTGACTCTAAGCAGCATTACATGATCAATAAACCCCAACCACCCCTTGGAAGCAGACCTCATGAGCTATATCCAACTCTAGGGTCTTAAGTTATGCCCTCCATTCCCATAACAACCTGTGATGTGCTTCATATTCAGCTGGGCTCAGTATGAAGAATAACTTTTTAATGTGTTACTGGTAGCGTTACAATAACAGCAGAGATTCGGGAGACAAGCCCAGAAAGAACCCGTAACGTTACAGTTAGGACAATAAGATTCTATACATTCCCTCTGTGCCCTTATTCCTCCCTGGACTACCACAAATCACTGTTCCACACACTAAGGTTCCAAAACACAAAGATAACTTTCTAACTTTAATATTAGTACTGTGTACACAGTATCAAACAGGTTATTACAGGTCTACCAGGTACTTAGCATATGGGACTACCCCCTGGGGGTAGGGGGTTTTTCAAGAATACTCCCCCAGTATCCCTGCTTGTCGTAAAAGGCGACTAAAAGGGTTGGCGGAGGGTTAGTGCCCCTCCCCGGAAAACAACTAACTAAAAAAACAAACAAGAAGCCTCGGACAAGGACTGACCAAACGATGACGACCCAGGACCGGACAAAGGACTTGGTAATGAGTACATGGAATGTAAGAGGAGCGAATGATGAGGTGAAAGAGAGAGAGATTGTCCAGGTGCTTGAGGGTGCGAAAGTGGATGTATGTGGAATAACTGAAACAAAATGGAGAGGAGAAAGTGTGAGAGAATGGGAGTATGGATGGGGTATATGTGCAGGAGTAGATGAGAATGAGAGGGCAAAGGAAGGAGTGTGTATAGTTGTGAGTAAAAGATGGAAGAAGAGCATAAGACAGTATGGATCAGTTGGGTCAAGGATTGTGTGGGTAAAGTTGAAAGTTGGAATACAAATGTGGGCGATTGTGTGTGTGTATGCGCCAACGCAAGATCGTGCTAGAAGAGTGAGAGAAGAGTTCTGGACAAATGTGGAAATGTGCATGGAAAAGTTTGGAAGGAATGAGAGATTGTTTTTGATTGGTGATATGAATGGTAAAGTTGGTAATGTGAAGGTGGATCGAAAAGTTGGTGAGTGGGGTGTGCCTGCCGAGATAGATGAGAATGGGAGTGCGTTAGTGGACATTTGTGCTGGGAGGGGGTTGGTGATAGCCAATACCCTCTTCAGGCATAAAATGATCCACAGGTATACATGGCGAGTGATGAGAAGGGTGGGTGGTGAACTGAATGAAAGGAAGGCAATGATTGATTATGTGTGTGTGGATGAAAGGATGCGAAGATGTGTAAAGGATGCAAGAGTGTATAGAGGTTGGGGGAGTGGACTTTCTGACCACTACTTGGTGGTGGCCAGAATTAGGATGCAAGTGAGATGGAGGAATAGAAGAAGGGAAAGACGAGAGGAAGGAGTAGTTGCAAGGAGAGTGGAAAGGTTACAAGAGGATGAGAAAAAGGCAGAGTATAAGAGAGAAGTGGAGGAACGATTGGGCAAATATGAATTGGAGCAGATGGGAGACGTGGAAGGTGTGTGTAAGATATTTACAGAAGAAATATGTGCAGCATGTGATGTGGTGTGTGGAAGGAAGAGAAGGCGGAGGGAGGTGCAAGGAACAGCGTGGTGGACTGAAGAGGTGAAACAGGCTGTGGCACAGAAGAAGAAAGCATACAATGAATGGGTGAGAAATAGGGGCGTGGAAGAAGTTGAGAGGCGGAAGAGAGAGTTATATGTGGAAAAGGAAGAGAGAGGTGAAAAGATTAGTAAGAGAGAGTAAGAAGAGAGTGGATGAGGAATTTGGAAGGAATTTGAGTGTAAAGTGGAGGGACTGTAAGAAAATGTTCTGGAGAGAAGCGAAAAGAGCAAGACAGGGTGGAAGTGAAGTTAGCAGAGGAGTGAAAGATAAAAATGGTGGATTACTAGTGGAGAAGGGAGAAAAAGTGAGCAGATGGAGAGAACACTTTAAGGAATTGTTGAACGTAGAGGATGGAAGTAATGCAAGTATAAGTGGCTGGGGAATGGCTGGGAGAAGGAGGGAGGTGAGAAGACAGGAAGAAATCAGTAGGATAGAAGTTGTGGAAGCAATGAAGAAAGTTAAATCAGGGAAAGCCCCAGGAATTGATGGAATGTGTGGTGAAATGCTGAAGCATGGGGGAGAGATAGTAGTAGAATGGATGTGGAAGATGTGCAGATTGGCCTGGGAGGAAGGTAGAGTCCCGGAGGATTGGAAGTCAGGTATAATTATTCCCTTGTACAAAGGAAACGGGGAAAAAGAAGTGTGTGGTAATCATAGGGGCATTTGTCTTCTTAGTATAATAGGAAAAGTGTATGGTAGGATACTTATAGACAGAGTTAGAGAAAGAACAGAGAAATTAGTTGGAGAAGAACAGGGAGGCTTTAGGAAGGGAAGAGGTTGTGTAGATCAGATATTCATTCTTAGATCTTTAGTGGAAAAGTTTCTAGAGAAGGGAAAGAAGTTGTATGCGGCTTTCATGGATTTGGAGAAAGCATATGACAGGGTGGATAGACAAGGATTGTGGAAAGTGTTAAGAATATATGGAGTAGATGGGAAGTTGTTGAATGCTGTGAAGAGTATGTACGATGGTGCAAAGGCTGCAGTGAGTGTGGATGGTGAACTATGTGAATTTTTCTCTTTGAAAGTTGGTTTGAAACAGGGATGTGTCATGTCTCCATGGTTGTTCAATCTGTACATGGATGGGGTAATAAAAGAGGTACAAGGTAGGGTAGTGGATGTTGGAGTGGCCCTGGTGAGAGAGGATAGTGTTTGGAAACTCCCTGTACTGTTGTTTGCAGATGATACTGTGTTGTTGAGTGAAGACAAAGGGGAGCTGCAAGGCTTGGTGGATGAGTTTGAGAGAGTGTGTAAGAAACGGAACCTAAAGGTGAATGTAGGGAAGAGTAAAGTGATGGTCTTTGAGAGAGGTGAAGTAAGTGAATGTACAGCGAGGTTAGATGGTGAGGAATTGGAAAATGTGAGTACGTTTAAGTATTTGGGTAGTGTGATGAGTAAGGATGGAGGTTTGGAGGGTGAAGCGCTTGAAAGGGTACAGCAGGGAAGAAAGGTTGCTGGTTCCTTGAAAGCAGTGATAAGAAACAGGGAAGTGAGCATGGAAGTGAAAAAGTTACTACATGACAGTATTGTGATACCAACTCTAACGTACGGAAGTGAAGCTTGGACATTGTTGGAGGGACACAAGTCAAGAGTGAGAGCAGTGGAAATGAGTTATTTAAGAGGAGCCTGTGGAGTCACGTGGAGAGACAGGCTGACGAATGAGAATATAAAGGAGCGTTGTGGTGTGGATGTGGATGTGATAGGAAGCGTTTTATGAGGAACACACTGAGGTGGTTTGGCCATGTGGAGAGGATGGAGGATGAAAGACTGACGAAGAGAGTGTATGTGAGTGAGGTGGAGGGGGGAAGAGGGAGGGGGAGGCCGAGGATGAGATGGAGGGATGGGGTGGAGAGGTATATGAGAGAGGGGGGTGTGAGTTGGGAGCAGGGCAGTGAAATGGCGGGGGACAGGGTGACTTGGAGGCGATTTGTTTGTGGCCACCCCAAACGGGATTGAGGCGTCTGGCAATAGATAGATAGATAGATAGAATTCGACACAAAGAGGTTTCATTTTCATTTTTGTTTTTGAAGGCTCTAAAATGCTTGCATGCGTCAGCCTTGGTCACCTAATCGAGGTTCTCCATGCTGCTCGATCTCTGGCAGCTTCCCTATTTAGTCCCTTAACCCTGAGGTCATACTCAATGACCTCATCCCGGGTCTTTATCGGTCTACCTCTCACTACCCTATCCCCAACATTTACACTTCTCACTTTCTGCTCCCAATTATCATCCCCAATCCTTTCCACATGCCAAACCATCTCAATCTACCTCTCCTCATCACAACACCAATACACTCCAGTCCCATCCTACCTCTCAACTCTTCCATTATAAACCTAACCCCCCAGGCCTTGCACTCAAGGATGTACTGGACATCCATCTATTATTAACCCCTTAACCATAGGGCGTCACTTTTGTGACGCTTGGGAACAAGGGATCATACCACGGGGCGTCACTTTTGTGATTGTGTGTTATTTTGAATTATCCCGGGCTTTCAAGTGGTGGCTTGTATCATCTATCAGTACTGCCAGTGTCCAACACTAGTCAGCACTCCTAATCTCATCTGTACTCCCATCCATTGTTGACAATTTAGCCATTTCTCCCCGTTCTTGACTCCCCTCCCTACCCCCCCTCCATTACCATACCCTCTCACCTGCCCGGCCGTGCTACGCTATGTAAATCTTCCCTGGAATTTTTCACTGATTTCATCCATTGAAATAAGCCCTATGCCCTATTCTTATACCAAATAATATATACAAAAAGAAATGAGGTAAGTGAGAGTGCCATACACCTAGAATTGGCTAATTATCACCTGACCACACCTCATGTGCACTTGTTCGTTAATTTTCGCTGTTTATTTCCCCTTGAAATATGCTGTATAATCTATTTTCGTAATAAAAATATATATATAAGAAAGGAAGGGAGAAGCCTAAGTGATATTTACATTCACCTGGAACTACCTAATTATTGCAGGCCACCACACTGTATTCTACACTAAGTAAATCTTCCCTGGAATTTTCCACTGATTTCATCCATTGAAATAAGCCCTAGGCCCTATTCTTATACCAAATAATATATACAAAAAAGAAATAAGGTAAGTGATAGTGCCATACACCTCGAATTGGCTAATTATCACCTGACAACACCTCACGTGCACTAGTTCGCTAATTTTCGCTGTTTATTTCCCCTTGAAATATGCCGTATAATCTATTTTCGTAATAAATATACATATAAGGAGGGAAGGGAGAAGCGTCGGGCTATACATAGATAGATAGATAGCTTGGCTTCTTCAGTTTCATTCCCTGTTTTCCTGTTACTCTCCAATCCCATAAAAAAAGATCTTCTTTGTCAATTTTATCTACTCCCACCATGGTCCTGAACACTGCAATCATGTCTCCCCTCTTTCTCTTTTCTTCTAAGGAAGGCAAATCCAGATTTTCCAGCCTCTCTCTGTATGACAGATCTGCCAGACTGGGGACCATTTTGGTTGCTGTTCTTTGTATTCTCTCAATCTTGTTTATATCTTTCTTTTTGTGTGGGAACCACACTACTGCTGCATATTCTAACCTGGGGCGAATCATGGCCACTATCAATTTTTTCATCATCTCATCCATATAATGAAAAGCAACTCTGATATTAGTCAGGAGTTTATATGTCTCTCTAACTGTCTTGTTAATGTGTTTTTCAGGTGACAAACTGTTCTGGACCAGCACTCCCAAATCTTTCTCTTCTCTTGCTTTTGTGATTGGTTCATTACCCATCAAATAATTCAATGATGGCCTCTTGGTACTTTTACCCATTTCCAATACTTTACATTTCTTTGCATTGAATTTAATTTCCCACATCTGGCTCCAATCGTGTATCCTATCCAGATCCTCCTGCAGCATTTTACAATCCTCCTCAACCTCTACCTTTATCAAGATCTTTGCATCATCAGAAAACAGACTTGCATAACTGTTCACTCCATCTACCATATCATTGACATAAATCAGGAACATTACTGGCGCCAACACTGAGCCTTGAGGGACTCCACTTGTTACTTCCTTCCATCCAGACATCCTATCCTTTAGTACTGTCCTCATTTGTCTGTCTTTCAAAAAGTCTCTCATCCATTCCAGGAGTTTCCCCTTCAATCTTCCTATATATTCTAGTTTCCACATTAGTCTCTTATGAGGTACCTTGTCGAAGGCCTTCTCTATGTACACACAATCCACCCAACCATCTCTCTCCAGTACCAAGTCAATTGCTCTTGAGTAAAAGCTCAACAAGTTGGAAACACATGACCTTCCACTTCTGAATCCAAACTGACATTAAGCCAAAATAATCATCTCTTCTAGATATTTTATCCATCTGTTTTTCAGGATTCTCTCACACAATTTTGCGACCATGCTGGTTAGAGACACTGGTCTATAATTCAGGGGTTCTTCTCTGTTTCCTCCCTTATAAACTGGTACCACATTTGCCCTCTTCCATTCTTGTGGCACTTTCCCCTCTTCCAGAGAACACACAATTAAACTGTGAATTTTATCCGCCAGTTGTTCTCTGCATTCCTTCAGTAACCAATTAGATATTCCATCAGGTCCTGGGGGTTTCTTATATCTTGAGTTTCCAGTAATTTATACACTTCCTGTACCTCCACTTTTAGCCTATATCTTTTATCACAGGTACATTTCTAATCACTCCTTCCCCTTCCACAAACTCTTCATTGGTGAAAACTGATTGGAAACATTTGTTCATTATTTCAGCTTGCCTTGCTGCATCTTTATAGACCTCTCCTTTTACTTTCAGTTTGGTGATTCCTACTACTACTACTGCTGCACTACTACTGCACAGTAGAAAGGCTCAGCACTGATCTCCTTCCATGCATCAGACAACTGTCACACAAAGGGGAAAGTACCCAAGTGTGACTGGAGCCTGGAACAAATGACAAAACAGAGAAAAACAACATATTTATGATTCTTACTCTTAGCAGCATAGTACACCAGCTAATCCTAAGTCACCCCTTCCCCTCTCCCCTCCCACTTCAATCATACACACTCTCCTGGTCATTCTCTCAATCTCCATTCTCTCCACAAAGACACATCAACTCAGGGTACTTTTCCTAACACTTCCAAGCACATGCATATCAACACCACACTGCCCCTTAACTTCCTCATTTATCTGTTTGTCTCTCCTCATAACTCCATATTTTCCTCTCAAGTAACTCACTTCCACTCCTCTCACTCTTGAGTCATCACCCAGGCTTTCAGAGCTAACAGCTAAGATCTAGGTTGAGTGGAAACTCAGATGACATTTGCCCTGCTTATAAAATCAGAACCATAACATAACACACATAATGAAGCGGTGCACAACACAAGCCACACTAAGACACAGACATACCATCAACATCATAGGGAACCTACAGAATGACCCAATAGGGACAGTTGCTTTCTTGCAGTCAAAGGGTCTGTTGGGCATGGCATGACTAAGGGTGGGTAAAAACAACTCACATGATTTGAGTTCTTTAGGCAAACAAAAACGAGAGAGAGAGAGAGAGAGACCTACTTGTGATTCTCACTGTGTGCAGCCCAGTATGCCACATCACGAAGGTTATGCTTCAGTCTGACGGCCCTGGTGATGGGGTCAGACAGTATGAGGTGTGAGGTGGTGGTCGAGAGGCTGAGTTCCATTGTTGAGAAAACATTGTGTATTGCACGGGCCGCCAGGATCCGTCGCATGACTTCACACACCAAATGCTGACCTGTTTATAAGATTTTATGAGATCTGATGAGGTTTTATGAGGTGCTAGTGAGGGATGCCTTCAAGTGGCGGCACTGGCATTGACCCCCTCCTTAACCACCAATAGGATAGAGGTCGGCTGCAAGAGGAAGGGCAACTTCAGCCTGCAGTCTACCATGCTCACATTCAGTTGGGCCTGGGACAACAATAACAAATATTAGTGTTTCATAATGTCCATCAAAATTTAGTGGCTTGTCAACCCAAGTCACCTTTTAGGTTTTAACCCTTTCAGTCTGATGATGAATTATTTACTTTATTCTTGCTTCCCCCCACCCCCCTTTGGGCTGAACTTCTAGCAGGGCAGGGGTTAATGAAGGCTATCTTTAACTGCTGTATTTTTTTGAAAAGTCTTTTCCCCATCTGAACAGAAATGGTCTCTTTAATTAGGCAAAGTAGAGGAAACTAAAGGGCAGAAACCCAAGACAAGTTTCCCTATGTGAAAAAAGTAGATAAAAGAGACTCAAATTCAAGATCAGTTCATTTCAAGATGCCTGGACAAATTGCATTTTAAAGACTGGAGGTCACAGTCAGAAGGAAATACATACAGACAGAGGAAGACAGTTCAAAAACTGACCTGCTGCATCATCACTGACTTGGCGTATCAGTTAACTCTTAGATTACAGAATCTGAAGGCAGTACAAGTAAAATGCAATTCATGCCACTGGACTGAGGGAGTTATGCAATAATTTAAATAATTTAATGGACATGCTCTGTTTTCATCAAGAAATTTGTATACAGTACACTTATTATACACATATGTTTCAGGCCTTGATGCACTAACTTTTAGGGGTTATTCTTAAGGTCCTACTACAACCTAAATATGTATCAGATTTTCATAGGTTATGAAGTAAAGGGTACAGCCATGAGTAAAAGTTTGCTGACAATCCTCAGTTAACATTATGTCCTGCCTTCCATATTCTCATTTCTGCTCAAATGATAAAGCATTCTTCCTTTTCATTCTTTCTTGCTGTGTGCTGCACATCACTATAACAGGCGACCCCCACTTTACTAACGATCACGCAATGAAAATTCACTTTAACAAAGATCACGTTTTACTACCCCTCGCTCTCCTAACGAGTGCCAAAATTCGCTTTAACAAATTTTTTTCCAAAGGCAATTTTAAACCAAGCACACTCTTAGGCAGCTGATTCCATCACAGCACCACTAACAGAGAAAATGCACATCATTAACTCTCGCCTTATCATTAAAAACAGTACAGTACTGTACCTCGCTGCCACACGTGCGACATTTATTTCGCCATCATGCAGCCCAAACGCCCTGCTACAAGCCCTGGCAAACAAGTCACCAAGTCCACCAGGGAGAGCCCTACTCTTGAAATGAAATCAGGCATAATGAGGCACAGGAGCAGTAAGACGACAAACAACATGGTTCGACACCAAGTTACTTATGTTTTTTATTGGCCAGTTGCATGTTAAATTGTACATGTAGTTGCAGATTCAGGGTTAGGGAGTTATAAAATACACAAATATTGATTCAGACTGAGCATCATGGGGTTAATACAGGTGGATGGGGGAAAAATCGGGGTCCTGGAACCAAATTCCATTTAACCCATTATAATGGGTTCGCACAACAAAATATCACTTTGCAAACGGTTTTTCAGGAACGTAACCCGTTCGTAAAATGGGGGCCTCCTGTACAGTATATACAAGTATTTCATGTAAAAGCTTCATTTGCCAAAGCCAGCAGAGAAGCACCAGCAAAGGTTTGCTCATGGCTGTATAATTACAAACATACAGAGCAACCCACAAGATTTTTGTGAGCTTCAGGAGATTATTCTTTGCATTCTTTTGTGTATGAAATACTATATCAATATGGGTCCAATTCTCAACTGCTGTGGAGCAGAAATAGCCTCCCACCTACAGCAAATCTCTTGTTTTTGGGACACACTGCAGTAGTGGCAGAACAGCCCCAGTTTGTCTGGCTGAGCACACTCATCCACCAATTGCAAGCTATTGCCTTTGCAGGGCCGTCACATGCAGTGAACTGATGTTCCCTTGGGGAAGACAGCATCTTGCCACAGCAAGACACAGGGAAGAGTGTAGAGATTTGGTTCCTACATGGGTGCTGTATTTGCATCTCTCCACCCAGTTAACAGGGGCACTATAGTCGGCTCCACATCACCCCAATATTTGGTATTATGGTTACACCCAGTGTTGTCAATGGTTTCCTGGTTACAGGAAAGCACTACATAAAATGAGTGGATGATGGTTGCCACACCCTACCACACATTGTACAATATACCTTATTCTTAACAATTACGGAGTAGAGGAAACATTATACACACTATCAGATTCAAGGGCTATTTTAAGCTCTGTGGCTAGGGTAAGGGTACGGAGACATTGGAAGAAGCTCTGGGAGCTGTGTATAAGGAGCTCTGTGGGGTTACAGTAAGTTCAAATGTGCCAAATTTGATCAACAAAATGCAGGTCAATGAATTTCTTACCAAAAGTGCCTTTGGAGTTCCACCATGGTGCAGCATCAATAAAAACAATATGAGGCACTCCATGGAGGAACTCTGCAGGCACCCTGTGTTCAAAATTCCATATTCTATCATCCACATTCTCTATTCTGATTTTGGAACATTCAGAGTTATTACACAGAGCTCCTCATATTATACATGCTGGAGAAGGATATTGTAAAGCACTCCACAGGGTTCTCATTTCAAAAGAACTCTTGGCAATTAATCAGACTGCTATGGTTTAGACATGTTGAGACGAGAGGAGGAGGACTGGCTAAGGTGGGCCACAGATATGAATGTGGAAGAATAAATGCCTATATAGTCACTACTCGTTATACGTTGATCCGGTATACGATAATTCGTTACAACGATAATAGAAAAGTTTTACCCCAAAATCTGATTTACGATGAATTTCCCCCTATAACGATATTGCCCTTGGAAAATTTCATACGAAGCACCAGGCACACGCAAGGCGACCGTTGCTTGTCTCACACAAGATGGTGGCCCCAGCGTGCACAGCACTGTTTTGGTTCAGTTGCGGTCCTGCCACCCATTCAAAGCCCTGTCTTTTCCACTCGTTCACGTGTGCCCCCCCAGCTATTGTCACCTCTCAGCCAAGCATCGCACTGCAGTAGGCCTATACATCGTGTAGCACCACATATTAATATATAATAGTCTAAAAATGAGCATGTTTTATGATGTGATCACAATTCTTATAAATACCCGTCACAGTTGATTCACTGACGTTGTGTTTCTTCCCCACACTTCGCTTGGTCTCACCATTCTCTATAAGTTTCACATTTCCAGTTTATCTGCATAACTTAGGTTCTTCCTCTTCTTTATTTCCCTGCCAGGTGCCACAGCATTATGTTGGGTGATGGTAGGGGGATGGGGAGGGGGTACATTGGCCATGGTCATATCATAAAAAAGGTTATTGTTCTCGTTATCACTGTTCACGGTCTGAAGGCGCGCACTTCAATGGTTTGGCGGGCAGGAGCCTCGGTCGGGCGGCCAATCAGCACTCGGCTGGCGCTGATGTCACATGACCAATCACGGAGTGAAGCTTTTGTTGGCTGGGTGGAGCACTGGAGCCTGGCCTTTTTTAAATTTTCGAACATTTGCGTTGCACAATAGCAGGCATTTAGTGCATGATAAAGGTATTTGGGTAGTTTTTTATATACGCGTGATAGCAAGATACGCTATAGCGGAACCCGTGATAGCCGAGGGTTGAGTGTACATGAATTCCTAGTACGCAACGTCCTCTGCCACCCATATAGGCGCGTACTAGGGGGATGTACTGTATATATATTATATATATATATATATATATATATATACAGTATACAGCATAAATATACATATACAGTACTGTATATATATAAACAGTATATATACAGCTACCGCAAACAGACATAGGACCTCCCCCCCACAAGGTATTAAAAAACACAGAAATCATAGTATATCACAATGTTTGTTCATGAAATGCCATTCATTAATATGAAATCATGCTTCCCTTGTTTTTCAGAACCAGTTGGATGCGTTTGGGCATGGAATCACTTAGATCTCTAAAGCAATCTAAGGACATTTCTTTGCACCAAACATTTGTCAGTTCAGTCTTGAAGTTGTCCAGATTGGTTGTCTTCTTCTTTGGAGTCAGCCTGACAAAAAACCCAGTAAGGTAAGGAGTACTGCTACCTGTATTGAGTATTTTAAACCTCAGGTCAGCGATTTCTCTATGAATTTTCGATTTCTCTATGAATTTTCGATGTTTCTCACCAAAAGCGGAGGTCTGAGCCAAAAAAACTTTTTCCAAAATTGGTTGGGATTGAGGGGAGTCAGTGGTGGAAAATCGGTCGGGACGGGGCGGGTTAACAAAGGTATGTGACGATGATAACAACAGCAACAATGAAGGTGTTCTAAATGCGACCATAAAAAGTTTGAGATTTACTTACATTTTCACTCCCACAGGTTTTCAAATGCAGCCAATATTACTCAAAATGAGCCCCAAAATAACCTCTTGATCCCTGGCGCAAGTCTTCTGGTGTGCTCTGCATACAAGCAGGGCTCTATGATTACTGTCATGGTACTGATTATGCCTTTTGTAACATATCACTCATATCGCCTAAAAAGGCTCCAACATGCCTGCATGCGTCAGCCTTGGTAACCTAATGGTGGCTCTCTGCGTTGCTTGATCCATGGTAGCCCGCTTATTCAGTCCCTTATCCCTTAGGTCACACTCTATGCCCTTGCCCCAGGTCTTTTTGGGTCTGGTCCTACCCCTTGACGTTCACACCTCTCACCCTCTGCACCCAACTGTCATCCTCCATCCTCTCAACAAGCCCAAACCATCTCGAATTACCCCTCCTCATCACAACATCAATACATTCCAGTCCCATCCTTCCCCTCAACTCTTCAACCACAATCCTAGTTCCCCCAGGTCTCCAATTCAAGGATGCACTTCACATCCATCTGACCACTGTCATTTCTGTAAGTCTGAGCCTACAAAAATCCTCTTCAATTATTCCCCAGGTCTCACTACCATATGGCATTAAACTCTTAACACATACTGAATACCAAGATCCCTTAGCACAGAGGGAGAGCCCTCTCATTTTTGGAAGCGGCAGCAACTCTCTGAAATGTCTCCAACCACTCCTTACTGTAGCCATAGGGCTAGCTCCAGCCCCACCTCAGCACATAGCATGTCCCCCAAATAAAAAAACTCCTCCACACACTCAAAGAGACTCCAGCAAGATCAATCCTTTCATGCCTGACAATCTCTACATGCTCTCCTCAATACACTGCAACACACATCTACCTCTAATACCACTATATCTCTTATGCACCCACTTATCAAAAACACTGCACAAGATGGAGTTATTTCCCACACTCTTGTGGCAAATCACACATGGCCATACCCCTCTGCTATAATCTACTGAATCTGATGACTTATTTCATTGGTTTACACCCCAATCAGATTGAGCCAGTGCAGGTTTATATCCAAAGGGATGGTTGGGGTTTACTGCTCACATAATGCCACTCAGGTATGAATGAGGCTGGTCACTCTCATCTTAAATGTTTGGAGCAACTTGCCTAGTCCCAGGCTCCTATGCTCCTCATGGGGCAACACAGGATTGGATGATGGATGGATGGATTCCTCTTTCTACTTCCAGATGATTTTATTCAAGTTAAGAAGGACATCTAGGACTAAATGAGTTAATAAAAGCTACATCTAACTCCTTCATTTTAAAAAGTCTGCCTGAATGTGATTAAAATCGTCTGTGGGTAATAAGACTACACAAGGAAAAGCATCATGATGTTTCATTTCATTCATTCATCATCCAATCCTGTGTTACCCCATGAGGAGCACAGGAACTGGAGACTAGGCAAGTTGGTCCTGACATTTAAGATAAGCATGACCAGCCTCACTCATCCCTGAGTAGCATTACATGAGCAACAAACCCCAACCACCCCTTGGATAATTATAAACATGCACAGGCTCAATCCAACTGAAGCCTCTTAATTACTCATTAGACCACCAAGCACCATAAGTTGGTTATATGGTTACCACCCAGCACTGTAAATGGTTTCCTGTTATTGAAACGGTTAAAAGCAGGTGACATACATGTTATTCCTGTTGCTACTAGATGACTTTATTCTGCTTTGAAGAGACTGTTCAAACTATACAAGTCAGATGTAACTTTCACTAACCCCTTTGCTACTAGACATCTTTCCCAAGTTGAGTTGTTACTGTTGCTGCTTAATCCTGATCTGACAGGCTGGGCAGTTCCATCAACCACAAATAAACAACTGCTTCTGTGGGACAGTCCTACAGGTACAGTGCAGTGCATACACCATGCATGGATCCAGCAAGTCCTTGTGACAGACAGCGCCTCACCACGGTTGGACCAAGGTCCTTCCCATGGTGAGGTGCAGGGAAAATGAGGAGGTTTGGCTCCTACATGGATGCCGCAGCTGCTTCACCAAGGGTGTACAGTGTCACCAGGAGTAGGTCCTGTGTCCATGACACAATCTGGAAGTAGCAAGAATAAACTGGTGCTACAGAAGGATGCCTTCATGCGGTGGCACCAATATACCAAGTCATGGAGATGCTTGGGTACACAAACATCCCTCAACACCCTCCCTATCCTCTGATGGGAGAATGAAGAACTGCAAGAGAGGGGTAATTTCAGCCTGTAGTCCACTGGGTTCACATTCATATGAGCCTACAGTCATGATGAAACAACAGCAACAAGCACCACAATTACTTATGGGGAAAATGCTAACTTACTCAGGGAAAATGCAAATAAAATGCCAAACTACACATACTGCTATCATTAACCCATTGAGTCCAAGTGATGTCCTTTATGGAGTCCTTTCGCCTTAACTAGGTCTTGAATTTCCTCTTTCTGTAGCTTATTTCACACAGCTCAGTGACAGAAAAGAAAATAATACTGCCCCACATCTTTTCCATGGCACTTCTTCATGACTGGCAGTATGGTCTTGTTGAATCTCTTGTTACAGCTCGGCATTCAAGATGGAGAGATGGTAATTTTAGGCCAATTAATAGTAAGAAGAATATAGCTTACTCCTGCCAGGCTTTGGAGAGTACCCAAGAAGTGGAGGTTATTGAAAGTCATATGCAGAATTCCACTGTGTAATTGCAAATGTGCCAAATTCAACAAACTGTAATAATAGAAGTTAGATAACGAACAGTTTTCACCCAAGGCACCTTTGGAGTTCCTCCATGGAGCAGTGCCACAAAAACAGTAAGTGCCACTCCACTGAGGAAATCTGAAGGCAGCATGTGTCAAAAATTCCATATTCCAGCCTCTATTTCCTCAATTATAATTTTGGGGCATTCAAAGTTACTCCATATACCTCCTCACATTTAACCCCTCCCATTCAAAAAGTCTCCCCTAAGCTGAATAAAATCACCAAATGGCAAAAATAAAGTTAAAAAGACATCTGCTCACTCAATGGGTAAATGCAAACACAATCAGTCCTCACTTAAACTCTACAATGTGTGCAAAACAATACTTTAACATTAGGGGTAGGGTTGCAAGTGGCAGACCAAAAAAGACCTGGGACGAGGTCGCTGAGTATGACCTCAGGGATAAGGGAATGAATAGGAAAGCTGCTAGAGACCGAGTCGCATGGAAAGCCGCCATTAGGTGCCCAAGGCCGATGCATGCACGCTTATTGGAGCCTGTAAAAACCAAACAAAATTATGTGCATGTGGTTGAAAGGATTAGGAAAAATACTCTGAGATGGATTAGCCAAATGGAAAGGATAGAGAGACTGGCTAGGTTGTAGGTCAGTGAGGTGGACAGGAAGGGGGAGGGGGGAGACCAAAGATGAGATGGACAGATGGGATAAAGAGGCTGGAGAATGAGTGTCTAACTAGACAAGTGTATGTGAGTGAGGTGGAAGGGAGGGGGGAGGGGAGACCAAGGATGATAGATGGATGAAACAGAGATTTATGAGAGAAGGGGGTGTGAGATGGAGGGAAGGCAGCCTAATGGCAGAGGACAGCATATTATAGAGGTGATATGTGTGTCCACTCCTTGCAAGCTTTGGGCATCTACAGCCAGAGGCATTAATCCAGGATGGAGTGGCCACAAAATGCCTCCATGTTACCCTGCACTCCATCATCAGCTGCCATCCCTCCAACCAACACCATTCTCACTCATACTGTATACCTCTCCACCCCAAGAACAGTGTTAATACTGTAGTTGCAACCCCAGGCTCATCTGAACATGAACTCTGATGTACTGCAGGCTGAAGCAGTCCTCCTCCTGCAGCCCACCATCTGCCTTTTAAAACAGGGACTAAGAGGGTACTGAGGGATATCTATACAACTGGGTAGCTCCACTGCTCAGTTATATCAGTGCCACCATGTAAAGGTACCCTTCTCCAGCATGCACCCCAAGAAAAAATACAAAAACATATCAGGCTGCCCTCCCTCCAACTCATACCACTCAATGACTTAAAAAAAAAATTATGGGACTAAAGAGGTTAACTGAGGACTGACATTACGGCCATCAACAAATGCAAAATACACAATGCTAAATGTAAAGCAAACAAGATTTACATTTTGACTCACCCTCTACAGATTTAGTCATAACTTACCATCAATGAAAGTAACAACTGAAAGGAAGGTGACAGAGTTATGATATACATGTGTGTTTATATAATCTATCATTGCCTGGTAGTCTATATTTTTTCACCTCAACTTGATCTACATTTTCATCCTTTTGCAACTTACATTGCTCAGAGGCAGAATAAGACAAATCCTAGGCTCTAAAATCTTTCCAGAGAACTTTTTCATTACTAGCATAATTTTGCAGGCTATTTCAAGTAGCTCTGAGGCACAGTAGTTTAATATCACAGCTCTAAAGTCTTTTCACAGCACTTCCTTATGACAAGCATAATTTTCTTGTGATAAGGCAGAAATCTCTGCACAGACTTTCTCCTCCAATTCTACCTTAGACGATTCCAGTGCAGTTCCGCCATCACATCCCTCCTCTGACTTCATTATGGATGACATAAAAATGTCTTCAATTGATGTATATTCTGCCATCACTGGCCTCAACACTAAAAAGGAATATAGGCCTCATGGGGTCACTCCTGTTGTCCTCAAGAACTGTGCCTCTGTGCTTATACCCTGCCTAGACAAACTCTTTCACCTTTGTCTGCCAACTTGCACCTTTCCTTCTTGCTGGAAGTTTGCTCTCATTCAGCCTGTGCCAAAGAAGGGTGACCATTCCCAACCCTCTATCGCCCAACTGTTTTAACATCTTTTCAAGTTTTCACGTCTATTCTTAACAAAAATTTTTAAAAGTATCTTTCCTATCTTCACCTTCTTTCTGATCGTCATTATGGGTTCCACCAAGGACTCTCCACTGGCGACCTTCACACCTACCTTTCAGACTCCTGGTCATCCTCCTTTTGGGACTTTGACAAAAGCTTTGTCACTGCACCTGTCACCTAAATGGCTTTCAATTGAGTCTGATATAAATCTTTAATTTCCAAACTGCCCTCTTACAGTTTCTATCCTTCTATCTGTGCCTTCATCTATAGCTTCCTTTCTGGTCGTTCTATAATTGCTGTTGTAGACAGCCACTATTCTTCACCATGAGCTATCAACAGTGATGTCCCTCAGAGCTCTGTCCTAACACAAACTCTCTTCCTATTATTCATCAATGACCCTTTAAGGCTAAGCTGTACATCTAACCCTATCCACTCCTACGACGATGGTGCCATCCTTTACCTTTCCACTAGCATCCCGCAGCGTCCATCTCAGCAGTTACTTCAACAAACAAGGGATGAGGCTATGGCACACCTAATGTCTGACTTAGCTCATATCTTTGATTGGGGTAAAAATAATCTTGTTGTTTTTAATGCATCATAAACTCAGTTCTTACATCTATCAACCCGACAAAATCTTCCACAGGAGTATTCTCTAATTTTTAACAATCTCCAACTCAATCCTGCAACATCTTTAAAATACTTGGGGTTTCAATGTCTCAGGATTTATCTTGTAAACATCATATTACCCCCCTGTATGATCTGCTCTAAAGAGACTGGGTGTACTAGGTCGACTCAATGCCTTCTTTACTCCTGCACAGTTGCTGACTTTTTACACAGGCTTTATTTGCCCCTGTGTAGAGTACAACTCTCATGTGTGGGAAGGCTCCCCACATACAGTTCCACTCAACAAGGTGGAGTCAAAGGCTTCTGTCTCATTAACTCTCCTCTTACTGGCTCCCTTCAACCTCTGCCTCTTCGCCACACTGCTGCATCTTTATCTCTTTTCTATCACTACTTCAATGGTCACTGCTCCTCTGAACCGTCTGCTTGTATCCCTCAACCACTACAGCGGACATATAGCACCAGTCTGGCAACAACTCTCATCCTTTTTCTGTCCAACTCTCTAAAGCAAGAGTTAACCATTACTCCCAGTCTTTCATGTATGCAACAGGTCAACTTTGGAACTGTCTCCCTCTGTCTGTATTTCCTACTGACTATGATCTCCAGTCTTCCAGCTGCAGTGTGTCCAACAATCTTGAAATGAACAGATCTTGAATTTGACTTTCTGTTACCTTGTTTTTTTTTCCTGGAGGGAACAATTTGGAACAATTTGTGGGCTCCTGGCATTTGGGTCCTTGTTCTTTGAATAATATATATCCATCCATCCATCATCCAATCCTATGTCACCCCATGAGGAGCCTAAGAACCCAGGGCTAAGCAAGTTTGTCCTGACCAGCCTCATTCATCCCTAAGTGGCATTATGTGAGCAATAAACCCCAAAAACCCCTTGGATATAAACCTACACCGGCTCAATTCGATTGGAGCGCCTTAATTACCCACTAAACCACCAGGCGCCATAATCTGGTTATATGGTTACCACAGAGTGTGGTAAATGGTTTCCTGGTGTACAGAAAACCATTTGGTTTGCCACTCAGTGTAGAGTCACCCATAGGCAGAAGGAAGATGAAAGACTGAAGTAAAGGAAGACAGAAGAGGGAGAGTAAAGTCAACTGCAGGCTGAACGAAGTGGAAGGAATGAAGGAAAGAAAGACAGAAGAAGAAGGAGGGAAGAGAAGATATATATACAGTACTGTACATCCCCACAGTTGGCCACCCCGCTTCTGGGATACATGGCATCTGGCAATGAATGAAAAAAATGAAAAAACATCCCCACAGTACGCGATCCCCCTTGTACGCGAGGACCTTTTTTTTTTTTTTTTTTTTTTTTTTTTTTAAGTAAACGAATTGAACTCCTTGTAGGCGAGATGGGGGCCAAAGAGTGGCCCAAATCCGGGGTTACCCCGAGTACATGACATTGCCCCCCCAAGAAGCTATAATGGTTACTTATGCTCCACCCACCTTTTGACGTTGATGCTGCTCACTCGTCACGTGATGCCCATATGCGTCGCTTGGAGGGTGGTGATGTGAGAGTCCCAGCAGAGGAAACACACGTGCACAGAGGGTACACTCACTGTTCCAGGTACGCCCCCATGTACTCAGAGGCTATTTTTTCTGTGAGCCAAGATGTCTGCCCCTTCCTCCAGGAAGAAGAAGTGCATCACCCATGCCATGATGATGCAAGTAATTAGGAAGGAGAGTGGGATGGGTAACACGGCCATTGGCAAGGAACTAGGCTTGGCAGAATCGTCCGTGCGAACTATATGGGCTAACAGGGAGGCCATAAAGAAGACTATGAAAACATATGGGACGACGGCATTGGACAGAAGAAGCAGGCTGACCAACCAGGCTATAATTCTTATGGAGCAGTACCTGGCTACATTTATCCTGAGGAAGGAGAAGCAAGGAATTCCACTGAATGGGCACTACATCAGGGACCAGGCCAAGATCTTCTACAAAGCTGCAGCTTTGATGCTTGCCATTAAGAAACCATTTAAAGCCTCCGTGGGATGGCTTTGCCGCTTTCTGAAGAGGAAGGAGCTACGTCACATTCGGCTCACAGGGAAGCATGCATCAGCAGATGAAATGGCGGCCAGGGATTATCCAGCCATCCTAAAGGGGATAATCGACGAGGGCGGCTACAGCAGGGACCAAATTTATAACACTGATGAAACAGCCCTATACTACAAGGCTATGCCAAAGTGTACTTATATTATTATGCACCAGCGCCAGGCCAGGGTCAGACAAGAATCTGGATGACAGCGGGGTATACTGGTACAGCAACTCCAATGGTTGGATGACAAGCAGCATCATTTCCGAGTGGCTGCTGCAGCATTTCATCCCTGATGCCAAGGCAAAATCCCGGGAACTTAGCATCCCCTTCAAGGTGCTGCTCATCCTTGATAATGCCCCAAGTCATCCAACCTGGCTAGCAGACCTTAGCAAGGAATGCAAGATCATTTTTCTGCCCCCAAGAATGACCTCTCTCATCCAACCACTAGACCAGGAGTTGATTGCAACGGTCAAGCAGCTATACCACCAACGCCTGTATGATCACCTCCGCAGCAAGACCGACAACTGTGAGGAACTGCAGGCAATTCTTGACCTGAACACAGTTGAGAAGATGTGATGGACGCCGAGGATGGTTTGGACTTGCCACCCGCTTCACCTTCACCACCCACAGCACCCGCACAACCAACTTCAACTCCCGAGACGACTATTATGGCTATTTGGTGGTCATTCAACCTCAAGGATGCCATCACTCTCTTGTTGTCCTCTTGGGCAGATATAACCACTGCAACAATGAACCATGCTTGGCGCCTCCTTGTACCGCACCTGTGTGAAATCGCACCGGGACGCGGCATTCAGTCCCTGGCCGCTGCCGAGGCAGCCACTCTCACAAGTGCACAAGCTGTGCCCGGGTTTCAGGCCGTCTCACTGGAGGAGATAAGAGGTTTACATTCGGCAGCAGCAGAGCGGGATCCCCAGGAAGTCGTGCAGCGAGTGGACGAGGACGACGCAGAGCAGGAGATCGCAGCAAAGCCAGCAACACCAGTGATAGAGAGTAAAGATCTGTCCATGATGGAGATCAGCAGGGTACTGTGTGTCCCTGATAAATTCAAGGAAGAATTCCAGGACATCGAACGCTCTCAGTTGCGAGTGGAGGAAGTGATGTCTTCATTGGACAAAACCTTCCACTTCTACATTGACAAGTACAACCAGGAAGTAAACAGACGCAAGGAATCACTCATCACCCGTTACCTTCGGCTTGAACAAAGTAAGGAACCGCTCCCTTCAACATCAGAAGAGCCATATACTGAGGAGGATCAGGAGACTGATTCGATGTCTGAGGTGTCAGAAATAGACTTCAAAGAGTTTATGAACGAAGTGAGTGCATTTGCTGGTGCAAGTGTCGAAAGTGCCGGTGACGAAAGTGGTGAGGATGGTGGTGTGTCGGGTGGTGCGGTGGGAGATGCAGGAGATGCACGCTAGGTGCCTCATCCTGCCTCGGATCCCCTTCTTACCTCCATCATGCCTGTTGTCCTCTTGGGTAAAGGTAAACAGCCATATTCTTGTTGGTTAAGCCACATCCTTGTTGATTTACCTAGTAAAGCCATAATCTTGTTGGTTTACTTTATCTTAGGTAATATGTCTTAAATAGTTTCCCTGTATAGTACAATACTTAGGTCTCAAAGGGGTCTCAAGGGTTGCCCATGAAGGGGGGTGCCGCCCATATGTAATTTTTCCCATAGGTTTATGTATTCACAGTACGCGAATTCCTAGTACGAGACGTCCTCTGCCGCCCATATACTCACGTACTGTGGGGATGTACTGTACATATATATATTCATTTCATTTGTTTCATTTTTGAAGATTCCAACATGCCCGCAGGCGTCGGCCTTGGTCACCTAATGGCAGCTCTCCATGCTGCATGATCCATGGCAGCCTCCCTGCTCAATCCCTTGACCCTGAGGTCACACTTAATGACCTCGGCCCACATCTTTCTCAGTCTACACCTCGCAACCCCATCCTCAACATTAAAACTTCTCACCTTCTGCACCTAATTATCATCATATATATATATATATATATATATAGAACTATAGAACTATCGAAAGTATCTATCATCCACTCCTTCACTGTCCTATCAGGGTATAGAAGCCCAAAGCAGGGCTACTCAATACAGATTATTATGACAACAGTAACCTGTCTGCCTCTGAGTGTTATTATGTGAGCAATATACCCCAACCTTCCCTCTGATGCAAACCCTTAGGAGCCACACCCAGCTGAAGTGCCATAACCCACTAGACTACCAGGCAGGCATCTATTTGGTTATATGCTTACCAACAATGTAGTAAACTATTTCCTAGACTTAAAAATAAACTTATATACATATTCATACATATATCATCAATTGCACATATATATATATATATATATATATATATATATATATAAATATATCATCATTTGCACCTCTTACATTCCATGTAAGGGGTGAAAATGATGAGGTAAAAGAGAGAGAGATTGTCCACGTGCTTGAGGGTGCAAAAGTGGATGTATGTGGATTAAGTGAAACTAAATGGAGAGGTGAGAGTGTGGGAGAATGGGAGTATGGATGGGGTATATGCGTGGGAATGGATGAGAATGAAAGGGCAAAAGAAGGAGTGTGTATTGTTGTGTGCCAGAGCTGGATGGAGAATATAAGAGAGTATGGATCAGTTGGATCAAGAATTGTGTGGATAAGATTGACAATTGGAATACAAATGTGGGTCTGTGTGTGTGTATGCGCCAATGCAAGATCGTGCAAGCAGAGTGAAAGAAGAGTTATGGATAAGTGTGGAAGCATGCATGGAAAAGTTTGAAAGGAATAAAAGAGTGTTTTTGATTGGAGATATGAATGGAAAAGTAGCAAAGGTGAAGGTGGATAGAGTACCTGATGAGTGGGGTGTGCCTGCAGAAATGGATGAGAATGGCAGTCTTCTAGTGGACATTTGTGCCGGAAGGGGTTGGTGATAGCCAATACCCTCTTCAGACACAAAATGATCCAAAGGTATACATGGCAAGTGATGAGAAGGGTGCGTGGTGAACTGAATGAACAGAAGGCAATGATTGATTATGTGTGTGTGGACGATACGATGAAAAGGTGTGTTATGGATGCAAGAGCATATAGAGGCTGGGGGAGTGGACTTTCTGACCACCACTTGGTGGTAAATGGAGGAACAGAAGAAGGGAAGGACAGGAGGAAGTAGTTCATATAAGCTGGGTGGAAAGGTTACAAAAGGATGGAAAAAAGACAGAATATAAGAAATACGTGGAGGAGCGATTGGGTAACTATGGATTGGAGCAGATGGGGGACGTGGAAGGTGTGTGCAAGATACCCACAGAAGAAATCTCTGCAGCATGTGAGGTGGTCTGTGGGGTGAAGAGAAGACAAAAGGGGGTGCATGGAACAGCATGGTGGAATGAAGAGGTGAGACAGGCTGTGGCACAAAAGAAAAAAATATATAGTGAGTGGATGAGAAACAGGGATGTGGATGAAACTGAGAGACAGAAGAGAGAGCTATTTGTAGAGAGAAAGAGAGAGGTGAAAAGACAAGTAATAGAGAGTAAGAGGAGAGTGGATGAGGAATTAGGAAGGCATCTGAGTGTAAAGTGGAGGGAATGTAAGAAAATGTTCTGGAATGAGGTAAAGAGAGTTAGACAGGATGTCAAAGAAGTTAGCCAGGGAGTGACAGGTAAAAATGGTAGATTACTAGTGGAGAAGGGAAAAAAGTGAGCAGATGGAGAGAACACTTCAAGGAATTGCTGAACACAGAGAATGAGAGTAATGTGAGTATATGTGGCTGGGGAATAGCTGGGAGATGGAGGGATGTGAGAAGAGGAAGAAATCAGTAGGATGGAATGTATGAAATTTCTAGGATAGAGGGTCGAGACAGACAGCTTAGGGTAGTGACACATGATCCAGCTCAACGCCGAATGGGGGTACCTATGCAATACCCATCATTCTGCAATATCTGGCAGAGGATCCTGCTGAATTATGCCCGCTAACTGAGATTTTACTGTACTCTGCATGTTACAGCTCATTATCCTCTTGTATATTACTGATGCAATGTACAGTATGTCATTAATATCAGTGAATAAATAACACAAAGGAGAGTCTTAGTGTGCAATATGCTGTTATTACTGCCAACCCATCTCTCTGGCTGACCAGATCCATCAACCACAGGTAAGCAACTGCTTCTGTGCGGCCATCCTACAGGTACAGCACAGTACATACACTGTGTAGGTATCTGGCACCCTTTTGTGGCAGACAGTGCCTCACCAGAGCTGGGCCAGGATCCTTCCTCATGGTTAGGTGCAGGGAAATATACGGAATTCTGGCTCTAAAGTGGATGCCACAGCTGCTCCACCCAGGGAGCACAGTGCCACCAAGTGTAAGGTCCTTGTCAGCACCTCCTAACCCTGAGTAAACTCATATGGTGTTAGCAAGAATAATGGAAACCCATCACCTAATTCAAGGGTCAACTCACCACGGGGTGCTGGAGAGGGCTGTCTTCATGTGGTAGCACCAATGTAACCACAGTCTCATCAATTTGGATATCTCAGTAAGCCACGCCCCCTTTCCCCGGCATCTAAGTTATCACATGGCTGGCTGGGCTTAAGGCTATCACTTACCGTCTGACCACAGAGCTGCAAACATCTCATAACAACATTGATCATGTGATATAAGAATGTTTTAATACCTGTAAATTTGCAGTTATTTGAACTAAATTATTTTCCCTTACACCACTATACTTGTGAAACTTTTGTCAATGGATATTAATTTCCAAAAGGTACAGAGCAGTTACAATACTAAAATCAGAGCGAGAACAAGTAGAAGAACGGTTGAAAAATGTTTATACCACTTTTTACTTATCGCTGATTTTTACAGCAATTACTGAACTAATTAGAATAAAATAAGAATTCTAAGAGAGAAAATTATCTTGATTATCATGGTCACTTTAAATTTTATGAAAAAATATGGCAGAGCTGAGGCAGATAATTTTTTTATGTAGCCTCTCTTTACCTTTTGGAAATTAATCTCCATAGACAAAACAGTCACGAATATAGTGGTATAGTGTTGCCACTCCTTGGGTTTTTCTACTAGATCTTGGGTTTTTTGCTTCGACCTTGGAGTCTTGGAGTTTTTTCCTAAGAATCCAATAAATCTTGGAGTTTTTGTTATGTGTATCAAAACAAAATATTTTGATGTGAATACTGTAATAATATAGTGCTGTATATCATTAAACGTAAAAATTTGTATGCTTAATCAATTGGAAACGAAAACAATTATGTTCGGTGACGATAAATATGAGTCATGGACTTGTTTTTCATCACTGAAGTTCAACGAGGTATGGCCGGGAGTGGACACGTACACACGACTGTACTGACTCTGGACAGGTTCAGTTCGCGGCCAGTATCTGGGCAACACTGCATTTTTAACGACAGCCGTTCAGTTTGCTGTAGATCGCGGAGGTGTATACAAGTCGCATGGTAAGGATCAAGCCAATTGAAGAACAATGAGTGACTCGGAGAATCCTAGCTGCAGTGGTGATAAAACTCCACCAAAAAAGAGAAGAAAGTTGTGGTACCACCAACCATTTAATAGTGAGTGGTTAACTGACCCTGAGTTAAAAGACTGGATTAAGCAGGATCCAAATGATAAATATGTAGTACATTGCAAGGTTTGTGATTCGAAGTTGAAGAATTGCAACAGAACTGGGTTAATGAACCACAAAGCTACATCTAAGCATGTGAAAAACTATGAATCAAAGAAAAAATGTGTGAATACTCAACAATTCATGAAGAAACCAGTGGAAGATTCGCAGAATAAAGTGCATAATGCAGAGTTATTGTTGTCTGCATATATGGCAGAACATGGAATGGCATTTTCCCAAGCAGATCATCTAATTGAGGTAATGAAAAGGATGTTTCCCGAATGTGACACTGCCAAGAAAATGACTATGAAAAAAACAAAGGCCTCATATGTGATGCAGGATGGACTAGCATGGGAAGAACGCAAAGAAATTGCAGAAATCTGCAAGAAGAATAAGTTTTCTTTAATCATTGACGAAAGCACCGACGTATCAGTGGCCCAGATCCTTGCAGTCATGGTAAGATACTTTGACAAAAACAAGTGCAAAGTGACAGATGCGTTATTAGACATTCTGGAAGTTGAAGATGCCAGTGCAGAGGGTCTGTACAAGGCTGTAAAAAAACTGTTTCACAGCAAAGACATACCACTTACAAACATTATTGGTTTTGCCAGCGATAATTGCTCTACAAAGATGGGTGTACGCAATGGATTTCAGGCACTTTTGAAGAGAGATATACCATCTGTATTCATTCTTGGTTGTGTATGCCATTCTTTCGCACTGTGTGCTAACCATGCATGTGCGCATTTGCCGTCCTTCCTTGAAACCTTCCTCAAGGACGTTTGCTGTTACTTTTCATGAAGTAGTAAGCGTCAGCATCAATTTGAACTGATTCAAGAGGTCGTTCAGAGTCCCAAGCATAAGATGATAAAACTTTCACAGACTTGGTGGTTATCAAGAGGTCAAGTAATATCACGAGTGCTGGAGCAGTGGGATGCCCTTCTGCTATTTTTTCAATCGGAATCTACTTCAGATCAAGTTGATGGGGCATCACAAATATATAAAACTATGGCAAATCGGGGAACTAGACACATGTTGTTATTCCTGAACTACATTCTTGGAAAAGTGGATAAAATGAACAAAGAATTCCAAGCAGAATACTTTAGGCTTAGCACACTGTACTCTTCGATTGCTGATGAATATCGAAGCATCCTTAGTATGTTTGTTAACCATGAAGTGTTAGAGAGTCAAAAGCTGTCTGTGATTAACCCTCATGATGTATCAATATACCTTGACATGGACAGTATAAATCTTGGTGGAAGATGTCAATCTTTGCTACTGAAAGAACCACTTGGTGAAAGTAAAAAAAGGTTCCTTGTTGACTGTCAGAAAGTTTTAGTAGAACTGTGTGCGCAGATAAAGAAGAGATTTCCCCTAGAAGAAGATGGTGTCCTAGCACAGCTTACTATTATTGATCCAAAAGTTGCTCTATCTCCGCTGCAAAATGCTAAATCAATTGTACAATTGGCTGTTCATTTCCCCACACCCGTGAAAGAGCCAGACCTTGATGACTTACAGGAGCAGTGGCAAGATCTGTTGCATGCCAAGGCTAGTCTTCAAAATTTGAACCTGTCACCAACCTCTTTTTGGCAAGAATTACTTGAAGTAAAAGATGGAAACAATGAAGCAAAGTTTTCTACTATTGCAACATTCATGCGAGATTTATTGGCCTTGCCACATTCATCTGCCGCAGTTGAGCGGATGTTTTCTAAGATAAACATTGTTAAAACCAAGAATTCTAACAGGTTATTAACCGAAACTGTTGCAAACCGTATGCTTGCAAAGCAAGCAGTCGCTCGGCAGGGAGGGTCTTGCTGCAATTGGAATCCATCTAAATCTCTACTAAGTGACATGAAAAGTGGAAAATGTCACCAGCGCTATACAGAGAGGTGTTCCAAGTCAGAAGTGGCAACTCTGCACCCAGAAGATGCCAGCAGTGATTCGGAAGAACTTCCACTACAAGTATACGTGCATTAAATACGTACTGTATAAATCCCAGGTAAGACGTTGAAAGTATATACATATTTTCGAGACTTTAACACAAGGTAAATGTTCGGGTACGGTGAAAATGAACATCGGGTTTTTTAGGTCAATCTTGGAGTTTTCTGAGGTGCAATCTTGGATCTTTTTAAATTCTGGAGTGGCAACACTGGTGGTATAAGGGAAAATAATGTAGTACAAATAACTGCAAATCTATAGGTATTAAAACATTCTTATATTGCACGATCAATGCTGTTATGTAAACAGCTCTGTGGTCAGATGGTACGTGATGGCCTTCAGCCCAGTCAGCCGTACGATAACTTAAGTGCCAGGGAAAGGAGGTGTGGCTTACTGAGATATCTTGATTGAAAAGACTGTAGACAGCTCCACCATCTGGTTAAAATGACGTTCCTCATATCTCTTCCTATCTCTCAAAATGAGAAAGGTGGACTAAAGGAGAAGGACAATATCAGATTGCAGTCCACTGGATTCATGTATAGATAAGGCTGGGGTAAAACCAACAACTCATGTTGATTCACGTTGACTTCCAGTTTGAATATTCTCATCTTACATCAAAAAAATTACCAGATGCTAGCAAGAATCTGGATATAAACCCTGTTAACTACAGGCTGATGCTGCCTTTTCCTCAGTCCACATTCACCATCCTCTTTTCAGGGGATGGGGAGGGAACTCAGAGACACTTCTGTAAGTAAGCAGTGGAGTCACCCACTTATATCAATACCACTGCATGAATGAATCCCTCTCAAGCACCAACCAGGAAAACAATTATAAATACAGGCTGATTTATATACATAATGCTCTCTTCTGCTCTGGCAGGTGATTTCTTCTCTGTTGCAGAGATGCATCATCAATATCTATCCAGCATCATTTATTCATTTCCTACTCCCACACCCACACCAGCAGACTGAACCATTCTGCAACAAACAAGACCCTGCCAGGAGAGTTTCTAGTGGAGTTTTATTTACAGACCAACTTAAATGTTATAAGATTCAAAGCTCCATCTTACCTTGGTCCGTATTTACTCCCATTGAGCCAAGAAAACGAACATTAAAGCTGCTCCCCACTTCACTATTGTCTGGCACTGTGTCTTCATCTCCCTTGTCTCCACCTCTGCAAATCATCATCATCATCATTCCAATCTTAATTCCCATCCACAACATGGGGAGAGGTAATATCAACATCATCATCATCATCATCATCATCATCATCATCATCATCCCAAGCTCTTTTCCTACCCAAGAATGAGGTGAGGTTGGGTCCTGAAAAACATATATATATATATATATATATACACAGAAGTCAAGAGCAGTGGAAATGAGTTATTTAAGAGGAGCCTGTGGAGTCACATGGAGAGACAGGCTGACAAATGAGGATATAAAGGTGCGTTGTGGTGTGGATGTGGATGTCATAGGAAGCGTTAGGAGGAACACACTGAGGTGGTTTGGCCATGTGGAGAGGATGGAGGGTGAAAGACTGATGAAGAGAGTGTATGTGAGTGAGGTGGAGGGGGGAAGAGGGAGGGGGAGGCCGAGGATGAGATGAAGGGATGGGGTGGAGAGGTATATGAGAGAGGGGGGTGTGAGTTGGGAGCAGGGCAGTGAAATGGCGGGGGACAGGGCGACATGGAGGCGATTTGTTTGTGGCCACCCCGAACAGGATTGAGGCGTCTGGCAATAGATAGATAGATAGATAGATATTCTATTGCCAGACGCCTCAATCCCGTTTGGGGTGGCCACAAACAAATCGCCTTATAAAACCCTTTTATAGCGAACTTTGGATATTACGACCCACCATTTCCAGAGCGAACTTCCGCTGAATATAGCGACCTTTGGTCCTATGTCCGGCGGAAGTTCACTATCTGGCATGGTAAGTGTACTGTAACAGTACTACATTACATTATAGGCATTGTATTTATATGTACAACTTCATACAGGATAGTATTTACCATATATGTACTGTATAACTACATAAAACATTGAATTCTCCATGAGAAACTTCATAGAGTAAGTTGTGGTTGCACACACAGGACTGAACGACTCCACGGATATAGCGACCTTGGGTCGGTAATCCCTCGGTTAATAACGACCATCAGATATGGCAAACTTTCAGATATGACAACTCCCCCTACCCCCAATTAGTTTGTTATATTGAGGGTTTACTATATATATATATATATATATATATATATATATATATACAGTAATCCCTCCAATATCCGATGTAATAGAGCCATAGGCAGGTCCGGATAGTGGTCCTGTCCGGATAGTGGGCCCCAGCTTATGGACTTGTACTTATGGACCCTAACTCAGAAAAACACCTATACAACTCCCTCTGGACATGCATAGCACCTATTTAAGACCCAAATCACACCAATAAGGCACATAAAAGACTGAAATAAAGGCAAAAGAAGCATAAAATGAGGTTTTTGAGGTAGGTTCATACAATATTCAACATTCTGGGTACTTACAAGTCCCTGGCTCCTGGACTGGTAGTTATTAACCCTAACCTAGCCTAACTCAGAAAAATACCTTCCTACTGCACATGCATAGCACCTAAGAAACAGCATATTCACACTAATAAGGGACATAAAAGAGTGAAATGAGGTGTTTGAGGTAAGTCTATCTATCTATCTATCTATTGCCAGACGTCTCAATCCCGTTTGGGGTGGCCACAAACAAATCGCCTCCACGTCGTCCTGTCCTTCGCCATTTCACTGCCCTGCTCCCAACTCACACCCCCCCTCTCTCATATACCTCTCCATCCCATCCCTCCATCTCATCCTCAGCCTCCCCCTCCCTCTTCCCCCCTCCACCTCACTCACATACACTCTCTTCGTCAGTCTTTCACCCTCCATCCTCTCCACATGGCCAAACCACCTCAGTGTGTTCCTCATAACACTTCCTATCACATCCACATCCACACCACAACGCTCCTTTATATCCTCATTCGTCAGCCTGTCTCTCCATATGACTCCACAGGCTCCTCTTAAATAACTCATTTCCACTGGTCTCACTCTTGACTTTGGGGTGAGTGGAAAATAAAATAATAACCAAGAGAGTGAGTGTATAAATGTGAGGTGGAAGGGAATGGTGAGACAAAGGATGATATGGAGGGATAAATTGAAGATCTGAGAGAGGGTGGTGTGAGTCTGAGAGACTGCCAACTACTTTCTTCTAATGTGATAAGGTCAAATTTCATGGGTATACCTGAAGATATAGTTGCTTCCATGGATGTACAGGTGCCTGATATGGTGGTTGGTTAAATCAGGTTAATTTAGGCTAACATGAGAGGGGATGAAATAAGTTTGGTTTGCCTAGTTCAGGCCAGGCCAGGCCAGGCCAGGCTAGGCTAGGCTAGGCTAGACTAGACTAGACTAGCCTAGACAAGACTAGGTTAGGTTAGATTATGTTAGGACAGGATAGTACCATATGGAATTGGACAGGATAAGTTTGGTAAGGTAAGATTAGTTTAGGAGCAGAGGAGCTAAGCCAATGTTATGCATATCTCTTTCCCAGCACTGACTTTTCTTGACTGCTTTCCTCTCTTGATGTCAGAAGGTCAAACACAATAGGTGCATCAGGGGAAATGGCCGCCTCTAGAGACGTGTGTGTGGTGGAGGTGGTGGATGTGGTGGTGGGAGGAGCGGCTGTGGTTGGAGTGGAGGGAGTTGAACCCATGGCTGCAGATGCTGCATGGAATTTGTCTGCCTGAAAAAGGAAAATTATCATCATCAGCACTGTAACTGATGTTGTCATCATCATCATCATCATCCTGCTTTTTTTTTCTCCACCTGCAGAAGGAGTGAGCTGGCACACAGAGAACCAGGAGAAGGAAAGAATACAACAGTGGGAAAACTAATCATCAGCATGCCCAATGAAATGGGCTACACATACATTCATTTACCATTCAAGCCCCCAGAATCCTGGATCCATCTGCTTCATTCATTCCTTCACTTATATGGATCTTCTCCACGTGATGTCATGAGTCATGTGACTTTTGTTTACAGCGCCAAATAGGACAGCAAATTGTCGGACGTCTAGAGAGAGAGAACTGCAGAATCCACAATCGTATTCCACTGTTGTGCATTCAGCTGTAAGACAAGGCACAAAACTGGAAGTGGGGTAAGCTTCTACCGGTTTCTAGACTATGAGGAAAGGCGAGAGAAGTGGATAGCTGCCATGAAGAGGGAGAATTGGCAGCCGACAGCCTACTCCCGGCTCTGTTGCAAGCATTTCATATCAGGTGAGCCGATGATTTGCTAGGAGATACGAGCACATTTACCATTCTTAGCAACTGCAGGTGTCGTGGGCTATCCTAATTGTGTTAATGTCAGAGCACAAGACCCACACGGCCATGAGTGTGGGTGGGAAAAGAAGGGGAGGGTTCATGTCACAGGCCTTGTTTTGATATTATTCCAGAGTTTCACCTAAACAAAATCTGACATAGCAGTGATGATTAAGAATGTTAGATGCGTAAGTAAAACCTATTAAATTACAGGTTAGGTCATACTTGAAGTTAGGTTAGGTTAGGTAAGGAGGTTAAGTTATGTTTGGTTAGGTTAAAGCTTATATTTTTACTTTTTCGATGTTTTTCACTGCGATTCATTTGAAACTGATATTGTATTTGTGTCATGGTGGATGATTTTAATAACAGTGCAGTACAGGAATACTGTTTAAGACTTCAGTACAAAACTTATCTACCACTGTTACCATGTGTGCTAAACAATGTTGCAATTAAAACAGAAGCAATATTACTATAATAGTACTACTATTTATAATTTTCTATTTTACTCAGAAAAGAATGTTGCTCCACAGAAAGCAAAACTGTCAATACATGCTCCAATTAAATGTACACTTTCCACTTAGTACAAAAATACAGTACAATACCTTTATCATTCTTTTTCTGTGCCTGCCCTCCTCTCTTCCTATTTCTCCCATCTTTCCTGTCACTTCATATTGCTTTTCTTTCCCTTACAGGTGGCTTTACATCTAGTGACAAGCCAAATGGTTTCATGTAAGCCAAGAAACCATTTACAATGCTGGGTGGTAACCATATAACCAAACCATACGTGCTCCCTACGTGTCAACAAGTGGGTTGGTGGAGGGTTAGTGCCCCTCCCCGTAAAACCAATAACTCAAAGTCAAATGACCATCCCTTATGGGATTATGGCATCTGGCAATAGATAGATAGATAGACTTTAATTGCAAATAAGAGAATAAATAATGTACTTATATCAACAGCCCCCTATATTTTTCTTTTATGAGGTATGTTGCTACTAAGATATTTTTTTTTTTTTTTTTTAAATAAAATGTAAAATCGTAAAAACTATGTTGTTGGTCTTTTAGTTTTATGTTGTAAGTTTTATGTTGTACTCATCAGCATGAAATAAATGCTGCAAGGACACAAGTCAGACCAGCGGATATAAGTTATTTAAGAGGAGCCTGTGGAGTCACATGGAGAGACAGGCTGACAAATGAGGATATAAAGGAGCGTTGTGGCGTGGAAGTGGATGTGATAGGAAGCGTTAGGAGGAATATACTGAGGTGGTTTGGCCATGCGAAGAGGATGGAGGGTGAAAGACTGACGAAGAGACTGTATGTGAGTGAGGTGGAGGGGGGAAGAGGGAAGGGGAGGCAGAGGATGAGATGGAAGGATGGGGTGGAGAGGTATATGAGAGAGGGGGGTGTGAGTTGGAAGCGGGGCAGTGAAATGGCAGGGGACAGGGCGACTTGGAGGAGATTTGTTTGAGGCCACCCCGAACGGGATTGAGGCGTATGGCAATAGATAGATAGATAGACAGACTGCTTGGGATGGTAGTGTCAGGTCATGTAAACATGTGACCTTCGTTCCCTTCTCATTGTTGTTCAGTTTTTTATAGCTTGCAATAACTGCACTGTCATCCTCCCCAGGCAGTACATTCTCCAAACCCTGGGCATGTTGAATAAGGGAGGACAAGAATAATGTTATCAGAGTCTGATGACGTGCATTATCTCTGGTGTTGAAAAGGTCCTTGTAACCATTCAGAAGTTTATCCACCATGCATGTGTTCATTCGCAGCTGGGGCTTGCGAAACTCTCAGTAAAATCACTGAGGAACATTCCAAAATACAACACTGAAATCAATTTGTGAGGTGAGGGTGGGTGACAGACCGTCAGCGCGGGCGAGTTTGTATCAAGTGACACCGACGCACTGAGTCACTGCCAATCCACATGCAATACACTGTTAGCTATTCCTCCAATTTCTCAACGTCTATTAAGTATGTATGGCTTGCACTATATTATGCTGTAATTTGATGGCTTTATGTCCATTAACAACTATGTACTGAATGGTTTTGTGATCATGACCTTTATACTCTGTCGCACTTGGAAAACAGGTGTTTTCTCTTGCACTAATTGGTTTATCTGAAATCTGTTGATATATTCATAATCTGCATCCTTTCCTCTTTACTATGGTTTTTCAACAGAGTCTCTAGCATTATTAATGACAGAGTTATACTTCGTTGAAGTTGTATACTAAAAATCACTGATTTTTTTGCATTTTGAGAAAAACAAAAATTTCATATATTTGCATATATTATTTTCAATGACTAACAATATGGGCATATTCGGCATACCTTACTCTTCATTTTGGTCTTCGAATGAAGTCTCTAGCTTTAAAAACAATGGAGTTATGATCGTTTCAATATTCGCAAAAGTTTAAACACAATTTCTGGCTTTCTAAAAAAATGTTGCTTGGTACAAACTCGCATGTGCGGCCTCATATATATATATATATATATATATATATATATATATATATATATATATAAATATATATATATATATATATATATATATATGTACAGTATAACCTCGTTTTAACGGACTTCAGTACAGCGGAATTAGCTTTTATCGGACTCGAGGAGCCAACTGGACAAATTTCTTATGCATCAGAAAAACTCTGACAAAGCCAGAAGCAGTCTGCCTCTTGGAATAATGAATAAACAAACGAACGGAGGAGATACCATAACATCGTCCCTCCTCTCTCTCTCCTCCTCCAATTCTTCTCTTCCTCCCTGAGATGAGAGAGAGAGAGAGAGAGAGAGAGAGAGAGAGAGAGAGAGGTGAAGGTGAAATTGAAAATGAAAATTAAAGTAATTGTGGAAATGAGTGTAAAGGTGAAGGTGAAAAAGCATGGAAGTGAATGTGAATGTCAGTCAACAGAGAGAGAGAGAGAGAGAGAGAGAGAGAGAGAGAGGGAATAAATACGGGAATGACAAGTGGCGTCCCCTTTCCCATAAACAAATGAGGGAGATAGGCATAACATTGGTCCCACCTCTCTCTCTCTCTCTCTCTCTCTCTCTCTCTCTCTCTCTTCAGGAGAGAGGCGAAAGTGAAATTATAAATGAAGGTCAGTGAAGGTAGTGTGAAGGTGAAAGAAAAAGTGAATATGAAAATGGTGAAGGTGAAGGTGAAAGTGAAGATGAAAATGAAGTCAAAAGTGAAAGTGAAGGTGGAAGGGGAAAGTGATTGTGAAAGTGAAGGTGAAAGTGAAATCAAAGTGAAAGTGAAGGTGAGGTGAAAGTGTGGGTGAAAATGAAGGTGAAAGTGAAGTGTGGGTGAAAATGAAGGTGAAAGTGAAGGTGAATGTGAAAGTGATGGTTAAGATGAAAGTGAAGGTGAAAATGAATGTAAAAGTGAAGGTGAAAGTGAAAGTGAAGATGAAGGTGAAAGTGAAGGTGAAGGTGAAAGAGGTGAAAATGAAAGTGAAGGTGAAAGTGAAGGTGAAGGTGGAAGTGAAGGTGAAGGTGAAAGAGGTGAAAATGAAAGTGAAGGTGAAAGTGAAGGTGAAGGTGAAAGTGAAGGTGAAGGTGAAAGAGGTGAAAATGAAAGTGAAGGTGAAGGTGAAAGTGAAGGTGAAAGTGAAGGTGAAGGTGAAAGTGAAGGTGAAAGTGAAGGTGAAGGTGGAAGTGAAGGTGAAGGTGAAATAAGTGAAAATGAAAGTGAAGGTGAAGGTGAGTAAAGGTGAAGGGGAATGTGAAAGTAAAAGGGAGAGTGAAAGTGAAGGTGAGTGAAAGTAATTCTAAAGGTAAACATGAAAGTAATATTGCAAGTGAAGGTGAAATGGAAATTCAAAATGAGTGATAGTGAAAGTGTTAAGATGATGGTGAAAGTGAGCAAGGAACTGAATATCAAAGTAAATGTGAACGTCAAAGTGAACTGAAAACAAAGACTAAATGAATGGGAAGGTGAAGATGAAGGTGACGAGGAAGACAAAAAATATGTGAAGTAAAATGGAGAGAGAGAGAGAGAGAGAGAGAGAGAGAGAGAGAGAGAGAGAGACTGTAGAATAAATGCATGAATGACAAGGGCTTCTCTTTGCGTAAGGAGGAGGAAGTCCAGGGAGGAGTCCAGATGTCACTTTTATCGGACTTTCGCTTTTTTCGGACTGGCTTGTGCCCCAATTAGTCTGATATAGTGAGGTTTTACTGTATATATATATATATATATATATATATATATATATATATATATATATATATATATATATATATATATATATATATATATATATATATATATATATATATATATATATATATATATATATATATATATATATATATATATATATATATATACATATATATATATATATATATATATATATATATATATATATATATTCGTATACTTACAAAGAATTGGCCAACTCCTGAGAGCAATGAAGGCTGCGTGGCTTTTTGATCCTTGACGTAGCCACCATCACGAGCGATGCTGTTCACCGTCAACATCCATTCGTCTCGTTCTCGGTCATTCAGTGCTTGCAGAGTCACTGATCTTAAGGAGAATCATCATCATCATCTTCATCAACTTCATTGTCATCATCACTATTATTATCATTATTAGCATTAAGATTAATATCATCATTCCTCTTTAATCCTTCACTTCTTTCCTTCTCTGCTCCTCTCTTTCCTCAATCCCTTTGATGCAAGAGAAGACATCTTCACACAGTGGCACCAACACAACTGGGTGGCTCTGCTGCCTAGTTATACAATCATTTTCATTTCCCTCCACTTCCCACCTCCAAAGAGGATGATAATTTCAACCTGCAGTCCACTGGGTTCACAATCAGATGAGCCTGGGGTTGCAGCTATCACTACAACTCTTTCTCTTTCATTCATTCATCTTTTCTTCCACTCTGTCTTCCTTCCCCATCTCCCACCTTCAATCATTCTTCTTTCTCCATATTGTTCTTCTTACCATACAATACTACTTCTTGTTGGTCCCCCCCCCCTCTCTCCCTCTCTCTCTCGTTCACTTACTTCTTGCTTGTGGCCACTTGGAAGACATGAAAACGATCATCCGTATCTGTTGCATGCACCAGCGTCGTTGGGTCTAGTTCAAGCAGCAGGGATCCAGCTGCCTCCCCCTTCACCACACCCATCAAGTTCCCACCTTCCAGGAAAACAAACTGCCTCTCCCAGGAGCTCATCACACCCATGTACTTCCTGTGGTGAGGAGAGACCCATCACCTTCATCATCATCATCATCATATCCATGTACAGTACATCTTATGGCTGGAAGAGAAACATCATCTTCAACATCATCATTATTATTAACATCATTATCCTCATCACACCATGTACTTCCTGCAGTAAAAAGAGAATACCAATAATAATCATCATTAGCATATCATTATCACTATTGCTATTATCATCATCATCATGATCACCATCATCATTATTGAAGTAATACGTTCATCACTATTAACATTATCATCATCATCATCTGACACCCTGCCAACAAACACATTACACCCATGTACTTCCTGAGGTAAAAAGAAAATCATCATCATCATCATCATCATCACCTTTGACATTTTCCTCCCTCCTACAAAATCCCTTACAGGAGATGGTCATAACAGAATGGGGAACTTTTGGTGAGATGTGTCATCCCCAACTCAGTCCTACACCAGTCCTTTTGCTGGTTACCATTTTTTTTTTTTTTTTTTTAATGCAAGGCAGAAGGAATCAAAGGCCAGGAGCCCACACACTGTTCCTTCCAAGAACAAACACAAAAACAATACAAAAGAGAGCAAAATTCAAGATACCTTCATTTCGAGATGCCTGAACACACTGCATTTGAAAGACTGGAGATAATAGAAGGTAGGAAATACAGACAGAGGGAGACAGTTCCAGAGTTTACCTGTTGTATATATGAAGGACTGGGAGTAATGGTTAACTCTTGCATTAGAGAGCTGGACAGAAAAGTGATGACAGTTTGCTGCTAGACAGGTGCTATGCGCCCGTCGTAGAGGTGGAGGGATGCAAGCAGACAGTTCAAAGGAGCACTGACCATTTAAGTAGCAATAAAAAGAGATAAAGATGCAACAGTGCTGCGAAGAGACAGAGGTTGAAGGGAGCCACTAAGAAGAGGAGAGTTAATGAGATGGAAAGCCTTTGACTCCACCCTATTGAGAAGAGCTGTATGTGGGGAGCCTCCCCACATATGAGAGTTGTACTCCACACAGGGGTGGATAAAAATCCGTGCATAGTGTCAACAACTGTGCAGGTATAAAAAAGAAACGGAGTTGGCTTAGCACACCTAATCTCTTGGAAGCTGGTTTTACAAGAGATGTAACATGATCTTTCCAAGATAAGTCCCGAGTGAATAAAACCCCAAGCATGTTCAAGGATGATGCAGGATTAAGCTGATTATTATTAAACATTAGTGGGTACACCAGTGGAAGATTTTGTCAGGTTGATAGGTGTAAGAACTGAGTCTTTGATGCATTAAAAACAACAAGATTATTTTTACCCCAGTCAGAGATACGAGCCAAGTCAGACATTAGGTGTGCCATAGCCTCATCCCTTGTTTGTTGAAGTACCTGCTGAGATGAATGTTACAGGAACCGAAAGGAAAGGAGAAGGGTGGAGTCATCAGTGTATGAGTGGATAGGTTAGATGTACAGCTTAGAAGGTCATTGATGAATAGAAGGAAGAGAGTTGGTGATAGGATAGAACCCTCAGGAACACCACTGTTGACAGATCTAGAAGAAGAACGATGGCCGTCTACAACAGTGGCTATAGAACGACAAGAAAGGAAGTTATAGATGAAGGCACAGAGAGAAGGATAGAAACCATAAGAGGGCAATTTGGAAATTAATGAATGTGTGTGTGTCTGTATTTATCTAACTGTATTCACCTAGTTGTAATACAGTATACAGGAACTGAACTATGGTCGTAGGGTCCCATCTCTGTTTCTCAATATGTCAAATTTGGCTTTGAACTCATTTAAGTTTTTAGACTGGACAATCTCTTTGTCCAGGCTATTCCACAGGTCTATGCATCTACAGTATATGGAAAACTATACTTCTTGATATCCTTCAAGCAACTTGGCTTTTTTAGTTTCATTTCCATGTCTTCTTGTTACTCTCCCATCCCATACAAACATATATTCTCTGTCAATATTTTTTACTCCCATCCTGGCTCTGCCTTCTAAGGAAGGCAGGTCTAGTTTTTCCAGCCTTCCTGTGTGTGTGTGTGTGTGTGTGTGTGTGTGTGTGTGTGTGTGTGTGTGTGTGTGTGTGTGTGTGTGTGTGTGTGTGTGTGTGTGTGTGTGTGTGACTCACAAATTCATGCCAGTCTGCAACAGCTCTAAGACAGAAGACTGCTTTCTAGGTATTTGTGTTGAACTTCATTTCTAACTACAGTGATATCATATTATGGTCCAAATATTTTGTATGTTGGGTCTGGTTAGTACTTGGATGGGTGACCGCCTGGGAACACCAGATGCTGTTGGCATAACGTTCTCCCTACGTGTGAAGTGGGGTTGGTGGAGGATTAGTGCCCCTCCCTGTATAACAATTAACTCTAAGCCCTTGGCCACCCCGTTTGGGATACATGGCATCTGGCAATGAATGAATGAGTTCAAGCATTTTACCATTGAAAAATGACAGTCAATAGAATGTGGGATATGGCGATCTCAAAAAATCTATCTCTATCTATCTATTGCCTGACGCCTCAATCCCGTTTGGGGTGGCCACAAACAAATCGCCTCCAAGTCGCCCTGTCCCCCGCCATTTCACTGCCCTGCTCCCAACTCACACCCCCCTCTCTCATATACCTCTCCACCCCATCCCTCCATCTCATCCTCGGTCTCCCCCTCCCTCTTCCACCCTCCACCTCACTCACATACACTCTCTTTGTCAGTCTTTCACCCTCCATCCTCTCCACATGGCCAAACCACCATTATGACATTAGTTCACCTCTAAAATGGTAGAGAAATAAGTGCTAGAGTCAAGCATCATTGGTTAGAACAAACATTTATTTTTCTTCGTTACTCAGCCAATTCCGATATGATTCTGATTATCGGATAATTTTCCCCTTCTAATACTGATACCGATATTAGTCAGCTTTTGCTTGCCGATTTACAGCACTAAATATAAAGAAAACTGATTGACAGATGGATAAAATAACTTACTTCTGGACATTGAGGTATCCACTCTTGGTAGCAATGGTGGTGTCTGGGGGGAGGCTGGCAATTTCTGATGGTGGTTCTGCATAGTACATGAGCTGACTTTGTGTTATGATTGAGTCAATAAGTTCAAGGCTGTCCTCCCTTTCCTTCACCAGGTCATCATGGACACTGAAAGCAATTATTTTTTCATCCCTCAATCTACAGATACATTCTTGCTGGATTATTGAACACTGACACATGCATCAACACACGCACACACACACACACACACACACACACACACACACACACACACACACACACAATGATGACAGCTGTGAGGAATTGCAAAATTTTTTGGATAAGTTGGAAAGTTCGAGCCAGCCTTGGAAAATGGTATTTAATGCCAAAAAATCTCATAGGTAACCTTAAAATATTGTGTGTCAGACAGGCAACAGTGGGGAAATGACTCAGCATGGCCAGCTGAGGCAACAACTATTCAACCTTATTTACACTGTTTCAGTCATTCATACATTGCACGTTCCTAGTTTGTGATGCAAAGTGTTGACCATATTCTCACAGAGTGGGTGACTGTTCTGTATATTGGAAAAAAAAAAAAAAAGTGACTTACAACATGGACTTACCCATATCACTTTGTATCATTTATAAAGGCTCCAATATGCTTGCATGCGTCAGCCTTAATCATCTAATGGTGGCTCTCTACGCTGCTCGATCTGTGGAAGCCTCCCCATTCAGTTCCTTATACCTGAGGTCACAATCTATGCTGTTTTGCAGTCGGTCTCTTGCAATCCTACCCCCAGTGTTCGCACTTGTCACCTCACGCACCTGTCGTCCCCCATTCTCTCAACATGCCCAAACCATCTCAATTTCCCCCTCATCAACACAGTACCAATGCATTCCAGTGCCATCCTTCCTCCCAACTCTTCAACTCATACTACACAAAAATAAGTGACAAAAAACACTGCTGACAGCATAATCAAACTTAACCTACCTCAGTCAGATCAAACATAACTTAGCCTACTTTAACCTAACCAAACCTTACTAAATGTAACCTTACCAAACCTAACTTACTTAACCTAAACTAACCTAACTGAATTAAACCTTACCTACCCCATCCCTACCTAACCAAAACTAACCTATCCTAAGCATACCTAACCAAACCTAACCTAACTTAATCCTACCTAACCAAAGCTAACATATCCCTACCTAACTTAGCCTAAATTAACATCATCCACCCTAACCTAACTCAACCCATTAATTCTTTACCAAGCAGGTGCAGCCTTTCCATATTTTCAATTGAAATGAGTCTTTCACAGCTTACTTGTTATTATTCCTGGATTACCACAGCTACTGGACATTTTTATACGCTTACCTCTGAAAGCTGAAAATGAGGATTTAGAATGTATTCTGTCAACTTCTGCCAGAAGCTGGCCATATTTAGCATTCCAAAAACACATTTTTAAATTTGAAAGCTGCCTTTTAAATGCAAGTGAGGTTAGGCTTGATTTGGTTTGGTATGGTTAGGTAAGGTCTGGTTTAATCATTCAGTTTCCTATTGTTTTGAAACGGGATACACCAATGTGTCCAGTCAGAGGGTTGGTTGGTAAACGATGCGGCCAGTTGGAGAGACTGTCAGCAAACAATGCTGTGGGTGACCTGGCCTCTTAATTAAATACTGTACCCCAAAATAAGTATATTTTGTCTTTTTCCAATCACTTCTTGTGGTCACAGTTCAACAGTTAAGTGTCTGTGTTGTATTATTTTTTTTTTAATGCGAAGAAGGAACCAAAGGCCACGAGCCCGCAATTATTGTTCCTTCCAAGAGAAAAACAAAATATAGGAGAGAGCCAAATTCAAGATCCAATCATTTTGAGATGCCTGGACACAATGAGTTTGAAAGACTGGAGACCATAGGAAGCAGGAAACACAGATGGAGGGAGACAGTTTCAGAGTTGACCTGTTGCATAAATGAAGAACTGGGAGTAACGGTTAACTCTTGCATTAGAGAGTTGGACAGAAAAGGGATGAGAGTTTGCTGCTAGACAGGTGCTACGCGCCCGTCGTAAGGGTCAAGGAATGCATGCAGACAGTTCAGAGGAGCAGTGACCTCTGAAGTAGCGATAGAAAAGAGATAAAGATGCAACAGTGCAATGAAGAGACAGAGGTTGCAGGGAGTCAGTAAGAAGAGGAGAGTAAATGAGACGAAAAGCCTTTGACTCCACCCTATTGAGAAGAGCTGTATGTGGAGAGCCTTCCCACACATGAGAGTTGTACTCCACACAGGGGCGGATAAAACCCCTGTATAGAGTCAACAATTGTGCAGGGGTAAAGAAGGAATGGAGTTGGCTTAGCACACCTAATCTTTTGGAAGCAGATTTACAAGAGATGTAAAATGATCTCTCCAAGATAAGTCCCGAGTAAATGAAACCCCAAGCATGTTCAAGGATGATGCAGGATTAAGCTGAATATTATTAAACATTAGTGGGTATACCTGTGGAAGATTTTGTCAGGTTGATAGGTGTAAGAACTGAGTCTTTGATGCATTAAAAACAACAAGATTATTTTTACCCCAGTCAGAGATACGAGCCAAGTCAGACATTAGGTGTGCCATAGCCTCATCCCTTCTTTGCTGAAGTAACTGCTGAGATGGACATTGCGGAAACCGAATGGAAAGATGAAGGGTGGAGTCATCAGCATATGAGTGGATAGGGTTAGATTTACAGCTTAGAAGGTCATTGATGAATAAAAGGAAGAGAGTTGGTGATAGGACAGAACCCTGAGGAACACCACTGTTGATAGATCTGGGAGAAGAACAATGGCCGTCTACAACAGCGGCTACAGAACAACCAGAAAGGAAGCTAGAGATGAAGGCACAGATAGAAGGATGGAAACCGTAAGAGGGCAGTTTGGAAATAAAAGACTTATGCCAGACTCAATCGAAAGCCTTTGAGATGTCAAGTGCAATGGCAAAGCTTTTGCCAAAGTCCCGAAAGGAGGATGACCAGGAGACTGAAAGGTAGGTGAGAAGATCGCCAGTGGAGCGTCCCTGACGGAACCCATACTGACGATCAGAAAGATGGTTGTGACAGGAAAGATGCTTTAAAATTTTTCTATTAAGAAATGATCTGAAAACTTTTGAGATACAGGATGTTAAAGCAACTGGGCGATAGTTAGAGGGTTGGGAATGGTCACCCTTCTTTGGGACTGGCTGAATGAGAGTAAACTTCCAGCAAGATGGAAAGGTACAAGTTGATAGACAAAGGCGAAAGAGTTTGCCTAGGCAGGGTGTAAGCACAGAAGCACAGTTCTTGAGAACAACAGAAGGGACTCCATCAGGCCCATATGCTTTGTTAGTATTGAGGCCAGTGATGGCAGAAAATACATCAGCTGAAGAAATTTTAATGTCAGCCATGCTCAGAGGGGGGAAAGTGATGGAGGAACAACACCGGAATCATCTAAGGTGGAATTGGAGGAGAAAGTCTGAACGAAGAGATCTGCTTTATCAGTAGAACAAATAGCTACAGAGCCATCAGAGTAGAAAAGAGGAGGGAAGGATGATGAGATAAAGTTGTTAGAAAGGTTTTTGGCGAGGTGCCAGAAAGAACAGGAAGAATTCGAGTTGGAGAGCTGAGTGCATTTAATATGGATGAAATTATTTTTAGCAGAGCGAAGAACAGACTTAGCACGATTCCGGGCAGAAACGTATAAAAGATGCGATTCAGGGGTAGGTTGGCTCCAGTACCTTTTACAGGTCCTCTTCTTGTTACGGATAGCCTTAGAACAAGCGTGATTAAACCAAGGCTTTCTTGCATTAGTCAAAGGATATGAGAAAAGAATGTATGCTTCCACGCCCGAGAGAATAACCTCCACTATGCGCAAGGCACACTCAAATGGCTCCCGGCCATGGAAGCAATAATCATTCCAGGGAAAATTAAAGAGTGAAGAGAATTCAGAAGAATCAAGTTCAGGAACATGAGAGCAAGATAAGTCGTTGCGTATATATATACACAACAGCCATCTTTGGCTTTGAAAAGAGTATGTACCAAAATTGCTTACCTTCAGAAATTTGTTACAATATACACTAGGTAGAATCGCCGTACCTATTTAGTAAAGAATTACCCTCAATCCTACATAACCTAAACCTACCATAACACAACCCTACCTAACCAAAACTAAATTGAACGGGCATAGAAAACACCACTGACCTCTTGGCACAGACACTGATGTTGGAAAAGAAGTCAGTGAGGTCCTGGGCAACGAGAGTTTCATGTGCCAAAGAGTGGTGTGTGCGTGTGGCCATTATCATCCCCAGCACAGGCTCCAGCAAGGCCGACTTGCGAGCGTACTGCATCAGGTTCAGCTTGGAATAGTAGTGTAGTGCCATCTAATGGAAAAATATGTCTACAGTTCTTCCTCTCCATCAACATTTTTTTTTTTTTAATGCCCTTCAATCCAGTGAATTGTTTTTGTTTGAGTTATTTTACTTTTTTTTTTTTTTTTAAATCTGCTTGAATCTGAAGGTGGGACGAGACATAGTAAGCCGAGAAGAAAGTGGACAGATATAGTATATGAGTGGGAGGCATGGCAGGCCAAAAAGGTGAATAGATACAGCAAATGAGTATGTCTGAAAGCATGGTATGATGAATGACAAGGCTTAGGAACTGAAAACTGATTGTGCTGGTTAGAAGAATTTTATATGGAAGAGTTGCAAAAAATTTTCATTATAATTTACTGTGTATGTTGTGGCTGGGTTTAACTAGAGTGTAATAAATGTAAATTTCATAAGCAAATATGGTAACACTGGAATACTGAGATCTGTGCTGGAGTATCATATTGTATCATTCATAAAGATTCCAGCATGTTTGCATGTGTCAGTCTTGGTCACCTAATGGTGGCTCTTCATGACATTGCCCGATCTCTGGCAGCCTCACGAATCAGCTCCTTATCTTTGAGGTGTGTTGTACGTTATATCAAAGCCTAATCCTTTTCTGCACGACCTTCCCCACTTAACAATGAACATTGGAGTGGTATCTGATGTATTCCTATGTTGATTAAACAACTTTAGTGTGAAAAACATGTTAAGTGGAAGCATGTTACATGAGGAAGTGGACGAGGTATGGTCCTGAGAGCAAGAAGAGCCTGATAAAAGGAGAAAACAACCAAAATCCACCCAACTAAATGGCTGCACTCTCATTCACCAACCATCTTAACCTGTGGATTGGGAGCCACAGCTCAGGCTGGGTAGCGTCACGTTGCGAGCCACAGCTCAGGTTGTGCTGGCCATGCATCACCGCTAACCACTCCACCCCTACGCAAAATTACACATGGCGCTATGCAAAGATGGAGACAGAGATTTTTTTTTTTTTTTCACCAGATGATGCCCTGTATGTTTATCATCAAGTTTAAATAAACAAAAACAAAAAATTTTTGTTTTTTCATTTTTTCACAACTCCCCTACAAAAAAATTACACATGGCCCTACACAGAGAAGAGAGAGAGAGAGAGAGAGAGTATAATTTTTTTTTTTACCAGATGATGCCCTGGATGGTTATCTTTAAGTTTATAATAAAAAAAAAAAAAAAAAAAAAATCATTTTTTGTGGGATAAAAAAAGATAATTGTGCAATCCATGGGTTAAGCTCCAGAATCCTGACTCCACTCCTAGCACTTTAAAAGCAAAAACTATCCAAAGTCTGTCTAAATGAATGGGTCACACTCTCCTTCACTCACCATTTAGGCCCCCAGAATCCAGACGCTACTTTCATTTTCTTTCAGTTATAAAGGCTTCATCATGCATGCATGCCTCTGCCTTGGTCACCTAATAGTAGCTCTCCATGCTGTTCAATCTCTAGCAGCTTCTCTGTTCAGTCCTTTACCCCTGAGGCCACACTCTTTGACCTCAACCCAGGTCTTTTTTGGCCTGCCTCTCAAAACTCCACCCTCAATATTCACACCTCTCACCCTCTGCACCCAACTGTCATCCTTTACCGTCTGCAGATGCCCAAACCATCTCAATTTACTCCTTCTAACCACAACACTAATACATTCAAGTCCTAAACTTCATCTCAACTCTTCATTCACAATCTTAAACCCCCCAGGCCTGTCATTCAAGGATGCACTACATATACATCTAATCATTCTCATTTCTGTACATTTAAGCCTATGAATATCCTCCTCCTAATACTAAAAACTTAGGACTTCCCAAAATCACTGGGTTAAAATTACCTGATGAAACTTCTTCCTGGAGACATAAACATCTTCATTTGCTTCTCTGCGTTCGTGCTCCGGGTCCTTTCGACGGCATCGGCTGTAGCGCGTTACGGCTCTCTCGAGGTCACTGCCTGCATTCTGTTTATGTTCAAGAAGAAATGGACAGAATTATACCACAGCTGGATGGCTTTCATCTAAAAAACTGGGCCACTTTCACAACTCGAATACAGTCTACTGTTTTGTACAATGCCATGGCTGCAGGAATTATGATGAGCCATGGTTGACGTAGGAATGAGTCTGCTTGGTTAAAAACAACCTTCTAGTAGGATTACACTTGGTCATCATCTGAGCTGAAAGAGGTTAGAGATCTTTATCAAATGAAAACAAACTGACTAGCGTGAGTTAGATGCTCCAGGCGGATGTGGCCCATGTGGGTCTACTTCCGATGGGTGGTTGGGGTATATTGCCCACATACTGCTGCTAAGGAGTGAGCTCTACTTCCTTCCTTCTATCCCCCATTCTCCCATCCCACCTCCTTTCCCTCTCTCCTGCAGCTAGACCTTCTAACACTGTAATTTTTTTTTTTTTCTCTCTCTCTCTCCCCCCCCCCTAAAATGTCTGGATTCAATGATGGATGGAAAGGGTTATACAGCAGAACCTACCACGTCCAGAATTTTGCTACTCAGAGTTATTTATGAAATGAAAAATTTCATGAGCAACATAAGAAAAAAAAAAATTATCATCATCAAATCCACTGTTGTCCTACAAATAGAGAAGGGGTCTAGGGACAGGGTACTCAGCTCAGACATTTAGATGAGTGACCAGTTCCTTTTCCCTGAGCAGCAATGTGTGAGCAATTTACCCAAAAACCCATCAGGAGATCCATACTGACAACATCCAGTTAAAGCACCTAAAAAAGTGTACAGTATAAGCAAATGGATATTTTTAAAAAATGAAAAACACAGAAATCCTAGATCACTTATGTAGCTATGGGACACATGACAGACTTAAGAGTTAATGAAAGGTATTTTTAACCGGCCCCGTCCCAGTCGATTTTCCACCACTGACTCCCTCCAATCCCAACCGATGTTGGAAAAAAATTTTTTTGGCTCAAACCTCTGCTTTTGGTGAGAAACACCGAAAATTCATAGAGAAATCGCTCACCTGAGGCTTACAGTAAAATACTCGACAGAGGTAGCAGTACTCCTTACCTTACTGGGTTTTCTATCAGGCTGGCTTCAAAGAAAACGAGTTCTATGGGAGGGTAACTATTCCACACCACTCATAAACGGTATTTATTTATTTATTTGGTAGGAATTTATGTGTAGTACAAGAGTATATTTGTTTTCAAACAGTAATACAGGCAATATAAGCATTGTTTCACTCACTAACACATCAACATACCTGACCTTTTTTGACGACATTACCTGATCATCATTTCTGACTGTATCTTCCTCAAATGCTACATAAACTTTGTCCTCCACACTGACATAGATTGGGGAATCATTCTGGCCCTGAATGTCTTTATTGGCCAGATCACTGGTAACAGGTGAATTGCCGAGACAATGTCGTGCGGAAGGGGGGGGAGGTCATGCGGGGTAAGGCGTTGTCCCTGCCTGGCATCTTGTAGAGGAAGGTGTCCTGTGTATATGTACCAAAAATCACGCGCGAAAATTGAAAATTGTGCAAATTATGAACTTTGCCATTGTGTGACGTATCAGTACGTCTACGGGTCTAGCGAAAACGTGCTAAGGTTAGCAGGTATTTCTACTTTAGATCGCCAACATGCCTTGACAGACTTCTGTTTTGCACAGATACTGATTTAAAGTGCAAATAAGTGCATTTGTATGTTAAATTAATAATTATACAAGGCAGAATTCTGCCAAGGCAAGGAGAAACACTTCCGCTAATTTTAGCATGTTTTCGCTGTGAATCCAGATTTTTTAAAAGGTAAAATTAAATACAAAAATTTGACCAGATTTCGAATAATTAGGTAAGTATGAACCTCTATGGTGATAAAATCTATAACACTTACCAATTAAAAAGTGCCAATTCGGTGTTCATTCGGGAAATGACCGCCGATTCGGCATTTTGCCACACGCCCCTGAAGTACTGTAGTTGAGTCACTAACTGTTTTTTTTCTTCAGAAAACTAATAATGAAGAGGTCAAATATTAAATATGAGCATAATACCATCATAAACTCATACAACTGATACTGTACGGCATACATTTAACACTTTCCACCTCATGAGGTACGAGCACCGCTCGGGAATGGTGTAGCTGTAAGCTACTTCTGGTCGATTTCACCACAATTTACTTACCTAACAGGTACCACCCATTTACACCATGAAAAATATTCCTTCACAACATACCTGAAAGGGGTAGTTTGGATCTACGGTGGCCATGTAGGTACAACTATCATTTTTGTTACTGGTAAAGTACTGTGTGATGGATTGGAGCGTCCTCTGCAGTGTGAATGCTGACGTCATCGCCAACATGGCGGCTCCTTCCCTCCAGCCGCAAAGAATTAAAGTTATCTCGTCTTGTTCAGTGCAAATGATAAATTAAATTAAGAGATACATATACCGAAAGTTTTTAAGTACGTGGCAGAGTGCACTGGCCATGTTTACCCAGAACCGACAACTCGTCTATTCTGGTGTCCACCAACTTCCTCACTCCACATCTTTCACGAATCACATTATTTCGTATCCTATCAACCTTTTGTTATCCACATACATTCCTCAGCAGTCCCATCTCCACCGCTCTCACTCTTGCCTTTTCATTTTCATGCCATATCATAGTCTCACATCCATATGTTAAAGTTGGCACTAACACTCCTTCCTGTAAGCCTCGTGCAGCTGCAACACTCAAGCCTCTGTTTCTTCTCAAGGCCTTCATTGCACCAGCTACTTTTCATCCTTGTGTCACTCTACTTTCAACTTCTTTTGCACATTTTCCTCTCTTTTCTATCACTGTACCCAAGTATTTGAACTCTCTCACCAATTCCAGTCTCTCTCCATTCACTGCAACATCCCACTGGGAGTCACCTTCTCTCTCAATAACCATCACTTTACTCTTTTCTACATTTACTCTCAGGGCACGACACTCACAGACATCAACGAAACTCTGCACTAGCCTACCAAGTTCTTGTCCAGTATTTGCAAGCAGTACTGCATCATCAGCATACAACAAATTTGAGATATTCCATCCTTCACCATTCATTACCAACGCCATCCCTCTCTCCATTACTGTACTTGTATTTTTACTTCTCTCATCAACCCATCCATGTATATACTGAACAACCATGGGGACAACAAACAACCTTGTCGCATGCCCACACTGATCGTGAACCATTCACTTAGATGTCCATTAACCCTTACAAATGCTTCACTACCATCATAAAAACTCTTGACGGCACCTAGCAGCTTACCCTCTACACCGTACATACGCAAAACTTTCCACAATCCTTCTCTGTCCACTTTGTCATATGCTTTTTCCAGATCCATGAATACCATAAACACCTTATGGTCCTTCTCACAAGCCTTCTCTACTATCTGTCTCACTGTAAATATGTGATCCACATATCCTCTGCCACTCCTAAAGCCACCCTGTTCATCACTCACTAGGACTTCTGATATCTCTCTTACTTTCTCTAAAATAATTCTTCCATATACCTTCCCTACCACACTCAATAAATTTATGCCTCATCACACTCCCCTGCACCCCCTCTAAAGTCACTGAACGACTGGTACAACAACTAGTCACACCTCACATTCCCCTAACCCAATCACAACATGGCTTCAGGCCACTACACTCCACAAATACCCTACTTACAGACCTTACACAGAGAGTTTCCGATGGCATGAATTCAGCTAGGCCACCACACAGAACACTCCTAGTCACACTAGACATCAACAAAGCTTTTGATGCCATCCCCCACCACAACCTCACAAACAAAATACTCAACACAAACATGCACAATAACACAAAAAGATGGCTGGCAAACTACTTAGCAGGCAGATGTGCAAACGTAACATTTGCCGGTCAGTCTTCGAACATCAGAAACTTCACAAATGGCATCCCCCAAGGATCTGTTTTGTCCCCTACACTCTTTAACCTATACATGCACGACATACCCACACCCTACACACTACAGATACAATCGTTTCCTATTCAGATGATATAACACTTACATGTATGCACCAAAATGCAAACACAGATGCACACAACCTCTAACCTTACCTCAACACACTACACGAATGGTTCATCACAAACAGGCTCAAAATAGCCCCAGCTGAATCTACAGTGGCCCTTCTCACACTCTGGACAGAACACAGTAACATCCCACACCTCACCATAAACAACACTTCCCTACCACACACATACACACTCAAAATCCTTGGTGTAACATACATCAATGTCATTCAATCAACACATCACAAACAATAAAAATAAAATAACACCAAGACTCAATGCCTTGAGGTCGCTTGCCCATACAACATTCGGACACAACAAAGAAACCACCACCACAGTATACAAACAATACATACATTCAGTGATGAATTATGCAAGCCTTGCCTGGGCTCCTAACCTCACCAAAACACACTACAACACTCTACAGACCATACAGAACAAGGCCCTAAAAATAATCACAGGCTGCACAACTACTATACTCACAGACCACCCACATCAAGAAACCAAAGTCCTCAAAGTCAAGGATCACCTAGACATGAGAGGCACCCAGTTTCTTGCTGCAGCCTCCACAAACCCATGGCATCCACTACATTACATGGCAGCACATCCACACACACAAAGGAATATCAAAACAACACCCAGCACACGATACCATACACAAATACTGTCATCTCTCCCCCCTCGCCCACCTCAGACCAGCTTCCAGAAGCATATCCACACTCAAATCACTCACCGCTCCATTCAGTCACTTAAAGACAGCACACAGCTGCATGCACAGTCTCCTGACATCCACCCTTCTGAATCCCATCTCCCTCGTAAGGACAGGGTACACCTGGCCAGGCTGAGATGTGGACACCATCCAGCCCTCTTAAGCTACCAGAAGAGGCTGGATGACTCCGTCGCTGATGCCTGCCCAGGATGTAACACAGCACCCCATACTATTAAGCACATTATGGAAGACTGCATTACACACAATCACCTATGCAAACAACACAACATACACTCTTTGAGAGCTCTGTGGGAAAGCCAGGTTTTGGCCATGGCCTTCCTAAGGGGATCGAGGCTGTTCGGCCAGACTGCCTAGGGAACAACTACTACTAGTACTACTACTTATGCCATGATAATTCTTGCACTCATTTCACTCACCTTTATTTTTGTACAGGGGTACAATCACAACCTTTTTCCACTCTGCAGGCACAGTTTCACTCATCCATGCCTTCTTACGTATCTCCAACAAGCACTTCATTCCACTCTTTCCACTACACTTAAGCATCTCTGCATACAACTCATCAACTGCAGCTGCTTTCTCATTTTTCAGCCACTTCACAGCACTCTTCACCTGTGCGAGTGTCACGTCTCCTGGTACTGCAATAATAATAATACTGTACTGTACTCACATGGTACAAATTTGCCATGGTGTCAAGGTCATGCAGCTCCGTATCAATGAATCTTGACAAAGGATACACAGCACCATCAGCAATCTGTGTGGCAACGATGTGTTCCCATGTACTCATCTGAAAACACCAGCATTAATACAAAGAATATGATACAGCTGGAATACAGTAGAATGAATACAGAAATAATATGGCAGGAAGAAGAATGAATGGGAAAAAAATACAGTACAACAGAATGAATACAGAAAGAATCCAGAATGCATACTACTGTATACTGAAGAAATACAGAAGGATACAGACATAATATGGAAGAACAAAGAATGAATACATCAGAATAAGTGGGAAAAGAATACAGCAGAATGAATACAGAAAGAATACAGCAAATGAACACAAATATGACAGAATAAAATATTAAGAGAACAGAATCTGTCATAATGATCCGATCTTTGTATGTTTGTTTGTTACCGTAAGGCCCCTGTCACACACAAACGACCTTAGGGCCGACCGCGGTGCGACTCAAGGTCGTAACGCATTTTTTCATCGATCGTCCCTTGATTTGCCGACAAAGTCCGCACTCTTTAGGGCGCTCGTGAGCCGCTGGGATGACTCGACGGGCCTCACAACTTGCCATAAGTCATGTCACAGTTGCGTTGCAGTCAGGAGTGTCGTACATTGGTCATGACACAGTCTTAGCTCAACTGGATGCGTCGTGATGCGGTCATTGCGTGTCGTAATGCTGTCGCCGATAAAAACAAACATTATGACTGCGTGTCCCTCATCAACTGACTAGACACAGGAGAGGTCCATGGTGATACGCTGGGTGTCACTGCTGGTCTAGGTGTGATGCCCTGTCCCACACTGAGTGTCACTGGTGGTTCAGGTGTGATGCCCCGCCTCATGCTGGGCATCAGTGGTGGTTCAGTTGTGATGCCCCGCCCCACGCTGGGTGTCATTGGTGGTCCATGTGTGATGCCCCGTCCCATGGGTCAGTCGTGGGGATGTCGCGAAGGGGTCGAGGTGCATTCCCGAAATGCATCACGCAGTCATCTTGCATTCGTGGGCGGTTGTGTCACGGTCGTGGCTGACAAAAATTAGCTAAATTTCAAATCTGAAGACTCGTAGCTCCGTCGTCTCACGGTCGCTGCGTGATCTTGTCGCGTTCTTGAGGACATCACGGCCGGTCATGAGGCAGTCCTAATGCGGTCGTTACGCAGTCATGAGCAAAGCAGATTTGGGGCCAGTCGGGAGGTGCAGGAGCCAAGTAGGACACGACCTCGAGTCGCGCCACGGTTGGCCCTTGAGTCGCGTATCTGTGACAGGGGCTTAACACACCAAAAACCAGCGCATGTATCAATATTTTTATTAGAGCAAGGTACCGTTAAAATGCTCTAACTTGAAGACTAAAACAATTTACAGTCCAACTGGTTCCCGAGTTATGGCTCATTTCTAACTGAATATAGGAAGTGACTTTACATCAAGTGGAAGCCGCTAATGGCAGCCTTTAAGCAGGTGAATACAAAAATATGGCAGAATGATGAAAGAACACAGCAGGAATATAAAAATACAGAAGAAGGAATAGATAATATGGCAGAATAATACAAAAAGAATACAACATAAATACAGAAAGAATACATGAGAATGAAGAACGAATACAACTGATATGTAGTTCTGTATATGTAAATCTTAAGAGGATATACATCAGAGTGAAGGCATTAAGATTAAAGTACAGTTACATTTTTTCTTTCTGCAACTTATTTTGCATAATTCAATGGCAGTACACAGAAATGTTATAGTTCTACAGTCTTTCCAAATAACTTCTTCATGATTGACAACATTTCCTAGTGTTAATCTACTGGGGCACATTAGTATTCACAACAAGCATGGCAATTTTAGCTCATGCTAAAGGAAACTAGTTACAGTATTGTTACTTAACCTTGATCTGTCTGTCCAAGCAGGCCTAACAACTACATGTAACTGCTTCTGTGGGTCCCTCCTACAGGTACAGTATAGTACATACACTGTGCAGGGATCAGGGACCCACTTATGGCAGATACCAGATACTGCCTTCCCAGGGTAAGTCCAGGGTCCTTCCCACAACATGGTAAAGGGAAATATGAGTGTCTGGCTCCCAGAAGGACACGGCATCTGTTTTGCTTCACCAAAGTTGCATAGCACCATCACATGTTGGCTTCTCGCCAGGGCCCATGAAAAAAGTGTAGCAGAGTAATATCCCTCACCTCTGATATCTGTGATGCAAACTTGTCCAGGGTTGAGACGACAATTCCTTCTTTATCATTATCAACGGAGAATCTCTAAAAAGAAAAAAAAAAAAAATCAACATTACCACATTTAATAACCAGCATCAACACCACCATTATCGTCATCATCACCATCATCATCTGGACCTCCTTTTCCCATCAAAGAATGAGGTGAGGTCCACAATGCAAAGAAGGAGAGGTGCTGGAGAGGGAAGCCTTCACACGGTGGTGCTGATATAACCAGTGTGTTGGTGCCCAGTTATACAAAAGCCCCTCAACCCTCCCTATCTCTTGAAAGGAGGACTGTGGACTGCAATAGAAAGGCAACTTCAGCCTGTGGTCCACTGGGATCACATCCACGTCTGAACCCACACAATGACTCCATACCTCTGCCTATTACTCAGTCTCCTCTTCCACCTCAATCACACTCTCCTGGTCAGTCTTTCATTCTCCCCATATGACCAAATCACCTCAAGGTAATTTCTCCAACACTTACAAGAACATTCATATCAACAACACAGTGCTATATAACTTTATTATCGTTCCCCCTCCCCCCTCTCTCTCTCTCCAGAACTGCATACGGTATATTTTTCTCAAATAGCATACCTCACTTTCCCTCCTCACATCTCTCTCCACAACTGTGCATAATTTTCCTAAATAACTCATTTCCCCTCCCCTCATCTCTCTCTCTCTCCAGAACTACACATAATTTTTGAAAATAACTCATTTCCCCTCCTCCCATCTCTCTCTCTCCACATAACTGTACATACTTCTCTCACATAACTAATTTGAAATGGGTTATCTATGTTGCAGCCTCAGGTTTATCTGGACATGATCCCAGTGGACTGCAGGCTTGACCCTTGCTAAGCTACAGACCTCATATGAGGTACAATGAAGGTCTGCATGGGTCACGCTGCAAGCCTCATAAGAGGTACAATTTACACTGGTTATGAAACAGTGATTCAGGGGAGGCAAGCTACCTTTACAAAGACTCAGCATGGCATGGGTTAAGCTTTTTTTTTTTTTTTTTTTTCCCAGAGCCCATTATTCTCCTCTCAGGGGACAGGGAGGGAGTTAAGAAACATCAGCATAATTGGGCAATGGATCCATCTGGTTATTTCAGTGCCACCAAATGAAGGCATTCCTCTCTAGCATCAAAATGAAAATGGAAAAAAAGAACTTACAATATTCTTATAGGCTTTGAGGTGCTTTGCCAAATCCTGGTAGGAAGATGTCAGTTGATTGTGTGCAGCAACAAGTTTGGATGATAACTGGTGCAAGGTCGCAACATACTCCCTCAATGCCTGTGAGTCTCCACTGAATACTCCCACCAAGGTCCTAACCTGAAAATTTATAACAATAATATTCTGTGGTAGACGGGGGGCGCTCACCATCCACTCACTCAATGATGTGCTGCTTTGGGTGTCTGTCCTTTCCTCTCTTCCTTCCTTCCTTCTTTTTCTATCTTTCTTTCCCTCATTCTTTCCTCTTCCTTCTGCCGATGGGTGACTCCACACTGAGTGACATGCCAAATTGTTTCCCGTACACCAGGAAACCATTTACTGTACTATGCTGGGTGGTAACGATATAACTAAATTATGGCGCCTGGTAGTTTAGTGAGTAATTAAGGTGCTCCAATCAGATTGAATCGGAGCAGGTTTATATCCAAGAAGTAGCTGGGGTTCACTTGTCACATAATGCGACTCCGGGATGAGTGAGGCTGGTCACTCTCAACTTAAATGTCGGGACCAACTTGCCTTGCCCTGGGCTCCTATGTTCCTCATGGGACAATGTAGGATTGGATGATGGATGGATGGATAATAACAATAACAACAACAATAATAATAATAATAATAATAGCAATAATAATAATTATAATAAATAATAATAATAACAATAATAATAATAATAATAATAATAACAATATTCATTCATATTGTATACAAAGGCACTTACATGCTTACATGCATTGGCCTTGGTCACCTAACAGCAGCTCTCCACACTACTCAATTTCTGGCAGCCTTCGTACTCAGCCCCTTATTCATGAGGTCCTATTGTATGACCTTGTCCAAGGTCTTTTTTTGGTCTGCCTCTCACAACCCTACCCCCGATGTTCACACTTCCCACTTTCCGCATCCAATCGTCATCCTCCATCCACTCCACGTGCCAAAAAAAAACTCAATTTATCCCTTTTCATCACACAACCAATACAGCATACAGTACTGGGCTCCAGTCTCATCCTTCCTCTCAACTCTTCAGTCACAATCTTAACCCCCCCCCAGGGCCTCGCATTCAAGGACGCAATACACATCCATTTAACCATTGTCATTTTTGTACGTCTGAGCCTACGAATATTCTCTTCCTTTACTGCCGAGGTCTCACTACCATACACCATTACATTGCTGAGGTCTCACTACATACACCATTACACTAGCGAGGTCTCACTACCATTCACCATTACAGTGCCAAGGTCTCACTACCATACACCATTACACTGTCAAAGTCTAACTACCATACACCATTACACGGCCAAGGTCTCACTACCATACACCATTACACTGCTGAGGTCTCACTACCATATACCATTACACTGCCAAGGTCTCACTACCATACACCATTACACTGCCAAGGTCTCACTACCATACACCATTACACTGCTGAGGTCTCACTACCATACACCATTACACTGCCAAGGTCTCACTACCATACACCATTACACTGCCAAAGTCTCACTACCATACACCATTACACTGCTGAGGTCTCACTACCATATACCATTACACTGCCAAGGTCTCACTACCATACACCATTACACTGCTGAGGTCTCACTACCATACACCATTACACTGCTGAGGTCTCACTACCATACACCATTACACTGCTGAGGTCTCACTACCATACACCATTACACTGCTGAGGTCTCACTACCATACACCATTACACTGCTGAGGTCTCACTACCATACACCAGTATACTGCTAAGGTCTCACTACCACACACCAGTATACTGCTGGGGGAGGAGGTGGTTCAATCGGTACAGAGGTGGCCCACGGGCCTACCGACCCAGGTTCAAATCCCCGCTGGGGCAGGGAACAGTTCAAGGATTTGAATTTCATACAAAGCGGACTTTACCGTTCTACCAGAAGACCCGCTGACATGTAAAAATACCCCCGCAAATACCAATACACCAGTCCTATATGAGACAGCCTTAGCATGTATTCAATATGGACGGTGGGTGTTAGTGCCGAAGTGGTGGAATGTAGAGGTGTATGGTGTGTAGGGGGACTACTGAGCCTCGGGAGCAGGCTGTGAAGCCTATGCCCAGAGTCGAGCGCATAAAAAAAAAAAAAATACACCACTACACTGCCAAGGTCTCACTACCATACACCATTACACTGCCAAGGTCTCACTACCATACACCATTACACTGCCAAGGTCTCACTACCATACACCAGTATATGCCAAGGTCTCACTGTCATATATCATTACACTCCTAACACACGGTGTATACAAAAATCGCTTACCACAGATGGGATTATTTTAAGGCATGTAGCTACTGCATGTTATATGGTATTAATTACCTGTACTATATTAATTTCATGATTATTATTACCAGTTCCAGTATTATTATTATAACCATCATCATTATCATGATAAATATGATGATGATGATTAATATCACTACGTTATCTATCTATCTATTGCCAGATGCCCCAATCCTACAAGGGATGGCCACAAAAAAAATCGCTTAAATGTCGTCCTGTCCCCTGCCATTTCACTGTCCTGCTCCCAGCTCACATCCCCCTCTCTCATATACCTCTCCACTTCATCCCTCCTTATCATCCTTGGTCTCCCCCTCCCTCTCCCCCCTTCCACATCACTCACATACACTCTCCTCATCAGTCTCTTGCATTCCATCCTGTTCACATGGCCAAACCACCTCAGTGTGTTTCTCCTAACACTTCCTACCACATCCACATCCACACCACAACTCTCCTTCACTTTCTCATTTGTCTCTCCACGTGACTCCACGTGCTCCTCTCAAATAACTCATTTCCACTGTTCTCACTCTTGACTTCTGTCCCTCCAACAAGGTCCAAGCTTCACTTCCATATGTTAGAGTTGGTATCACAATACTGTCATGCTGTAACTTTTTCATTTCCATGCTCACTTCCCTGTTTCTTATCACTGCTTTCAATGAACAAGCAACCTTTCTTCCTTGTTGTACTCTTTTAAGCACTTCACCCTCTAAACTTCCATCTTTACTTATCACACTACCCCAGTACTTAAATGCACTCACATTTTCCATTTCCTCACCATCTAACCTCACTGTATGGTCAGTGACTTCATGTCTCTTAAAGACCATAACTTTACTCTTCCCTACATTCCCCTTTGGATTCCATTTCTTCTTCTAATAATTATTATCATTTGGAGATGAGTGAGTTTGGGTCCCAACTGACCCATTGCCCTCACACCACCACTGATGTCAATACACCTAACACTGTGCTCTTGTGGAACATGTTAAGGTATAATAGCATAATTTGTGTATACAATCTTAAGTAACATAAACTATATATCTGCTGAATGTGGGTGTAATACATAAATTCAAAATCATAAAAGATAGTCACTGTCTTAATATTTCATCATTTGTTAACATTAGCTTTCCTGCAGTTTGTCCTAAATATGTTACTCTTACCTGAGGGGAATCTTCCAAAGCATTTTCCAGGGGAAGTTTATCAAAGATTTGTGAGGCCATTGGGCTAAAATCTGACTAATACAGCTAACGAAGGGTATCAATTTTTTAAAAAAGAAAAAAAAATAATTAGTATGAGTGGGGGGCAGGCGCAGTACAGTATGTCTTTGTTCTTGTGGCCACTCTTAAATCGTCTGGTAGAGAATAAATTATACTGGAAATCAATTTGACTAAACAAACGACAGAAATTATCACAAACAGGGGGCAGCGCAGATAATTTGTTATTGTTGTGGCCACTCCTTACTCGTAAGCAAGTCTGGCAGCACCAAGAATAAAATGATCACGCTTTCCGCCGCCGTCAAAATATTGAGGCCGTTCAGACCCACGTTGGAATTATATATCCTTCGCCTGTACGCAAACTGATGACAGAAAAAAAAAGTCAAAGCTCGATTTTCGAGTTTCCGTCTGCTTTGTTGACAACTGCAGCCGCCATAACTAGGGTTACCAATCTACTGTCACAAATACGCTAAATTTCCGCTCGAAAAACAATAAGCTAAAAGTAACGGTGGGTAGAGTCCTGTGGGAAATATATATCATGTGATGCTTAGCCGTGAGACCTCCGTAATTCAGGTCTTTGATCCTGGAGCGGGATATTCACTCAATATCCTGAGATACAAGGCCTGTGCGTGAGAGTTTCAAAAATATACTTTCTGCCTACCAACCCGTGAAGTGTGAATGGACACATTAGTGATTTCTGACCGCTTCTAACCAATAACTATATACAGATGATGTGAAAGCTACAAAGGACCTTTAATCCTAACTGGAACCGCTGAGTACGACAGTGCTGCGTAATGAATGTAGGCGGCGTTGGCAACAAAATTTATCGTCTGCGATGCGATGATGAGAGGGATAGCCTCTGCGACGGCCACTCTTGTTGTACCTCTTTTTTTTTTTTTTCCAATTTATTCGTTCCCGAGCTGCTTGATTTTTTTCTCTCTCTCTTTCCACCACTTGTGTATGAATTGTTTTATTCTTTCAAAGTCTTCCACTTCAAATAATAGCTGGTCTAAAATGACCTCTTGTATGGCTGTTGTGGTTATAGTACAGTAGTTTTTCTTCCCTGTATTCCTGACATTCTATGTAAAGTGTTCTCTATCTTCATTCTCATGTCCACACATTACGCACTTTGTTTCTTCTTGCGAGTTCCTTTTTTTATCATATCAGTGAATTGGTGCGGCACTTGAAGAAAGTGATATGTTTCATATCTTCCCCACCCATTTCCGTTTTCTATTTCCCTGTATATTCTTAGTGTACTTTTTATTTCCATTAATATTCACACTTTTGTGTCCCAGTCATATAGTCTTAATGTTATTTCATCTTTGCTGATGTTTTTAGTTTGTCAAAATTTATGTTCAATTCTTTTAGGCCCTTCCAACATTCTTTCAACCACCTGTTCTTGCCTCCTTTTATTATTTCTGTTATTTCATAAGCCAGACTGTTTTCTCTTTTCAGGATACTCTGCATGTAATTTAGTTTCATTTTCATTTTAGTTTTCATTAGGGATGCTCCCATTTCTCCTCTTAAGCCAGTTTCTGCTTTATACAGTATTTTGCTGCCTCTTAAAATAGTTTTATATACCGAGTTTTCAATTTTTTGTAGCTTGTTTATTTCTTCTTGCCGATATGTTATAATTCTCACTCCACACAGGGTGCTAGGTAATGCAAGGCTCTTCCAGAATGTCATCTATGAGTAGCTTATTGCAACTTTTTGCTATCACTGAGTAACTTGTATTGGCTAGTTTCAGGGTTTTGTTTGTCATGTTTTGTCTGTGTTTTTTAAAACAGTCCTTTGAGTTTGTTCCTTTTACTCCCAGTTATGTTATAGATGTAACTACTTCTATATCTTCAGTTTTTTCTGGTTGCCGATCCATATTAAATAAATTTGCTTTTTGCTTTATTTCAAGTCCACATTCCCTGCCTACATTTATTAACCTTCTTACGTTTGCCTTGGCTTCTGTCATTGACTGTGAAAGTTGTAGGCCATCATCTGCATAAAATAGGGTATTTATCTTTATACTGTCATCTTTGTAGCCAAGGCCTGAACTTTCAAGTTCTTGGATTATTTTTAATGTTACAAGTTTAAAAAGGGTGGTTGATCCTGTGCAGCCCTGCCTTATACCGCCTTCTATTTCCAGTTCTACATTTTGGTTTAATTTTATCATGGTTTTATCTCTGCGATATATCTCACATAATGTCAATTAGGCTTTCATGGGTTTTCAAACTTTTTAGGGCTTTTATAATTTCTTCCCGTTTTATAGAGTCACACTTTTGAAAAATCCATATTTGCTACTATCAATGCTAATTTATTTCTATAACTTTGCTCTACACAGTATTCAAGAATTAATAAATTGTCCTCCATTCTTCTACCTGTCATGAAGCCTGCTTGTACGTCATTATTTAGTTTGTTTTGGTTTATCTGATTCTCCAATTTTTCTTTTAATATAGACATGAACAGTTTGTATGCTATGTTTACTAATTGTTTAGTAGGGCAATAGATCTTAAATCTTTGGCTGTTGGTCTCATTTTCTTCGGTATCATTTTTGTTCTTGAGATTTTCCAGTTCTCTGGCATTCTTCCGCTTGCTAGTACTGTATTTGATTAAAGCAGTTTGTTACAGTTTTTATATATATACTACTCTTTGCCATTGCTTTGTAGCACTCTGGCTTTACCTCGTCTGGTCCTGCAGCTTTATTGTTTTGTAAATTTAATGTGTTTTATCATTTCTTCCTCTGTTATTACTGGTGGTATCATTGGGCTAATTCCAGCGTTTGTGCTAATTGCCATGTCCATGTGTTCCATTATTAGGTCTGCTATATTATATTGGCTGCTGGTGTCTGAATTATGGCTATTTACAGCTTCTTTTTCTCTTTTATATGACTCTCTTTCTTTCTCATTCCACACATTATTTATCAGGTTTTGGTGTTTTTGGTATACCGCCTTCCAATAACCTATGAGTTCCTCTGTTGCTGCTTCTGGGTCTAGCCTATCTCCCTCTGTGTTGTATAATTCTATCTCTTTATTCTTTTTTGGCTCAGTTCCCTTTAATTTATTAATTAATTCCCATATCTTTCAGTTAAATCGGGGAAAGCCCCAGGAATTGATGGAGTGTGTGGTGAAATGCTGAAGCATGGGGGAGAGATAGTAGTAGAATGGATGTGGAAGATGTGCAGATTGGCCTGGGAGGAAGGTAGAGTCCTGGAGGATTGGAAGTCAGGTATAATTATTCCCTTGTACAAAGAAAAAGGGGAAAAAGAAGTGTGTGGTAATCACAGGGGCATTTGTCTTCTTAGTATAATAGGAAAAGTGTATGGTGGGATACTTATAGACAGAGTCAGAGAAAGAACAGAGAAATTAGTTGGAGAAGAACAGAGAGGCTTCAGGAGGGGAAGAGGTTGTGTAGATCAGATATTCATTCTTAGATCTTTAGTGGAAAAGTTTCTAGAGAAGGGAAAGAAGTTGTATGCGGCTTTCATGGATTTGGAGAAAGCATATGACAGGGTGGATAGACAAGGATTGTGGAAAGTGTTAAGAATATATGGAGTAGATGGGAAGTTGTTGAATGCTGTGAAGAGTATGTACGATGGTGCGAAGGCTGCAGTGCGTGTGGATGGTGAACTAAGTGAATTTTTCTCTTTGAAAGTTGGTTTGAAACAGGGATGTGTCATGTCTCCATGGTTGTTCAATCTGTACATGGATGGGGTAATAAAAGAGGTACAAGGTAGGGCAGTGGATGTTGGAGTGGCCCTGGAGAGAGAGGATAGTGTTTGGAAACTCCCTGTACTGTTGTTTGCAGATGATACTGTGTTGTTGAGTGAAGACAAAGGGGAGCTGCAAGGCTTGGTGGATGAGTTTGGGAGAGTGTTTAAGAAACGGCATCTAAAGGTGAATGTAGGGAAGAGTAAAGTGATGGTCTTCGAGAGAGGTGAAGTCAGTGAATGTACAGCGAGGTTGGATGGTGAGGAATTGGAAAATGTGAGTAGGTTTAAGTACTTGGGTAGTGTGATAAGTAAGGATGGAGGTTTGGAGGGTGAAGTGCTTGAAAGGGTACAGCAGGGAAGAAAGGTTGCTGGTTCTTTGAAAGCAGTGATAAGAAACAGGGAAGTGAGCATGGAAGTGAAAAAGTTACTACATGACAGTATTGTGATACCAACTCTAACGTACGGAAGTGAAGCTTGGACATTGTTGGAAGGACACAAGTCAAGAGTGAGAGCAGTGGAAATGAGTTATTTAAGAGGAGCCTGTAGAGTCACAGGGAGAGACAGGCTGACGAATGAGGATAAAAAGGAGCATTGTGGTGTTGATGTGGATGTGATAGGAAGCATTATGAGGAGCACACTGAGGTGGTTTGGCCATGTGGAGTGGATGGAGGATGAAAGACTGACGAAGAGAGTTTATGTGAGTGAGGTGGAGGGAGGAAGAGGGAGGAGGAGGCCGAGGATGAGATGGAGGGATGGGGTGGAGAGGTATATGAGAGAGGGGGGTGTGAGTTGGGAGCAGGGCAGTGAAATGGCGGGGGACAGGGCGACTTGGAGGCGATTGGTTTGTGGCCACCCCAAACGGGATTGAGGCGTCTGGCAATAGATAGACAGATATAATATATATATATATATATATATATATATATATATATATATATATATATATATATATATATATATATATATATATATATATATATATATATATATATATATAGTATTTTGTTTTTGAAGGTTCCAACATGCTTGCACGCATCAGCCTTGGTCACCTAATGGCGGCTCTCCTTGCTGCTCGATCTCTGGTGGCTTTCCTATTTAGTCCCTTAACCCAGAGGTCACACTCAGTGACCTCATCCCAGGTTTTTTTAAGTCTGCCTCTCGCTACCCTACCCCCAACATTAACACTTCTCGCTTTCTGCACCCAATTATCATGCCCCATCCTCTCCACATACCCAAAGCATCTCAATCTACCTCTCCTCATCACAACACCAATACACTCCAGTCCCATCCTACCTCTCAACTCTTCCACCATAAGCGTAGCCCCCCCAGGCTTTGCACTCAAGGACGCACTGCACATCCACTTAATCATTACCATTTCTGTACATTTGAGCCTGCAAATATCCTCTTCCTTTACTGCCCGGGTCTCACTGCCATAGAGCATTACACTCCTAACATATGCTACATACAGAGATCCCTTAGCACAGAGGGAGAGCCCTCTCAATGTCAGGAGAGGCAATGTTAAGGCACTAAAATATAACACACTACCAGTTAGAGACATTAATGTGCTGTTAATATGTAATATAGAGCTTTGAGGAAAGTCGTGCATAAATTCGAGAGAGCTGGAGGAAACAGCAGCAGAAATTCTAGTTAGGGAATGCTGCACACAGCACAACATGACGTCATGGAAAAGCCACACAACACACCTGACTGAAATCACCACAGACTCATATATGTGCCCATACACATGACCCAACCAGTCATATATGGAAGAAATTAAAAAGACTAGTCAGAAGGGGTTGGGACGCAATAGAGAGAGAAAAGGCACAGTGGAAAAGGCAGAAGTAGAGGGCACAGTGTCAGCTGGCATAAACCACATTCACCTTAGCACTGCTCTTATCAAGATAACTCCCTTTTGAGAATTAAACTGCAATCAAACCCGAGATTCATCTTTATCTTTCTCCTGCTATCCATGACAAGACCAACCTGAAAATTCTCTCAAACTACAACCCTATATAATCTAATATTATTGGAAATACCTCGGCTACAACTACGAGATTTTTTGAATTGATATAATGTGTATATGCATTTACACCATGGTAATATAATGGCAGTACTATGACAAGTCTATATTAGTCAACCTTACATATATACACAGTGATAGACAAACACTGCTCAAATCATATAAAACATGCTTTATAATTACAACTGGAATTATCATATTTACAACAATCAAACCAAGTAACAATTAAGATAGAGTTACTGAAAAAAAACAGGGTTAGGAGGAAATAAGCAAACAGACCGTGAGAACAATGTTTTGATATTACGACCTGAGTTTGCACAACTGACCCCACCACCCTCCATCACCCACCACAGGCTATGTTACTCTTTACTCTACCCTTTATTCTTTACTACATTTTACTCTTTCTAGTAGTTTAACAATATCATTTCTTTTATATAAGAACTTATACACATAAACCTACTTCAATTATCTATGTTGAGTCAATCGCTAAGTACTTGCACCAACAATACAATTCGATAATATATATATATATATATATATATATATATATATATATATATATATATATATATATATATATATATATATATATATATATATATATATATTCTTTATAATCACCATACCTTAATACATGAAGTAATACACAATTATACATTTAGCACATACATACATGTGTTTCATGAATACAACTAGGCAATACTCATTATCATTCTATATCATTCTATTTCCCTATCATAAAATTTTCATTCCATCTACACAGTGACAAATAGTAAATACCATCATATTAACACAGTGACCAATTAAGAGAACTGTAAAAAGTGGTCATTAGTTAAAGTTATCTAGTGGGACCAAATTAAATTACAAGGAAAAGCCAGTAAATATGGCCAACACAAGTGACGCTAGCATCAGCGTACTACCTCTTTCACACAATCGTGAGGACAAAGACCTCACAAATATCCACACAGTGCTGACACATACATTGTCCACCATTGCTACAAACAACCACTATGCCATACTCAATCACACACATAAGTTCTTTCAACCTTTACTATATGAGTTCACAGCCTTGGAAGAACTATAGTGTTAAGTGATGTGTGGCACAAATGAAATCCAAGTGAGTATATATTGTTAATGACGTATTGTACCTATTGTATATATATTTTTATATAGAATACAAAATATGGGGTGACATAATATCATTGTCAATAATAACTGTGCAACATAACTAAGCCTATACATATTGTGTAATAATATTACAACAGCAAGTGTTACATATGGCTAATTCATAATACAACTGACTTCTGTAGCTTGCCATTGTGTTGATGTAATGGGATGTATAAAAGCCCGCACTGCTTGGGGGCACAGTGGGGATCGGCAAAGTGGGGATCCCCTCTTTGGCTCAGATGTAATATGCACGCCTATGAAGTGAGGGAGACTGAGGTCGAATCTTGGCCAGGACAGTGTGATTTCTTTGTTAAGTTTCACTTCGGTCATTACATTTGGTTGGCAGCAGTGTGGGATGTGAGACGAGGCTCAGAGGGCAATGATGTTGTTGTTGACAGCATCCTAGGCCTTACATCCTGGGGGTAAGCTGTCTGGTGTGGTCCGCAGCGCCCCCAATGGTGGTCTCCAATGCGCTATGCTACCAAGTGGGTTCAAAACTGACCAAATTAATCACCAAGGGGAGAAAAGAGTGATGTAATGGGGTGTATAAGAGCCCGCATTGCTTAGAGGCAAAGCGGGGATCCTCTCTTTGGCTCGGTGGTAACATGTGTGCCTATGAAGCACGGGGGCCTGAGATTGAATCTCAGCCAGGACAGTGTGATTAATCTGTTAAGTTTTAGTTCGGTCACTGCATTACTATTGTGTACTTATGTGCATGTGCACACACTTAAGTCACAACTTCCAATGTAACTACACTTACTACAATTAACTACAGCAGTGGCTCAATCGGTAGAGAGGTGGCCTGCAGTTCTACCGAACCCAGGTTCAAATCCCCGCTGGGGCGGGGAACAGTTTAAGTATTTGAATTTCATAAAAGCAGACTTTACTGATATACCTGACGACCCGCCGACATGTCGTAAAAATACCCCCACTAATACTAGTACACCAGTCCTGTATGAGACAGCCCTAGCATGTATTCAATATGGACAGTGGGTGTTAGTGCCAAAGTGGTGACATGTAGAGGTGTATGGTATATAGGAGGATTACTGGGCCTTGCGTGCAGGCTGTGAAGCCTATGCCCAGAGTCGGACACATAAAAAAAAAAAAAAAAAAAAAATGTAACAATTACATTCCTACAATGTAACTACAATGTTCCTACAATTCTGTGTTACCAAAATTATGTTTTCTCTTAATCATCAGACAAGGACTGTAATGTGAGGATATTAGGCATTACTATAGTCACAACACAGTGTGTAATGTAATGACCTAGCAACATTACCATTGCATATGTCTGTTGTACATACATATTTGAGCTACAGTATCACTACAATACAATGTTCTGTGTTCAGTTTTTACTATCATGTATTTACTCCATAAAATATATTGTTATGATATGTTTCTACAGTATTGTTGTGTCTATACTATATTGTGATGAATACCACGTACAGTATTAATATGTTATGACAGAATATGTAATTTGTTACTACATGCTATCGTAGGTACAACAGCTTGGCGTGACTGAGTGATGTCAAGGCACTAAAATATCATAACAAACTACATAACATTTGGAGACATTAATGTGCTGTTAATATGTAAATTAGAGGTTTGAGGAAAGTCGTGCCTGAATTCTAGATAGCTGGAAGAAATAGCAGTGGAAATTCTAGCTTCATTTTTTTTCTGTAGCCATCCACGGATATTCAAAACCGTGAATGTTAAGGGATGACTGTATATATATATATATATATATATATATATATATATATTAGTGGTAGGTGGTTGCGACCATCATCCACTCACTTGATGTAGTGCTGCCTACTTCTTCCTTAGCCTTTACCATTCTTTTCCTGTGCCTGCCCTCCTCTCTTCCTATTTCTCCCATCTTTCCTGTCACTTCTTATTGCTTTTCTTTCCTCTACAGGTGGCTTTACATTGAGTGACAAGCCAAATGGTTTCCTGTAAGCCAAGAAACCATTTACAACACTGGGTGGTAACCAAATAACCAAATCATACGTGCTCCCTACGTGTCAACAAGTGGTTTGATGGAGGGTTAGTGCCCTCCCTGTAAAACAAATAACTCAAGGTCAAACGGTCACCCCTTACAGGATTACTGCATCTGGCAGTATATAAATATATATCTATTTCTATCTATCTACACACACACATACATATATATATATACACAGTTATCCCTCATTTATCCGGACATAACACGGCCAAAGGCATGTCCAGTTAGTTGCAATATCCAGATAATGAACACTATTTCCCTACCATAACCCTACCTATACTCACCTCCAACCTATACCTAACTTATTTGTACAGAACCTATGCTTAATTTGGCAGTGTTTTCCGGTCATTCAGGCATATTTAGACATCAAAACACACATAGGAGTATCCAAAGTAATGCTAAGCACCAAGAAAACCATGCAGAAAAAACAATGAAAACCAAAAAACACCCTACCTAAACACTACTGTATGTACAGTACCCCTCCTTATTTTGGCAGTGTTTTCCGGTCATTCTGCCATATTTTGACATCACAACATATACAGGATTATCCAAAATAATTTTCAACACCAAGAAAACCATGAAAAAAAAAAGAAAAAAAAGAAAACCAAACACCCAACCTATATACCCCTGTATGTTCAGTACCCCTCCTAATTTTGTCAATGTTTTCAGGTCAATCTGCCATATTTAGACATCAAAACACACTTGATTATCCATATTAATGCTAAATGTCATGAAAACAATGCATAAGCAACAAAAATTCACAAAAAACTGACGATGGTTTGAAAATCTGTTTCCGCTATGAGTGATTGCTCGCGGGGCTCAAAAAAAATTCCATGGCCAAATATGCCACCGTAAATTGGTTATATTGGTGTAAATTGTATATCATCATCTTTGCTGGTGTTTATACTATAAGTTAAGCTAATATAAACACATAAAACTGACAAGGAAAAGTATTAAATTCATACAGAAACAAAGTGTTCATGAGTAAAATTTACCTTCATATAACTTCCCACTATCCTTGTTCAAAATTCTCCCAGTACCTTCCAAGAGTCAAGCATATGTCTAGATGCAGAAGTTGATGAGCTTTCTCATGGATTTTGTGGAATTTTGAAACGACCAACAGTAGTCAAATAAATCACACAAAAAGAATAAAAATAAAATAAAACTCACGAGTCAGTGTTATCACCACAAAGGAGGGCAGGGACTGAGGGAGTGAGGGGGGAGCCAGGAGGGTTTGGAGGAGGGACAGGAGGGAGGGAGAAGCAAGGCTGTGGGCAGGATTCTCCCCCTTCTGTCAACAGGCAGATGGGCTCTTTTGCCATACATTTACTCATGGCTTGCAGTCTGTTAGATGCCCAGTGAACATGCGGAAACATAACTCACCATGACTGGGGGATTTTCAACCTTCGGTAGAGAGAAGGAGGGCTGCAGTCACCAAACATGTACTTGTGGCTTGTGGTCTGTGTTCGATTGAGGTGGTGGTTGGGAAAGCCTTAGCCCCTGTGGCCTCGCGATATTAGATATTCAGTGGGGAATGCGCATGGACATTTTGACGCTGCCTGCGGGCTACAGTCGTATTACTCGGGTGCTGGAGGTTCATTGGGAGTGATAAGATGAGCACGCTACTCTGACCATTCAGTACAGGGTCAGACAGGCATTTTAGCTCTGGTTGTGGGTTACGGACTACTTTCTGCTCATGGCTCGAGCCCAGCGCCATGAAACCGAATGTTTGGAAATGTCGACTGGCTGGTCGAAGTTCTCGGGGACTTTTACGTCCAGATAATAGCAAGTAAATTAGGATAATGGTTTAATAGAGCCAAGGCCCAGCACCCAGATAATGAAAACGTCCAGACGCTCAGTGTCTGGATAAATCACGGACAACTGTACTATGTCTTTCTTTGTGATATGAAGCCAATCCACCAGGTAGTTTCTGAGATACAGGCCTGGACAGAATGGCAGACGGACAAACAGACGAGCAGACAGGGACAATTCCTATATCCCCACCACGTGGAATAAGGGTGAGGATAATAAAGGTGTGGTACAATCACTTCGATAATGGCCAAATGGCAGTCGAGAGCGTTCCACGTCCTAGGAGGTCATCAACAAGCAGGAGTGCTGAAAATGTAAAGTAAGTCTGCGATGTGGTTATGGAAAATCATTGGCTGTCTGTCAGAGAAACTGCTAATGAAGTTGGAATCAGATATGGAACAGCACACAAAATTTTAATAGGTAATTCGAGCATGCATAGAGTAGCCGCCAAGTTCATTCCAAAGCTCCTTTCACACGAACAACAAGTTCTGCTAATGAACGTTGCTCAAGACATGCCGGAATGTGCAAATCAAGGTCCAGACTTTCTGAAGACCATTATCACTGGAGATGAGACTTGGGTGTATCGGTACAACCCAGAAACCACAGTGGAAACATGTAGGGTTGCCTCAGCCAAAAAAAACACGACAGGTCCACAGCAAGGTGAAATGCTCTCACATGTTGACATTTTTTTCGACTGCTGTGGTGTTGTGCATCATGAATACACACCAGGTCAGACTGTCAACAAACATTACCACCTTGATGTTATCTGTCATCTTCATGACGCAGTCCAGCAGAAGAGACCAGACCTTTGAAAAGCAGCAAGTTGGAAGCTGCACCATGTCGATGCCCCTGCCCACTCTTCTCAACCAGAACAGTAATTTATGGCCAAGCACAATATCTCACAGGTCTGGCAGGCTGCTCCCTACTCGCCAGACATGGCTTTGTGTGACTTTTGGTTATTCTCCAAGCTCTAAACTCTGCTGAAGGGTACCCGATTTGAGACGAGAGAAGCGATAATGTCGAGTGTGATGAAGCACCTGCAGGAGATACCAAAAACTGACTTTGAAAAATGTTTCATGCAGTGGAAAGAATGCTGGGCCAAATGTGTCAAGTTAGAAGGAGCCTACTTTGAGGGGGATTAGTGCCCTAGCTCAATAGGTTAACTATTAATTTTTTTAGAGCCTAAGGTTGGATACTTTCTTGGCAGACCTCATAATGTAAAACTCAATTTGGACACTGACTCTGTTTACTTGTGGCTGAATTTCCAGCCCAAAAGTAATGACTATGTGGCTGGGAACTAAGCTTGTAGTCACATTTCACTCTCATGGCATTACTTCCCAGGGTCAGTGGTAGCAATTTTTACTGCTTAACTAAAATATTACAATACAGTATGTGAAACAACTTTGAGACATGGTTACATCTCATGTCTAAAGGTTAAAAGCACTGAAAAACACTCATTTATGAACTCAAGAGGTTTACAGGAAAACGTAGTTCTAAACTTCACCTGAAAGTTAATAACGAAAAAGCTTTGATTTCATTATCATCATCATTATCTATACCACTGTTGCCCACTGAGGAGCGTAGGAGCCCAGGGCAAGGCAAGTTGGTCCTGACATTTAAGATGAGAGTGACCAGCCTCATCCATTCCTGAGTGGCATTTCATAAGCAATAAACCACAACCACCCTTTGAATATAAACCTGCACTGGCTCAATCCAATTGAAGCGCCATAATTTCCCACTAAACCACTAGGCACCATAATTTGGTTATATGGTTGCCATCCAGCATAGCAAATGGTTTCTTGGTGTACAGGAAACCATCTGCTTTGTCACTCAATGTAGAATCACCCTCAGACAGAAGGATGAGGAAAGAATTAAAGAAGGAAAGACAGAAGAGGAAGGAAGGAAAGAAGGAAGAGAGGAAAGGGCAGACACCCAAGAGCAGAGCTACATCAAGTGAGTGGATGGTGAGCATCCCCACCTACCACTCTGATTTACTATGATTAAATAAAATCTAACATTAATTCTTCTACCGTTAACACTTAGGTACTGCCATGAGACAGGAATGTAGCTACAAACTTGGTAATGAATCACACAATCATTGCTTTCAGGCAGGAAACCCAGGCAAAAGTAAATACAGTCCAAGCTGAAATACTGACATTCTAACAAACCACATTAAACATCTCATATATACTTTTCACAACAATTGGTGGAGGCTGTTGGCAAGCAATTATAGTTGGTTCATTTTCATCTGACAAAGATCTGCAGCCTTAAGACAAACATCTGTGGTCCCTTTTAGCTCAGCTGATTGCCAGGTATAATCAGTTTGGAGGAAAAATCTGACTTAGCAACCAAAGAGACCCATTCCTACCTCAGAACCATGGCTCATCGAATTTCATACAACCACAGCTCAGGACTTAAGTTTTTGGAGTGGCCCAGTTCTGTCAGACAAAAACAAACCAACTATAACTGGTTTTGGCATTAGGTTTGCTGCCAGTCTTTAAAAAACTTTAGCTATACAATACCATGGCTAACCTCAATATAGGGATGCCTTATGGAGAAGCACGACATCCTCTGATCAGATTCTTTACACTTTATTTGGACCCATACGAACTTCACCTGCATAGATACATGGTCTTAATTCTGCTACACCCAAGCAGTAAAAATATCTCATATTACCAGACCACCCTGCTCTAGATGTCATTCTATGCAGTGTGAACTTCAAGGGTCTCTGTAAATCAGTTTTACTGGTTATTCTCTGGATTAATCTACTTTCCAGGCTCCTGTGGTTATGCCTTCGGCCTGACCTCCCTGGTGTTTCCTCCCCTCTTTTCCTTTTCCTAGTGAGGGTATACTTAAAGGATTTACAGTCTGAGAGGATGAGCTTCCTCAGGTCCATTCTCTCAGGGTGTGAAAGGTTCAAGATATCCTCAACCTCATTAAGCTTCTGAAACAAGACCATGACTGATCCAGTGCCATCATCAACTGTCATCTCAGCATGGATGTTGATCATAGGCTTTGGGGGGGCCTGGCACCCTACATATGAACATACACCACCCTCCATCTCAGAGTCGCAGAAGGTGCAAACTGGCTTCACAAGAACCTTCATGATCTGAGTAACAGTAGCATAAGAGGTGAAAGAGTCATTACCAATACTGGAATTGCTCAGGAGCTGAACAGGGGGAGTGAAGGGTACAGGACTTCCTTGTACCTGGGGCTGGGGCATGGTAACGGGTATCACTCGGGTAATCACTGATCCATGCAGGTAGACGTTCCCAGTCTCCCTCGCCACCCTGCGTCTGCAACTTGTCACCAGAACTTTCATACCTGGTACCACACCCTTGGTATACTCCAAGATAAAGCTGCCGGCTACCCCACGTAGGTACACCCAAACTTCCTTCCCCTGGTCCTCCTGATCCATAAGCAACAAACTGACACATTTGTTGCCTGGTACGCCAATGTCATATTTGCTGCTGAGATCAACATCGAGACTGCCAATCTCAGAAGCAAACTCTGGGGTTGTGAACCTTTTGCTCTTAACAATGCCAACTACACAGATAAGGCCCTTGCATCGACCAGGCCCGGCTAATATTTCCCGGACCTCAATCTTGCAATGTTGGAAACTAGAAGATGAAATTCTGTTTACTACTGTGTCCTCGGGCAGGTAAACACATCCCAGTGACTCAATATGGCCAGAAAGATAGGACAGGAAGGAATTATAGCAGGTCCTCTTCAATACCTGGGCAATATCTGCACAGTGAAGCATTATTAAGTCTCCTTCTTGAATGGCAGAACACAGATCAGCCAACTCTCCCCTAAATCTAATGAATCTCTCCCATCTCTCAATTTCTACATCACTGTCATCTGTTCTCAGAATCTCAGCCCGGACCATGAAAAACTTCTCCTGCATAAGACTGTCCACTGCAGGCCTATTCATCTGTGTTTTAGGACATGTATATATGAAAGAGGACTTTAACAATATTCTAATTCTGTATTCTGATGATAATGCCTGTGGTCCATCAATATTTGCTGGTTTTAATATGCTTATATGTTCAGCCATAATATAATTTTTATGTACAGTGTGAGTGTTGTTGCCTTCCTTAATTTTGAACTCTTCATCAAGATATTTACAGCCAAACAATGCAACCACAGAGCCTATCTGGATATCACTAGTACCTGACTGCAAGAGAATGATGTCCACACACTCACCCTCCTGTTGTAACTGGAGGCAAGCATTCTCTCCCTTTGTCAGTTTTCCTATTACAACTTGGGACATAATAGCTTCAGATGTGATATCACAGCGCCAAATCGGTTCCTCGTGCTGGACATTCTCACTGTCCCCACCACCACAGCATTCAGCCTTGCTCTGACTAGGCATCTCCTTCACTTCCTCCATGGGGGAGTGTTTCAAGGAGGTTATGGTCCCCAGCTCAAATTTTGGCTCAAAAGTCTGAAAGAGGACAACATAAACACCACCATCATCATCATCATCACAAACTCAACCACCACCACCACCACCACCACCTCCACCATCATCACCATCATCATTGTCATCACTCACACTAGAACTCAATCTTTACTCATAACTAGAACTGCCTGTGACCTAATGGGCACAAAATGGCAGTGATATTTATAAATATTAAGAGAAAAAAAGAAGGACACAAGTCAAGAGTGACAGCAGTGGAAATGTGTTATTTGAGAGGAGCATGTGCAGTTACATGGAGAGATACACTGACACATAGGGAAGTGAAGAAGTGCTGTGGTGTGAAGGTGGATGTGACAGAAAGTGTTTGGAGAAATACAATGAAGTGGTTTGGCCATGTGAAGAGGATGGAGAGTGAGAGAATGACGAGGAGAGTGTATGCGAGTGAGGTGGAGGAGAGGAGAAGAGGGGGGAAGCCGAGGATGAGATGGAGGGATGGAGTGGAGAGGTATATGAGAAGGGGGGGTCTGAGCTGGGAGCAAGGCAGTGAAGTGGCATTGGACTTGGGCGATATGAAGGCGATTTGTTTGTGGCCACCCCTTAAGGGATTGAGGCATCTGGCAACAGACAGACTGATAGAAGAGAGAAAAAGATAGAGAAACCCCTATACTCTTTTCACTTTAACTTGGCCCAAAACTATTACCTCTCCATCTTGAATGCTGAGTTGTAACAACACATGAACACTAGAATATGATGCTAGTCAAGAAATGCTATGGAAAGGATGTACAGCTGTATCACTGTCTTTCACTTCAATAAAGCTACAGAAGGACAAAAATCTCTGCCAGGTTAAGGTGAATGAACTATAGGTTAGGATGTACAGCTGTTAGATTGTCTTTTGCTACCACTAAGCTATGTATTACAGTGTTTGTTTTTCCTTCACCTATCCATCTTCTGTATTAGAAAAAGAAAGAAAAAAGAAAAAGTGAAATAAGCTACAAAAGTACAAAAATCTCTGCCACAGTAGGGTAAAAGAACTATATGTCAACTTGCCCTGGTGACGGGACAGGTGTGCTCAGGCATGAGGAACTCTTGCATCAAGAAACGACGATGTTTTGCCAGAAGTATGCGGTCCTCAGCTACTTGAAGAAATTGCATTAATATGCCATCATCATCCCCTTCCTTGCTCCTGTGGATAACAACACATTAGCATCCACCTACTGTATGGTGCATTTAATCTAACCAGACAAAGATTCCTAATCCCTTTCATTTCAACTGATGGCCAAGTGTAATGAGATTGGAGGGGTGATTTGACTCTACCTCTTTCACCATAATTTTGCCCAGATTTTCATCTTTTTGGACCCTATTTCATGTAGTTCACTGGCAGACTAAGACAATACTAAAGCTCTATGTCCTTTCCATGGCACTTTCTTATGACTAACATCATATTCTGGTGTTAATCTCGTTACTACTCGGCATTCAAGATGGTGGGATGGCAATTATTGGTCAAGATAGGGTAAAATGAGAATAGCAACTGAGCACTCTTTTCTGTGACCATGAATATGGCTCGCTGAATTTCATGAAACTAAAACTTAGTATTCATGTTGCAGGAGTGGCCCACCTGTTAGGTGAAAACAAGCCAAGAATAGTCTCCACCTAGTACATATTCTATATGGATGATGGATATCAGTGCCAAAGTGGTGGTGTGTCAAGATGTGTGGCACAGAGGAGAGCTGCTGGGCCTCGAGGAATGGATGATCAATGTCTGCGTTCAGAGCCAGACATTATCATCCTCCAGAATTCCTTTCCCACCATGAGGTAGTGTGAGGGTAGGGTCCAAAGGGCCAGAAAAAAAATGACAGAAAGAGATACTAACCAAAGCCCAGTTGAATGAGTCAAACTCCCATTCACTCATCATTCAAGCCCCCAGAATCTTGGCTCCATCTGGTGGGTCAAAAAACATTCTGCACATAGCTTCACACTCACCTATCTGACAGAGTTACTCTGAAAACTATGAAGCGAAAATGGGGTGCCACACCCTGGTCATACACTCCTCTGCACACAATTCATCCAGCCAGCTCGATCACTTGCCTCATAAGCTCCTATACCAATCTTTCTCACACATTCGTATACTGTACCATACCTATCTACCTTTGAGGCCTACAACATCTTCTACCTTCAAATTCACTTATTTATGCCCTTTTCACCACCCTGCTCACTCTCATTCTCTCCACATGCCCATACCATCTAAGCACACTCTCTTAACTCAGTCTGACACACACACACACACACACACACACACACACACACACACACACACACACACACACACACACACACACACACATGCACGCACACAAGCACGCACGCACTCATGCACACACACAAACACACACACACACATGCACGCACACACGCATGCATGCCAAGAACTGGTTGAAATGGAGACTCACAACAAACTGGTTGAACGTGTACACAGGTTAGAGATGGCTTTTCAAAATGAGATTGATGAAATTAAGAAACTGATGCACTTGCAAAAGGAAGAAATAGAAAAATTAGGAAAGAATGTCAACAAGAAAGACACAACCATAAATGAGCTAACAGTTGAAGTGGGTACACTTAGAAGGAAAATTAGTGAAATGGCAAGTACAGTAGTCAACCACGAGAGTATTATGGACGAGTTCAAAAATGATACAGAGACAATTAGGCAAGTAAGCAGTCTGATAGATCAGAGCAGTGATATTAAGGAGAAGATAACACAGGTGAATGAAGCTGTGCAAAGCTACAAAAATGATGTAGAAACCACGTATGCTGAAATGGTGAAAGTAAAGAAAGACTTGGAAACAATGGTGGAAGAAAAAAGCATTAAAAAGGAAGTGAAAAGAATAATCCAAAACAATCCTAAGTTAGTCAGAGATTCAGTAGATATCAACAAATCTATCGTAATCACTGGTATAGAAGAGGAAGAAGTAAAAAACAAGATCTCAAGAGACAAAAAGGAGATGGTAAATGTAATGGGCATATTGAAAGAAGTATCAGAGGAAATCTGTAGTAAAGACATAGAGGAACACAAAAGGTTAGGGAAATACGAGAAAAGCAAGTCAAGACCCCTAAAGATAACCTTCCGGAGTGTAAACACCGTGGAGGAGATATTAAAAAATGCAAAGAATCTTATGGAAAAAGAGGAGTTCAAAAATGTATAGATAAAAAGATGCCTAACAGAAGAGGAACTGGAATTACTGAAAGAGAAGAGGGAGGAAGCAAAAACAAAAAATGAGGGACGATCAGAGGAGGAGAAGAATACATTTTTTTACAAAGTAATTGGATTGCAGGTACAAAAGTGGTACATAAACAGGAGGGAATATAAAGGAGGAAGGTAGTAGAACCAAATCATGACAAGTATATAAACAGGATGATTAAGTTGATGTACTCAAATGTGGATGGAATGGTATCTAAATTATTAGAGATGAATGATTATGTCAGAGAAAATGAACCACATATAATATGCCTACCTGAAACAAAATTAACACCAAGGATATTGAATGACATCCTAAACTTAGAAGAATATAATATATGGAGAAGAGACAGGAACTTAAAAAAAGGAAGAGGAATTATAATATTAACTAAGAAAAATCTAAATGTCAGAGAAATAGAATTAGATATACCCTCACAAGTAGAACTGATTGCAGTAGAGATCAATACATCTGAAGGGAAAGTAATTGTAGCCAATTTGTACATGCCACCCAGATCAAACACATGGGAAAGAGACGAATATGAGGACCTGGCAGAGAGTACAATTCAGAGTTTAAGAGCATTACTACATAAAATGGAAGAGAAATCAAAAAGAATTATACTAACTGGAGATTTTAATACAAATATAAATTGGAATACTCTAGATATAATAAGCCAAGAAAGCTGTTGGGACCAAAAGCTCCTGGATCTTGTGCAAGAGTTTTTCCTAACGCAACATGTGAGGGAAACCACCAGAAAAAAGGACTTGATGTGCCCTCAATGCTAGATCTCATATTTACTAGGCAAGAAAATGATACTGACAGTTTAATATATCACCCATTCGGCAAAAGCGACCATGCAGTACTAAACTGCAATTTCAGGATTGCATATGACATAGATAACAGCAATGAAAGTTACAAAAAAACCTAAACTATAAAAAGGGAAAGTATCATGACCAAAAGAAGTACTTCTTAGAAATTGATTGGGAAAATAAGTTTAGAGGACAAGATTTAAATGCTGCATATGAAAAATTCTGTGAACTTTATGAAATAGGAGTCGAGAAGTACATCCCACGGCACAAAGAAGCAGAAAAGAAAATAATGAAATGGTTCAATACAGAATGTAAAAAATCAATAGAAAAAAGGGATTTGTTGTGGAATAGATACAAAAGACACAATAGTGAAAGGGCGTATAATAATTACAAACAGGCAAGAAACGACTATACAAGAATAAGGAGGGAAGCCCAAAATCAGTCTGAGGAGGATATCATAAATAAATGTAGTGATCAACCAAAGCTATTTTACAGCTACACCAGAAGCAAAACCAAAGTAAAAGATATAATACAATCTAATACGGACGATGGAATCACCTATACACAAGAGAAGGATATTTGTGAAGCACTAAACAAAAATTTCCAATCAGTTTTTACAGAGGAAAAAAATTTTGAGAGGGATTATGTGGAACACGCATGTCCACACATACTACCAGATATACAAATAGCAGACAAAGTAATACAGGAGGAGTTAAGTAAATTAGACAAAGGAAAAGCAAATGGTCTTGATGAAATTTCATGTTGGGTGCTACGTGAATGTGCAAAGGAGTTAAGTAAACCATTATTTTTAATTTTCAAGATATCTTTGAGTCAAGGTAAACTACCTGATATTTGGAACAAAGCAAACATTGTTCCCTTATTCAAGAAAGGGAATAGACAAAATCCACTCAACTACCCACCAGTATCACAAACCAGTGTTGTAAGCAAGATATTAGAAAAGCTTATAAGAAAAGTTTGGGTAAATCACCTAGAAGAACACAGTATGATAACAGAAAGACAGTTTGGTTTCAGAAAAGGAAAATCATGTGTTACTAATCTGTTGAGCTGCTATGACAGAGTAACAGACACATTACAGGAAAGAGAAGGATGGGTGGACAGTATCTATTTAGATTTCAAGAAAGCATTTGACACAGTACCACACCAAAGACTTTTATGGACACTGTACCATCAAGGAGGAATTCGAGGCAAACTGTATTGTTGGATGCAAGATTTTCTCATGAAAAGAAAAATGAAAACAGTACTAAGGGGAAATTACTCATCATGGAAAGAAGTGACTAGTGGAGTACCACAGGGCTCAGTGCTGGCACCAATCATGTTTTTAGTGTATATAAATGATACAGACAGTAACACTAGAAATGAAAGCTACCTAGATATGTTTGAAGATGATGCAAAAATACAAAGGAGAAATACTAACACAGACTATTGTAAAGAGCTACAAGAAGAATTAAATAAACTTCATGAATGGAGTAATACATGGCAAATGGAATTCAATGTGGACAAGTGTCATGTAATCAAGTTTGGTAAAAGTGGAAAAAGACCTGATTGAGATTATACATTAGGAAATAAAACCCTACACACATCAGAAAGAGAGAAGGACCTAGGTGTGATTGTCAATAACAGACTATCTCCGGCTGACCACATCAGTGAGAAGGTACGGAACATGTATACACTGCTTGCCAATATGAGAATAGCATTCACACACATAAATGAAGACATGCTAAGAAGGATAATAACATCATTCATCAGACCAACCCTGGAATATGCATCAGTAGTCTGGAGTCCTCACCTCAAAAAACACACTGACAAGATTGAAAAAGTTCAAAGGGCCGCTACGAGATGGGTACCAAGCTTAAGGGATCTAAGCTACAATGAAAAACTAAATAAACTGAATCTGCCAACACTACAGGAGAGAAGGAAAAGAGGTGACATGATTATGCTATATAAATGCATATCAGGGAAGGAGAAAATAGACATAAATGATTACTTAACGTATGGGGAAGCATCAGCAAGAGGACACTGCAAAAAACTGCTTAAAAAGAGAGGTGATAAAGATGTAAGGAAATTTAGTTTCCCAAATAGAGCAATTGATCAGTGGAATGCACTACCAAATGAAATAGTGTGTGCCAAAACAATTCACAAATTTATGGATATGTACGATAAATATGGTTTACGACACGGGACAATACGAGCTTGACTCATTCCTGTAAAGATACAATTAGGTAAGAATACACACACACACAAACTGCCAAACAGCATCATTCATGAACCCCAACCCTACATTTACCCCACAGAAATTGTCCTACCCAGAGAGATACAAAAGCACTTGGCCATACTGTATTACAATATGGCCTACACCATTCTTGACTGGCTTCAGTACTGCCATAAAATACTATATCACTCTGTAATGCAGACTCCATAACACAATGGTGATGATGATGAATTCTGGAGATTTGTAATGCAGTACTTAGTGTACAATTTGAACTAAGAATATACTTGGTGTGAGGGATGATAACGATGATGATTATGTTAAAGCAATATTTATTTATAAACTGAACTTGACCCCTTCGGTACCATGACGTAAATACAACGTCATGATCCATCCGGTCAGCAGGGCCATGACGTTTCCCCAACGTCAAATTATTGTGATGAGTCTGGGAAGTACAGAGCAGCTGGCCCAGGCTTCCAGGCATTGATACAGAATGCGGGACACACCTATTAGTCCAGTTTTGGCTCTTCCCCTTTCGGTCTCGTTCAATCACAGGGAACTCTTGGTTAGGGACTCTGTGACGTCTATGCTCTATCAGCAAGCCAGCTCAACCAATCAGTTGCCTACTGTGGTCAGTCAGGGGGGTTGAGCTGTTTTTTTCGCTGTTTTTTCTGTCGTTTTTTTCTCAACATGGCGGAGGAGCTCAGTGATAGTTCTGGTGAAGAATTTATACCAGATGATAGTGGATCTGAGTGTGATGACGACCTCTCAAGCAGTGAAATAAGTGACGAAACGAGTGATATTGAGGAACGTGTCGTGGAGGGAGGCTGCTGTGCCACTGCTTGAGGGCTCTGTACTGTACTGTTCATTAACTTCTTTGTCAACGTCTCCTTGTTCAGCCACCACTCTACTTATCTCACTATAGAAGGCATCCTTTACTGCTTTATTTTTCAACTTACATATTTTCCTCCTAGATGCATAGGTCCTCTTATTTTATTATTATTATTAATTATTATTATTACTGATGGGTTAACAATTATACTCAGTTTTTTTTATTGAGGCAAAGATGCACCTCACAGGTTGGTGATGATTGGCTGAATGCAACATGTCCAAATAACATTTACTAATCCAAATTTCCCCTTCAGATATATGTTCTCCATTAACAATGCTAATTAGTAAAGAGATTATGAAGTAAAGTTAAATCCAGCTGATCATCACCAACCTGTCAAGTGCATCTTTGCCTCAATGAAAAACACTGAGTATCCTTACTTGGTAACCTGGGCTTCTGAGAGGATACCAGGGGAGACAGATTGGAGGGCTGTAGACTGCAGAGAGATAAGCCACTCAGTGCCAGCGATGCCAAGGCTGTATGTGTCTATGGCATGATTTAGCCAATGCCTGACGTTCTTTGACCGTCTAAATAATCTATGGCTGTGGAAGAAATCACTGTTCATTTACTCTGGATATGGAAGAAGTCATCATTAACCTATCATTCTGTCTTTAATTTGTCATCCTTATCTAAGATTACTGAGTTGGCTATACTTCATTAACTTCTACCAATGCTTGAACAAAGCAGTTGTTCCTCCTGTTCATTTGCCGTATAGGAAATATCACTTGATTGAAAGTGCATTTTCAAAGATTCATAAAGACTTGGTAGCAAAACCTCTAGTGGGATGCCCCCCTCCTGGTTCTGTTAGATCCGTCTGTGGCTTTTGACTCAGTGGATCAAGAACTATTGCTGGATGATCTGCATCATTATGGCATCCACAATGCTGCCCTTTTGCTCCTAAAGCCATACCTGACTGACGGAACTCAGAGTGTGGTAGGTGACCATGCTTGCTCAGACTCAGTTCCCCTTCTATTTCAAGTCCCCTAAGGATCTCTTTTAGGTCCAGTTCTATTTACAGTATACATCATCATCATCATCATCATCATCCAGGCCTCCTTTCCCACCCTAAGGCCCAGTGAGGAGTAGCAACATCCGCCAAAGTTTGCCCAGTTCAATGGACCATGCTTCCATTTATTCATCATTCAAGCCCTCGAAATCCTGGCTCCATCAGATAAGCCAAAAATTTCACCACATTCTTTAGCTTTACATAAACATATCAGATAGAGTCAATTCAGACGCTGTCACATTAAAAAGGGGTGCCGAATCTCTGATCATGCGCTTCTCCTCACAATATTCATCCAGCCAGCCCGATCTCTTGTCAGTCCCTTAGCTTCACCGACTTCCAAACCTCTGTTCCTCACACACTCATCCACCATATCCCTCCACCTTCTCCTTGACCTTCCTCGCTTCCTCCTTACTTCAAATACACTCAGATATACCTTTTTCACCACTCTTTTGTTATCCATTATCTCCACATGACCATATCATCTCAGTCCACTCCTTTTGATTCTAGTGTCCACAGACTTCCTCACTCTGCATCCTTCATGAATCACAGTATTTCATATCCTATCCACTCTCTGTACTCCAAATACATTACTCAGCAATCCCATCTCCACAGCTCCCACTTTTGATTTTTCATTTTCATGCCACACCTTAGTCTCACATCCATATGTTAAAGTTGGCAATAACACTCCATCATGTAAACCTCATGCAGGTGCAGCACTCAAGCTTCCGTTTCTTATCAAAGGCCTTCATTGCACCAGCTACTTTCCTTCCTTGTGACACTCTACTTTCCACTTCTTTTGCACATTTTCCTCTCTTTTCTATCACTGTACCCAGGTATTTGAACTCTCACGAATTCCAGTCTTTCTCCCTTCACTGTGACATCACACTGGGAGTCACCTTCTCTTTCAATAACCATCACTTTACTCTTTTCTACATTTACTCTCAAGGCATGATGCTCACAGACATCTGACAGACATCAGGAAAACTCTGCACTAGTCTATCAAGTTCCTGTCCGATATTTGCAAGTAGTACTGCATCATCAGCATACAACAAATTTGAGGGATGAAGTGCTTGAAAGGGTACAGCAGGGAAGGAAGGTTGTTGGTTCACTGAAATCAGTGATGAGAAATAGGGAGGTGAGTATGGAAGTTAAGGAGTCACTGCATGATAGTACTGTGATCCCGACCCTGATGTATGGAGGTAAGGCATGGACCTTGCTAGAGGGGAACAAGTCATGAATGAGAGCAGTGGAAATGAGTTACTTGAAAGGAGCATGTGGAGTGACATAGAGGGACAGGTTGACGAATGAAGAAGTGAAGGAACGTTGTGGGGTGGATGTGGATGTGGTTGAGAAGATTAGGAGAAATACACTGAGGTGGTCTGGACATGTGGAGAGAATGGAGAATGAAAGACTGCCTAAGATGGTGTATGTAGGTAAGGTGGAGGGAGGGAGAGGGAGGGGCAGACCAAGGATGAGGTGAAGGGATGGAGTTGAGAGGTATATGAGGGAGGGAGGAATGAGTTGGGGGGAGGGTAGTCAAATGGCGGGTGACAGAGCGACTTGGAGGTGTTTTGTCTGCAGCCACCCTTTGCAGGATTAGGGCATCAGGCTATAGACAGATTTACTTCTCTCATCTCCCCATCCTTATATAAAACAACCATGGGGACATCACACAACCTTGTCGCACGCACACAACGATTGTGAACCATTCGCTTAGATGCCCATTTACCCTAACACATGCTTCACTACCATCATAAATACTCTTGACGGCACCTAGTAGCTTACCATCTACACCATACATGCGCAAAACCTCCCATAATCCTTCTCTGTCTACTTTGTCATACGCTTTTTCCAGATCCACGACTGCCATAAACACCTTCTAGTCCTTCTCACAAGCCTTCTCCACTATCCGTCTTACTGGAAATATTTTATCCACACATCCTCTGCCACTCCTATAAGCAACCCTGTTCAATACTCATCAGGACTTCTGATATCTCTCTTACTTTCTCTATAATTCTTCCATATACCTTCCCTACTACACCCAATAAACATATCCCATGATAATTCTTGCACTCACTTCTCACCTTTATTTTTGTACAGGGGTACAATCACAGACTTTTCCCACTCTGCTGGCACAGTTTCACTCATCCATGCCTTCTTACATATCTCCAACATGCACTTCATTCCGCTCTCTCTCCACTACACTTAATCATCTCTACATTCAACTCATCTACCTCAGCTGCTTTCCCATTTTTTCAGCCACTTCACAGCACTCTTCACCTGTACAAGTGTCACGTTTCCTGGCACTGCATTCCTTCTCTGCACACCTCCAAAACCAATCATGTTTACCGTGGCTCATTCCCATTCATCAGGTTTTCAAAATATTCTTTCCTTCTGTTCCTTGCTTCATCCTCATGGGTTAATAATCTACCACTTATATCCTTCACACCATCACATTTCTTTCCGCTGTCACTTCTACATTTCCGCACCTCTTTCCAGAATAACTTCCTATTTTCAGAGTAGTTTGTATTAATTTTTCTTCCTAGATCATCATTTACCTCTTTCCTTTTCCTCTTCACTAGTCTCTTTACGTGCTTCTTGCCCTCAGTATATTCAGTTCTTATTTCAACTGAACCCCTGTCCTGTAACCACTCTAGTCACTTCTTCCTCTTTTCCTCCACTGCTCTCTTAACCTCTTCATCCCACCATGCCATAACTTTCTTCTTTGTTGTTATTCTTGTCACACCACACACTGCTTTAGCATTCCTAAGCAATCCCTATATGCATTCCACAGGCTGCCCAGATTCATTTCATTCCAATTCACTGATTCTAACCTCCCCTACTATGGTCCGGTATTCATCTGCCATTTCTTTGATCCTCAGCTTCTCAACTTTTAGTCTTTCTTCCTGACTGCTCCTTTCTCTCCTGATCCACCTCACTCCTCTCAGTTTAATCTTGCATACCACAATCATGTGATCTGACAGACCTCCACATCGTCCTCTCACGGCCCACGTATCAGAAACCATTTCCAGCACCGACCTCTCTACGAGCACGTAATCAATCAGACTCCTTTCAACAGAATCCCCGTTCCCTCTATACCATGTATATTTATGTGCATCTTTGTGTTTGAAATATGAGTTACAAATGCACAACCTCCTTTCCTGACACATATTCTTCAGTTGCTTCCCATTATCATTTTCTCCTGGTACTCCATTACAACCCATTATGTTATCCTCAGGACCAGTGCCTATTCTTACATTCACATTGCCCATTAAGATCACTGTATATCTCCTGGGCATTTCTCCCACTGCTTCATCCAGCTCATCCCACAACCTGTTTTTCTCTCTCTCACTCCTGCCACCACACGGTGCATATTCTATGATCACAGCCACTTTCACCTTCTCAAACTTGAACTTTACCTACATATATCTCAAGTTGATACATTTGTAATCTCTCATTCCATTCTGCCATACTTCATTTATCAACAAAGCAACTCCTTCCTTACATCTTCTTCGCCCATTCATGCCCGACCTTACACACTTTTTGTTATCATTATTATTATTATTCCTTCATTCTTTCCTCTCCCTTCTGCGTGTGGGTGACTCTACACTGAGTGACAAGCCAAATGGTTTCCTGTACACCAGGAAACCATTTACTACGCTGGGTGGTAACCATATAACCAAATTTTGGCGCCTGGTGGTTTAGTGGGTAATTATCGTGCTCCAATCGGATTGAGCTGGTGAAGGTTTATATCCAAGGGGTGATTGGGGTTTATTGCTCATGTAATGCCACTCAGGGATGAGTGAGGCTGGTCACTCTCATCTTAAATGTCAGGACCAACTGCCTAGCCCCGGGCTTCTACGCTCCTCATGGGGCAACGTAAGATTGGATGATGGATGGATTATTATCATCATTATTATAATTATATGTTTTTGTTTTCGTTTTTGAAGGCGCCAACCTGCTTGCATGCGTCGCCCTATCACCTAATGGCAGCACTCCATGCTGCTCGATCTCTGGCAGCTTCCCTATTTAGTCCCCTAACCTTAAGGTCACACTCAATGACCTCATCCCAGATCTTTTTTGGTCTACCTCTCACTACCCTACCCCAGCATTAACATTTCTCTCTTTCTGCACCCAAATATCATCCCCTATCCTCTCCACATGCCCAAACCATTTCAATCTAACTCTCCTCTCCACAAAACCAATGCAATCCAGTCCCATCCTATCTCTTGACTCTTCCACCGTAAGAGTAGCCCCCCAGGCCTTGCACTCAAGGATGCACTGCACATCCATCTAATCATTGCCATTCCTGCGAATATCCCCTTCCTTTATTGCCCAGGTCTCACTACCATACATCATTACACTCCTAACACATGCCACATACAAAGATCCTTAAGCACAGAGGAAGAGCACTCTCAATGTCTGGAGAGGGAACAGATCCCTGAACTTCTTCCACTCACTCCTCACTCTAGCCACAGAGATAGCTCCTGCCCTATCTCCAGCACATATGTCTCCCATATAAAAAAAACTCTTCCACACACTCAAGAGACTCAGCAGCAAGTTGAATCATTTCTCACCCGGCAATATTCACACGCTCTCCCCGACACACTGCACGCATAAAATCAGCATTATCTCGCAGTCTGCCTCTAATACCACTACATCTCCTATGCACCCACTAATCACAAACACTGCACAAGATGGAATTACTTCCCACACCCATGTGACAAACTGCACATGGCCACTCTCCCTCTTCTTTGACAGTACCACCCCCAGCCCTAGGTACCATCACTTTGTTTTATCTGCATTTACTGTTAAGCCATTGTGCCCCATACCATCTCTCCACTTCCTAAATCTTTCCTCTGTCTCTCTTTCATTCTCTGCAACGAACACCAAATCATCAGCATGCAACATCTCTCACAGGAGTCCATTTCTGAAGTCACGTGAAAGGGCTTCAAGTACCATGATAAACAAGGGACTCAAGGCTGACCCCTGATGCACACTAACATTCACGGAAAACTCATTACTCAAATCTCCAATCACCCTTACCTGGGTGTGAGAACCCACATACATAGCCATAACGACCCTAACAAGCTACTCCTCGATCCCAAGCTTTCTTGTTGCCCACCTCACCACCTCCCTAAGGACTCTATCAAAGGTCTTCTCCAAATCAACAAAAACAAAGTACAGTTCCCTTTTCTTTCCTATATATTTTTCCTGAAGCTGTTGCACAATGAAATATAGCATCAGCTGTCCCTTTGCCTGACATAAACCCAAACTGCATCTCATCAATATTCACTCTTTCTCTAATCATATGGAACCTTCTAGAACACACTTCTTTACCTTCATTGTCTTCTGTATTTCTTTCCTTTACTCTTTCCTCCTCCTTCTGCCTATGGGTGTCTCTACAATGAATGACAAGCCAAATGGTTTCCTGTAAAACCATTTACAATGCTGGGTGGTAACAATAGAACCAAATTATGGCACCTGGTGGTTTGGTGAGTAATTATGGCGCTCCAAGTGGATTGAGCTGGTGCAGGTTTATATCCAAGGGATGGTTGGGGTTTATTGCTCACATAATGCCACTCAGGGATTAGTGAGGCTGGTCACTGTCATCTTAAATATCAGGACCAACTTGCCTAGCCCCTGGCTCCTATGCTGGGCAACACTGGAATGGAAGATGGATGGATGGAAGGTTATTATTACGGTATTATAATGCTGGTGGGGGCACTCACCATCCACTCACTGGGTATAGTGCTGCTCTCGGGTGCCTGCCTTTTTCTATCTTCCTTCTTTCTGTCTTTCCTCTTCAGTCTTTCTTTAATTCATTTATTCCTCTTCCTTCTGTCTATGGGTGATGCTACACTGAGTAACAAACCAAATGGTTTCCTGTACACCAGGAAACCATTTACTATGCTGGGTGGTAACAATATACTGTAACCAAATTATGGCACCTGGAGGTTTAGTGGGCAATTAAGGTGCTGCAATTGGACTGAGCTGGTGGGGGTTTATATCCAAGGGACGGTTGGGGTTTATTGCTCACATAATGCCACTCAAGCGCTCATCTTAAATGCCAGGACCAACTTCCTTAGTCCCGAGCTCCTCCACTCCTCATGGGGCAACACTGGATTAGATGATGAATGAATGAAATGATTATGGAGAGAGGGATGGCATTTGTAATGAATGAAGATGGATATCTCAAATCTGCTGCTTGATGATGATGCAGTGCTACTTGCAAATACTGGACAAGAGCTTGGTAGACTAGTGCAGAACTTTGTAGATGTCTGTGAGTGTCGTGCCTTATGAGTAAATGTAGAAAAGAGTAAAGTGATGGTTACTGAGAGAGAAAGTGACTCCCAGTGTGATGTTATAGTGAATGGAGACAGACTGGAACTGGTGAGAGTTCAAATACCTGGGTACAGTGATAGAAAAGAGAGGAAAATGTGCAAAAGAAGTGGAAAGTAGAGCAATACAAGGAAGGAATGTAGCTGGTGCCATGAAGGTCTTGATAAGAAACAGGTTTGAATGTTGCACCTGTGTGAGGCTTACATAATGGAGTGTTAGTGCCAACTTTAACATACAGATGTGAGACTATGGTGTGGCATGAAAATGAGAAGTCAAGAGTAACAGCAGTGGAGATGCGACTGCTGAAAAATGTATGTGGAGTAGAGAGAGGGGATATGATACGGAATAATGTGATTCATGAAAGATGCAGAGCAAGGATGTCTATGGACACCAGAATTGAAGAGAGTGTACTGAGATGGTTTGGTCATGGGAAGAGAATGGATGACAATAAAGTGGTAAAAAGGGTATATCTGAGCAAATCTGAAGGAAGGAGGTGAGGTAGGCCAAGAAAAAGGTGGAGGGATTTGGTGGATGAGTGTGTGAGGAAGAGAGGTATCGAAGTTGGTGAGGCTAAGGAACTGACAAGAGACCGAGCTGGCTCGATGGATTTTGTGTGAAGAAGCACATAACCAGGGATTTGGCACCCCTTTTTAATGTGACAGTGCTCTAATTGACTATTAGATAGGTATATGTGAAGCTGCAGAACATGGTGAAATTTTTTTTGCCCTATCTGATGGAGCCAGGGTTTCGAGGGCTTGAATGATGAGTGAATGGAAGTGTGGCCCACTGAACTGGGCAAACTTAGGCTTTCTGCACATTGCTACTCCTCACCCTGCCCAAGGGTGGGAAAGGAGGTCTGGATGATGATGATCATCATCATGAGGAGGAGGAGGAGGAGGAGGAGGAGGAGGGTTGATATTATTATTATTATTACCCGTATCATTATTAGGCTACCTGTGGTTGATAACAAGCGAACGCCCACAGCATATCAACTGCGGGTGGCCATCTTGCCTCCTTGGATGTGCGCAAAACACCTCCACCTGGTCACCCTCCTGCAGGCAGCTTTCCACAAAAATTACCCTATCTTGGGGTGATGCACGGTCACCAAGTTTATGAAGAAGTGCAGAATAAGCTTCTTCATCCACAGCCACCTGTGCCTCTCCACCACCTGCCTCCCTCACCACCCGCATTGACCCACTACTCAGTTCAGCTGCGACATCCTTGATGTAGGTGGTTATCAGGCGGATTTTGTTGTCCAGTTCGTAGATCCCTGCATCCATATCAATTATTTTCTTCACTTGGCCCTGTAAACAAAAGTACCATTATCATCATCATCATCATCACCATCATCATTATTATTATATGGTATTATTATTATTATCATTAACAATATCATCATCATCTTAATCATCATTATAGTATTATCACTGTCATGATCATTTTATCAATATCATCAACAATACTGTATAATAATCAACATCATCATCTTCATCACCATCACTCATCATCTTCATTATCACAATTTCTACCACAACCACCACCACCATCACTCATCATCGTCATTAGCAACATTTCTACCACCACCACCACCATCATATTTCTTTTCTCACGTAACAATGAGGTGAAGCAGGGTTTAGGAAACTGTCAGTGAGAAAGCATGATTAAAGAGGGAGAGAGAGAGAGAGAGAGAGAGAACTATTACAGCAAGTACAGTGCAGTAAAACTGAGAGAGAGAGAGAGAAACTATTACAGCAAGTACAGTACAGAAAAATCACCTAAACAATCATCATATCATCATCATCATCATCATTATCATCCTCATATCATCATCATCATCATATCATCATCAGATCATCATCATCATCATCAACCTGACCTCTTTGTTTCCACCTCAGGATAAGGTGAGGTAGAGTCCAAAAGTGAAGAAAGAAACAAGCCTTATAGATGGTGAACTATCAACAAAAAGCCCAGTGAAATAGGTTATGCACACTCATTCACTTACCACCTATGATAGTAGTCTGAATCTGAGAATAGCAATATGGTAACATCATTATCTATACCTCTTTTCTCATTTGTGGATGATGTGAGGTAGGATTATATATATATTTATATATACAGTGCTCGTCAGAAGTATGGAGCGCCCTGCGTCCCTTCTGAGAAACAAACCTTTCAACATTGAAAAAACATATAAATAATGCATTTTATTTACCTTTAGTGCTTCGTAGGGTAGCCTTTACGTTTCTTCAAGGACCTGAGACGTCTTGGAAGTGAAAGGGCGAGGCTCCTGAGGTGCTGGAGCGGTATTTTGTCCCAGGAGTCACGAATGGCGGCTTCCAGCTTAGGCAGAGAGCTCACGTCCTTCCCTTGGAGACTCTTCTTTACGAGGTACCAGAGGTTTTCAATCGGGTTGAAGTCTGGGCTATTTCCTGGCCAGTCTGTCATGAATGATACCTCGCAGTCACGAAGCCAATTGGTGACCGATTTGGCCTTGTGAGCAGGTGCACCATCCTGCTGAAACACTCATGCACCTGTTAGCTCAAAGGAGTCTGGTAAATGATCACACAGAAGCTCCAGGTAAACATCCTGATTCACTCTGAGGTTCTTGGGAAGTACAACAAGCTTCCCCAAACCCTTCCCTGAGAAACAACCCCATACCATGTGTGAATCAGGATGTTTAACTGTGCTTTCTACATACCGTGGGTCAAGTGAGTCACTACCTTTGCGTGCTCCTCTGTTACAGGTAACACTAAACGTTGCCTCATCAGACCACAACACTGACAACCATTGCTCCTCACCCCAGTTTAGATATTTATTAGCAAAGGCAAGCCTACGAATTCTCTGGCTGCTAGAGAGAAGAGGCTTTTTCACAGGCCTGTGACTTGTGTAACCAAGCTCATGCACCCTACGAGACACTGTTCTCACTGACACCTCACCAAACACTTCTGGGTTGCTCTCCTTAATTTTCCTTGCACTCACACGAGGATTAAACTCCACTGCACGTTTTAAAACATTAACAGACCTTGGGGAAGTTTTCCTAGGCCTACCAGACCTCGGTTTCTTTGTGGGAACTTCACCACTGTTTTCCCCCCGAAACCGCGCACACCAACGACGCACTGTCGATCGTGCCACACAGACCAATTCACTAATTTCCTTTGTCTGGTGGCCTGCCTCCTTTAGAGCAATGATCTGGGATATGATTTCACTCGATAGTTCACGGGTAGGTGCCATAACAAAGTTTTAAAGGCCAAAACACTGCGGGACACTCGGTAAAAAATGGCGCAATTTGAGAGGGACACCCGGCGGAGTTCCTCTCTCTCAGGCAGCCCGTGGGCGACTGAGGCGGGAACCAACCAGCATGTTGGAAGGCCTCAGGCTACCGTGACGTCATGCTCAGAGCTCAAACTTGTGGCTCAATTCTTACCCCCAAAAATGGGTGATTCTTTTTGGGCCATAAGTATTGCGCGCCCGGCGGACAACGCTGAATACTTCTGACGAGTACTGTATATATATATATATATATATATATATCTGTAATTTTTATTTCCTTTTTCAAGGCTCCAACATGCTTTCATGTGTCGGCCCTGGTCACCTAATGGGTGGCTCTCCATGGTCCTTGATCTATGGCAGCCTCCCTGTTCAGTCCCCTAACTCTGAGGTCACACTTAATGACCTCGTCCCACATCTTTTCGGTCTACCCCTCGCAACCCCACCCCCAATATTAATGCTTCTCACCATCTGCACCTAATTATCATCCCCCATCCTCTCCACATGCCAAAACCATCTCAAAATACCTCTCCTCATTACAACACCAATACACTCCAGTCCCATCCTACCTCTCAACTTTTCTGTTGTAAACCCAGCCCCCCCAGGCCTTGCAATAAGGGATGCATTGCACATCCACCTAATCACTGTTATTTCTGTACATCTGAGCCTACGAATATCCTATTCCTTTACTGCCCAGGTCTCACTACCATACTCACTACCACTCTTAACCCACTTATCACAAACACTGCACAAGATGCAATTACTTCACATGCCCTTGTGGCAAATTGCACATGGCCACTCTCCCTCTTCTTTGACAATACTGCCACCAACCCTAGACATCATCACTTTTGTTTTATCTGCATTTACTCTTATGTCCTTGTGCCTCATACCATCTCTCCACTTCCTAATTCTTTCCTGCGCCTCCCTTTCATTCTCTGCAATCACCACCAAATCATCAGCATACAACATCTCCCATGAGAGTCCATTTCTGAAGTCACATGAGAGGGCTTCAAGTACCATGATGAACAAGAAGGGACTCAAAACTGACCTCTGACGCACACCAACATTCACGAAAAACTCATCATTCAAATCTCCATTCACCCTTACCTGGGTGTGAGCACCCACATACATGGCCATAACCACCCTAAACAGCCACTCCTTTGATCCCAAGCTTTCTTATTGCCCACTTCACCACCTCTCTACTGATTCTGTCAAAGGCCTTCTCCAAATAAAAAAAAAGTAAAGATCCCTTTTGTTTACTATATTAATTTCCTGAAGCTGTCGAACAATGAATATGGCATCAGTGGTCCCTTTGCCTGGCATAAACCCAAACTGCATCTCATCAATATTGACACTTTCTCTAATCATGTGATCATACCTTCTAAAACTCTCACCATTACCTTCATTATCTGGTCCAAAAGCTTTATGCCTCTATAATTTCCTCTTTCCAGGGCATCACCCTTCCCCTTTTACACATTTACAGTTACACTCTTCAGCCAATCATCTGGGACAACACACGTATATAATCATATTTATCATGTCAGTGACTCACCCAACTCTTATATCTCCTGAGGCTTTCAACATATATTAGCGTCAACCCGGACACACCTGCTGCCTTCCCCATCTCAAGAACTGTGCTTCTGTGCTTACACCCTGCCTAGGCAAACTCTTTCGTCCTTGTCTGTCAACTTGTACCTTTCCTTCTTGCTGGAAGTTTGCTCTCATTCAGCCAGTCCCAAAGAAGGGTGACCACTCCCAACCCTCCAACTATCGTCCAATTGCTTTAACGTCCTGTATTTCAAAAGTTTTCGAGTCAATTCTTGATAGAAAAATTTTAAGGCATCTTTCCTATCACAACCTTCTTTCCGATCGTCAGTATGGGTTCCGTCAGGGACGCTCCACTGGCGATCTTCTCACCTACCTTTCAGACTCCTGGTCATCCTCCTTTCGGGACTTTGGCGAAAGCTTTGCCATTGCACTTGACATCTCAAAGGCTTTCGATCGAGTCTGGCATAAATCTTTAATTTCCAAACTGCCCTCCTACGGTTTCTATCCTTCTATCTGTGCCTTCATCGCTAGCTTCCTTTCTGGTCGTTCTATAGCCGCTGTTGTAGACGGCCATCGTTCTTCTCCTACATCTATCATCAGTGGTGTTCCTCAGGGCTCTATCCTATCACCAACTCTCTTCCTTTTATTCATCAATGATCTTCTAAGCTGTACATCTAACCCTATCCACTCATACGCTGATGACTCCACCCTTCACCTTTCCATTCGGTTCCTGCAACGCCCATCTCAACAGTTACTTCAACAAACAAGGGATGAGGCTATGGCACACCTAATGTCTGACTTGGCTCGTATCTCTGACTGGGGTAAAAATAATATGGTTGTCTTTAATGCATCTAAGACTCAGTTCTTACACCTATCAACCTGACAAAATCTTCCACACGTATACCCACTAATGTTTAATAATATTCAGCTTAATCCTGCATCATCCTTGAACATGCTTGGGGTTTCATTTACTCGGGACTTATCTTGGAAAGATCATATTACATCTCTTGTAAAATCTGCTTCCAAGAGATTGGGTGTGCTTAGCCGACTCCGCTCTTTCTTTACCCCTGCGCAAATTGTTGACTCTATACAGGGGTTTTATCCGCCCCTGTGTGGAGTACAACTCTCATGTGTGGGGAGGCTCCCCACATACAGCTCTTCTCAATAGGGTGGAGTCAAAGGCTTTTCGTCTCATTAACTCTCCTCCTCTTACTGACTCCCTTCAACCTCTGTCTCTTCGCCGCACTGTTGCATCTTTATCTCTTTTCTATTGCTATTTTAATGGTCACTGCTCCTCTGAACTGTCTGCTTGCATTCCTCCACCTCTACGACGGACGCGTAGCACCCGTCTGGCAGCAAACTCTCATCCTTTTTCTGTCCAACTCTCTAATGCAAGAGTTAACCGTTACTCCCAGTCTTTCATTTATGCAACAGGTCAGCTCTGGAACTGTCTCCCTCTGTCTGTATTTCCTGCTGCCTATGATCTCCAGTCTTTCAAACGCAGTGTGTCCAGGCATCTCAAAATGATCGAATCTTGAATTTGGCTCTATATTGTATTTTGTTTTTCTCTTGGAGGGAACTGTTACTGCGGGCTCATGGCCTTTGGTTCCTTCTTTCTCGCATAAAAAAAAAAAAAAAAAAATCTGCATCCTGCCTATTGCCTTGCTCATATTAACAGTGCCAATCAAAGACCAAGGGCCAAACACTGGCTTTGCTGGCTTCAAACTTTCCCTGTCACAGTCAAACTCCTCATTCAACAACCGGTTGTAATGCTCTCTTCAGAGAGATAGACAATAAAGAATGAAATATCATCTGCTTTTACCTTGTAGCTTACAAGCCCAGCAGGTGATGGAGGAAGGTTATATGCCTCATCAGTTATTTCTTGCAGCTTGGAACGATAGCTTGTGAGGAGCACCGGCACCTCATGGCTTCCCTGCAATAATAATAATAATAATAATAATAATAATAATAACAATAATAATCAATCAATCTATCTATAGCCTGATGCCCTAATCCTGCAAAGGGTGGCCGCAGACAAAACGCCTCCAAGTCGCTCTGTCACCCACAATTTGACTACCCTCCCCCCAACTCACTCCCCCCTCTCTCAGATACCTCTCAACTCCAACCCTCCACCTCATCCTCGGTCTACCCCTCCCCCTCCCTCCCTCAACCTCACCTACATACACCCTCTTAGTCTGTCTCTCATTCTCCGTTCTCTCCACATGTCCAAACCACCTCAGTGTATTTCTCCTAATCTTCTCAACCATGTCCACATCCACACCACAACATTCCTTCACTTCTTTCATCAACCTGTCCCTCCATGTCACTTCACATGCTGCTCTCAAGTAGCTCATTTCCACTGCTCTCACTCTTGACTTGTTCCCTTCTTGCAAGGTCCATGCCTCGCTTCCATACGTCAGGGTAGGGATCACAATACTATCATGCAGTGACTTCTTAACTTCCATACTCATCTCCCTATTTCTCATCACTGCTTTCAGAGAACCAACAACCTTCGCTCCCTGCTGTACCCTTTCAAGCATTTCATCCCCCAGCGTTCCATCCTTACTCATCACACTACCCAAGTACTTGAATGCACTCACGTTCTCCATATCCTCGCCATCCAACCTCACCGTGCATTCTGTGACTTCATTCCTCTCAAACACCATAACTTTACTCCTGTTTACATTAACTTTCAGATTTCTCTTCCTACACACTGTCCCAAATTCACCAAACTTTGCAACTCCCATTCATCTTCACTCATCAATACTGTATCATCAGCAAACAACAACACTGGAATCTTCCGAATCCCACACTCATTCATTAGAGCCAACCCCACATCCACTGCCCTAACTTGCACCTCCTTTACAACCCCATCTATGTATATATTAAACAGCCATGGAGACATCACACAACCCTGTTTCAGTCCCACACTGAGATCAAAGAACTCACTCAGCTCATCATCCACTTGCACTGTAGCCCTAGCTCCTTCGTACATACTCTTCACAGCACTCAACAATTTCCCCTCCACTCCATATATTCTCAGTACCTTCCACATACCTTGTCTATCTACTCTGTCATAAGCTTTCTCCAAGTCCATGAAGGCAATATACACTTTCTTTCCCTTCTCTAGATACTTCTCCACTAAACATCTTAGAACAAATATCTGATCTACACACCCTTTTCCCTTCCTAAATCCCCCTTGTTCTTCTCCAACTAGCTCCTCTGTCATATGCCTAACTCTATCAATATGTATTCTACCATATATTTTTCCAGACATACTAAGAAGGCAAATATCCCTATGGTTACCACATACTTCTCTCTCTCCTTTTCCTTTGTATAAAGGAACAATTATACCTGATTTCTAGTCCTCCGGAACCCTTCCCTCTTCCCAAGCCAATCTACATAACTTCCATATCCACTCCACTACAATCTCACCCCCATACCTCAACATTTCACCACACACTCCATCAATTCCTGGGGCCTTTCCCATCTTGATCTTCTTCATTGCTTCCACTATTTCTGCCCTACTGATCTCTTCCTCCCTCCTCTCATCTCTCCTTCTCCCAACCATTCCCCAACCACTTATACTCGCACTGCTCTCACTCTTTACATTCAACAAATCCTCAGCGTGCTCCTTCCATCTCCTCAATTTCTCTCTCTTCACCAACAATCTATTATTCCTATCTTTCACTCCCCTACTATTTCCCCTTTCACACTGCCTTACTTTCTTTACCTCCTTCCGAAACAATTTCTTACTCTCCCTCCATTTCACACACAGATTCCTCCCATATTCTTCATCCACATTCTTCTTACTCTCCTTCACCAATCTCTTCCCCTCCCTTCTCCTGCTCACATATACCTCTCTCTTCTCTCCCTCATCTTCTCCCCTACCTCTACTTGCTAGCCATTCACTATATGCCTTCTTCATTTGTTCCTCAGCTCGTTTCACCTCATCATTCCACCATGCTGTCCCTTGTACACCCTTGCATTTCCTCCTCACTCCACAGCCCAACTCACATGCTGCACCTATCTCTTCCGTGAATATCTTACATACGTCTTCCACCCCTTCCATCTGCTCTAACTCATACCTTCCCAATCTTTTTTCCACTATGCTCTTATACTCTGCCATTCTCTCACTGTCTTGCAATTTCTTCACTCTTCTCACAGGAGCTGTTTCCTCCTGTCTTCCCCTTCATCTCTTCAACCGTTTTCTTTGCAGCCTTACCTTTCCCATCACTAAGTGATGGTCTGAGACTCCATTCCCCCACCCTCTCCACACTCTTGCATCCAACACTTGTCTTCTCATTCACTCATCCACACACACATAGTCTATCATTGCCTTTCGTTCAACAAGTTCACCATCCATCCTCCTCATTACCCTCCATGTATACCTGTGGATCATCTTATGCCGAAAGTTGGTGTTAGCTATTGCTAACTCCTTACCAGCACAGATGTCCAACAAAGCACTACCATTCCCATCTACTTCAGCTGGCACACCCCACTGATCAACCACTCCATCCATTCGTACATTTCCGACTTTGCCATTCCTGTCTCCAATCAAAAACACTCTTACTCCTCTCAAACTTGTCCATACATGCTTCTTCACTCACCCAAAACTCATCTTTCACTCTTGCCACTCAGTCCTCTGTCGGAGCATACGCACACACAATCGCCCACGCTTGTATACCTACTTTTATCCTTACGCATACAGTCCTTGCACCCATTGTTCCATACTCTCTTATATTCTCCTTCCACTTCTTGCTTATCATCAGACATACTCCCTCTCTTGCTCTCTCATTCTCATTAACTCCTGCATGTATCCCTAAACTGTATTCCCATTCTCTCACCCTTTCACCTTTCCATTTAGTTTCAGTCAATCCACATATATCCACTCTTGCATCCTCAAGTACCTGCACAATCTCTCTCTCTTTCACTTCATCATTCACTCCTCTCACATTCCACGTCCCCACCCTCAGAATGTCCTTTGTCCGTTCCTTAGTCGTCAACGTATGGTCCGTCCTAGTCCGAGGCGCTTTATTTGCTTGTTTAGTTAAGTTCTTTTTACGGGGTGGGGCACTAATCCACCACCAACCCTATTAGTGGCCTCATACGACAAGCAGAGATACTGGGGGAGTATTTTTGAAACCCCCCTACCCCCAGGGGGTATTATAATAATAATAATAATAATAATAATAATAATAATAATAATAATAATAATAATAATAATAATCCATCCATCCATCATCCAGTCCTACATTGCCCCATGAGGAGCATAGGAGCCCGGGGCTAGGCAGTTGGTCCCAACATTTAAGATGAGAGTGAAATAATAATAATAATAATAATAATAATAATAATCCATCCATCCATCATCCAATCCTACATTGCCCCATGAGGAGCATAGAAGCCCAGGGCTAGGCAGCTGGTTTCAACATTTAAGATGAGAGTGACTACCCTTACTCATCCCTGAGTGGCTTTACATGAGCAATCAACTCCAACCATCCTTCGGATATAAACCTTGACCAGCTCAATCCGACTGGAGCGCAATAATTACCCACTAAACCACCAGGTGCCAAAATTTGGCTATATGGTTACCACCCAACATAGTAAATGGTTTCCTGGTGTACAGGAAACCATTTGACTTGTCACTCAGTGTACAGTCACCCACAGGCAGAAAGAAAAGGAAAGAAAGACAGAAGAGGCAGTGTAAAGTCACCCATAGGCATAAGGACAAGGAAAGAATGAAGGAAAGAAAGACAGAAGAGGATGGAAGGAAAGATGGATGGAAGAGAGGAAACGGCAGACACCCGAGACCAGCACTACATCGAGTGAGTGGATGATGAGCGCCTCCACCTACGACATAATAATAATAATAGTAATAATAATAACAAGAAGCGGTGCCAAGGCACAGCAAACCTGTCCCCGGCAGTCATTTTAGTGCTGATGTATAAACACAACAGGATATCTAATCAAAGGTGTCATATCAAATTTGGAGTAAATCAGGTGAAAACTGATGATTTTATGCCCATCTGAAATTCCAGGCCAGACCCACCTGACATTGACTCCCCTACTGCTAACTGGGGGGTGCCCCCCCTGATGTAACGATGCATGTTATAGGATGTACTGTAGATTTGAAAATGCATGTTTAGGTTTTGGTTTCGTGTCTCTATGACGAATTTGAATGGAATTACAGTGAATACAGTGAAAAAACATTTCTTTTTTTCTTTTTTTACATATTTTAGGCCAATAGCCTGGGCCTTGGCACAATTTAGCCCCAAATTTAATCAGGTGATCAGAAGGTCATAGCCCATCATCCCTGTACCGTTAGTCAAAATCACACCAGTAGTTTTCGCATAAAGTCATTAACAGACAGTCAGACAGACAGACAAACAAACAAACAAGCAAACCATGTGAAAACAATACCCATCCCTGAGCCCATCTGGGGTTGGGATGGGTAATAATAATAATAATCTATCTATCGCTTTCTACTGCCAGACGCCTTAATCCCATATGGGGTGGCCACAAACAAATAGCCTTCACATCGCCCTGACCCCCGCCATTGCATTGCCCTGCTCCCAGCTAATAATAATAATAGTAATAGCAGTCATAGTAGTGGTGATAATAATAATAATAATAATAATAATAATAATAATAATAATAACAATACTATTTGATGGTGGCCAGAATAAGGATTCAAATAAGATGAAGGAATAGAAGAAGGGAAAGACGAGAGGAAGGAGTAGTTGCATGGAGAGTGGAAAGGTTACAAGAGGATGAGAAAAAGGCAGAGTATAAGAGAGAAGTGGAGGAACGATTAGGCAAACATGAATTGGAGCAGATGGGAGATGTGGAAGGTGTGTGTAGGATATTTACAGAAGAAATATGTGCACCATGTGATGTGGTGTGTGGAATGAAGAGAAGATGGAGGGGAGTGCAAGGAACAGCGTGGTGGACTGAAGAGGTGAGACAGGCTGTGGCACAAAAGAAGAAAGCATACAATGAATGGATGAGAAATAGGGGCGTGGAAGAAGTTGAGAGGCGGAAGAGAGAGTTATATGTAGAAAGAAAGAGAGAGGTGAAAAGATTAGTAAGAGAGAGTAAGAAGAGAGTGGATGAGGAATTTGGAAGGAATTTGAGTGTAAAGTGGAGGGACTGTAAGAAAATGTTCTGGAAAGAAATGACAAGAGTAAGACAGGGTGGAAGTGAAGTTAGCAGGGGAGTAAATGATAAAAATGGTAGATTACTAGTGGAGAAGGGAGAAAAAGTGAGCAGATGGAGAGAACACTTTAAGGAATTGTTGAACATAGAGGAGGGAAGTAATGCAAGTATAAATGGCTGGGGAATGGCTGGGAGAAGGAGGGAGGTGAGAAGACAAGAAGAAATCAGTAGGATAGAAGTTGTGGAAGCAATGAAGAAAGTTAAATAGGGGAAAGCCCCAGGAATTGATGGAGTGTGTGGTGAAATGCTGAAGCATGGGGGAGAGATAGTAGTAGAATGGATGTGGAAGATGTGCAGATTGGCCTGGGAGGAAGGTAGAGTCCCGGAGGACTGGAAGTCAGGTATAATTATTCCCTTGTACAAAGGAAAAGGGGAAAAAGAAGTGTGTGGTAATCATAGTGGGCATTTGTCTTCTTAGTATAATAGGAAAAGTGTATGGTAGGATACTTATTGACAGAGTTAGAGAAAGAACAGGGAAATTAGTTGGAGAAGAACAGGGAGGCTTTAGGAAGGAAAGAGGTTGTGTAGATCAGATATTCATTCTTAGATCTTTAGTGGAAAAGTTTCTAGAGAAGGGAAAGAAGTTGTATGCGGCTTTCATGGATTTGGAAAAAGCACATGACAGGGTGGATAGACAAGGATTGTGGAAAGTGTTAAGAATATATGGAGTAGATGGGAAGTTGTTGAATGCTGTGAAGAGTATGTACGATGGTGCGAAGGCTGCAGTGCGAGTGGATGGTGAACTAAGTGAATTTTTCTCTTTGAAAGTTGGTTTGAAACAAGGATGTGTCATGTCTCCATGGTTGTTCAATCTGTACATGGATGGGGTAATAAAAGAGGTACAAGGTAGGGTAGTGGATGTTGGAGTGGCCCTGGTGAGAAAGGATAGTGTTTGGAAACTCCCTGTACTGTTGTTTGCAGATGATACTGTGTTGTTGAATGAAGACGAAGGGGAGCTGCAAGGCTTGGTGGATGAGTTTGGGAGAGTGTGTAAGAAACGGAATCTAAAGGTGAATGTAGGGAAGAGTAAAGTGATGGTCTTTGAGAGAGGTGAAGTCAGTGAATGTACAGCGAGGTTGGATGGTGAGGAATTGGAAAATGTGAGTAGGTTTAAGTACTTGGGTAGTGTGATGAGTAAGGATGGAGGTTTGGAGGGTGAAGTACTTGAAAGGGTACAGCAGGGAAGAAAGGTTGCTGGTTCTTTGAAAGCAGTGATAAGAAACAGGGAAGTGGGCATGGAAGTGAAAAAGTTACTACATGACAGTATTGTGATACCAATTCTAACATATGGAAGTGAACCTTGGACGTTGTTGGAAGGACACAAGTCAAGAGTGAGAGCAGTGGAAATGAGTTATTTAAGAGGAGCCTGTGGAGTCACATGGAGAGACAGGCTGACGAATGAGGATATAAAGGAGCGTTGTAATGTGGATGTGGATGTGATAGGAAGCGTTATGAGGAACACACTGAGGTGGTTTGGCCATGTGGAGAGGATGGAGGGTGAAAGACAGATGAAGAGAGTGTATGTGAGTGAGATGGAGGGGGGAAGAGGGAGGGGGAGGCCAAGGATGAGATGGAGGGATGGAGTGGAGAGGTATATGAGAGAGGGGGGGTGTGAGTTGGGAGCAGAGCAGTGAAATGGCGGGGGACAGGGCGACTTGGAGGCGATTTGTTTGTGGCCACCCCAAACGGGATTGAGGCGTCTGGCAATAGATAGATAGACAGATAGATCATCATCATCATCATCAACATTTTTTTTTTTTTTCTTACACGTCCGACTCTGGGCAAAGGCTTTAGGGCCTGTCCCCAAGTCCCAGTAGTTCTCCTTGGGGCCCAATAGTCCTCCTACCTCTCCACATGTCACCATTTCAGCATTAACACCCACCATCCATACTGAATACATGCTAGGGCTGTCTCATACAGGACTGGTGTACTGGTATTAGCAGGGGTACTTTTATGACATGTCAGCTGGTCATCTAGTAGATCAGAAAAGTCTGCTTTTCATGAAATTCAAATCCTTAAACTGTTCCCTGCCCCAGCCGGGATTTGAACCTGGGCCCATTAGGACTGCAGGCTGCCTCTCTACTGATTCTGCTACCGCCTCCCCCAGTCATCATCATCATTATTATCATTATCATCATCACTCATACCTCCTAGGCTGCAGTGAGATATAGTATAAAAATAAAATAAAAGTAAGTCATGAGGCAGGGTCAACAGAAAAGAATGAAAAAAAAATGACAGGAGAAACTAACCACTGCTCAATCGAATGAACTGCACTCTCATTCACTCACCATGCAAGCCCCTGGAATCCTGACTCCATCTCACACCCATACATATATTGCAGAACAATTAACACAATTCCAGCACTCACCAGTGTCAGGACTCCTTTCATTAGCCGGGTAACTAAGTAACTGGCACCAATGTCGATGGCAGTGGGAAATACAACCATCTGCCATAGGTGATGCACCATAACTATGTGCCTGATGCCGCTGTTGCCCAGCAGTTCGATAAAAAGAACTTGGTGCCTGCAATACATAAACCCTTGCATCACATGAGGGATTTTTGCTTTATTTTTTATATGAATACATGGCATTATTCAGTTGAGCATTAGTGGAAGGATTATGAAAACTAATGTATATATTAAACCCTGCAATCAAACCTGCACACATCAGTGAGGAGCCTACGTGTACTGATGCTGTGCACCCTGAGTGGAGCAGCTGTGGTGCCCACTAGGGACCAAAAACCTCCTCATACTTCCCTACACCTCACTGTCGGAAGGACCCTAGTCCAACCCTGGTGAGGCAGTGTCTACCACAAGTGGACACTAGATCCCTACACCATACATATACTACACTGTACCTATAGGATGGCCCCACAGATACAATGGCTTACCGGTGATCAACAGGTCTACGCAACCAGAAAGACCAGGGTTGAAAAGCAACAACATACGATTCGTTTTGTTTTTGGAGGTTCCAACATGCTTGTATCCGTCGGCCTTGGTCACCTAATGGCGGCTCTTCATGCTGCTCGATCTCTGGCAGCTCCCCTATTTAGTCCCTTATCCCTAAGGTCACACTCAATGACCTAGTCTTTTTCAGTCTACCTCTCGCTACCCTACCCACAGCATTAACACTTCTGACATTCTACACCCAGTTATCACCCCTCATCCTCTCAATATGCCCAAACCAACTCTGTCTACCTCTCCTCATCACAACACCAATACATTCCAGTCCCATCCTACCTCTCAACTCTTCTATCATTTACCTAGCCCCCCCAAGCCTCGCACTCAGGAACACACTGCATGTCCACCTAATCACTGTCATTTATGTACGTCTGAGCCTGCAAATATCCTCTTCCTTTACTGCCCAGGTCTCACTACCATACATCATTACACTCCTAACACATGCTGCATACAAAGATCCCTTAGCACAGAGGGTTAGCCCTCTCCATGTCAGGAGAGGCAACAGCTCCCTGAACTTCTTCCAACCACTCCACTCTAGCCACAGAGCTAGCTCCAGCCTCACCTCCAGCACATAACAAGTCTCCCAAATAACACAACTCTTCCACACACTCAAGAGACTCACCAGCAAGTTCAGTCCTTTCACACCTGGCAATCTCCACATGTTCTCCCCGACACACCACACACATAAAATCAGCATCTTGCAGTCTACCGCTAGCACCACTACATCGCTTACGTTCCCACTTATCACAAACACTGCACAAGATGGAATTACTTCTCATGTCCTTGTGGCAAATAACACACAGCCACTCCCCCTCTTCTTTGACTGTGCTACCCCCAGCCCTACAGTATGTACAATCACTTTTTTTTAATCTGCATTTGCTCTTAAGCCCTTCTGCCCCACACCATCTCTCCACCTCCTAAATCTTTCCTCTGCCTCTCTTTCGTTCTCTGCAATCAATACCAAATCATCTGCATACCAGACATGGGGCCATAGCCGGCTTCGGCTTCATGATGCCATGGTTTTTAGGTCGCGGCTTCGGCCTTGGCTTTGTAACTTTCCAAGGGCTTCAACTTCGGCTTTGAAGCCAAGGGGCTGGCTTCAGCTCCAACTGCTGGCTAAAGCACCAAGACCAGAAATTTTGTTACAGGAACAATATGTTTACAACATGTGGGACAGTGGAAACAATGTTTCTTAATCCTGCTGTAAGAGGATCTTAATGTGAACAGGTCCAGAACGTAATGGGACCAGCCGTCTTTGTCTTTGTGAATGCTTACCTGGCTTTGGCTTTGATCTCAAGGGCACCAGTTTTGGCTTCGGCTTCATGACTTGGAGGGCCAAAGAGCTGGCTTCAGCCCCATGTCTGCAGCATACAACATCTCCCACAAGAGTCCATTGCTGAAGTCATGTGAGAGGACTTCAAGTACCATGGTAAACAACAAGGGGCTCAACACTGACCCCTGATGCACACGAACATTCATGAAATATCACTCAAATCTCCATTCACCCTTACCTGGGTGTGAGCACCCACATACATGGCCATAACCACCCTAATCTGCCACTCCTCAACCCCAAGCTTTCTCATTGCCCACTTCATCACCTCTCTAGGGACTCTGTCAAAGGCCTTCTCCTAATGAACAATAACAAAGTAAAGATCCCTTTTGTTTACTATATACTTTTCCTGAAGCTGTTGAACAATGAATAGGGTATCAGTGGTCCCTTTGCCTGGCATAAACCCAAACTGCATCTCTCAATATTCACTCTCTCTAATAATACCTTCTAGAACTCTCTCCATCACCTTCATTATCTGGTCTAAAAGCTTTACGCCTCTATAATTTCCTCTCTCTAGGGCATCATCCTACCCCTTGTACACATTTACGATTACACTCTTCAGCCAATCATCTGGGACAACACACATACATATAATCGTATTATCAAATCAGTGACCAGCCCCACTCCCATATCTATTGAGACTTTCAACATTTCAGAAGTCAACCTAGACACACCTGCTGCCTTCCCCACCTGCACCCTGCCTATTATCCTGCTCACAGTAGCAGCATCAAAGGCCAAGGGCCATACACTGGATTTGTTGGCTCCAAACTTTCCCTGTCCCAGTCAAACTCCTCATTCAGGAATTGGCTGTAGTGCTCTCTCCAGGCATCTTTAATATCCCCATGGTTTGCCACTACCTTTCCATCATTATTCTTCACACACTGCTCACCTATGATATCTCTATTCTCCCTCTTCATCTGATTTGCCACCTTAACCCGCCCCATCCTGGCAAATTTTTCACCAATGACCCCCCCAATCCCAGCAGATTTTAGAAATTTTTTGGGGGGGCTAAACCCTCCGCTTTTTATGAGAAACATCGAAAATTCAGAGAGAAAGTGCTCAGTTGAGTTTAGAAATACCAAATACAGGTAAAAGTACCCCTCACCTTGGTACTGTGTTCTCTCAGGCCAGGCTGCAGAGAAAATGTCTTCTTGGGAGGGGTAACAATTTCAAACCACTCATTATATGTAAATCTTTATTTGGTATGGAATTATATGTAGTACAAGAGTATATTGCTTTTCACACAATAAAATAGGCGATATAAGCACTGTTCACTCACCAAAAACATCAACATATGGCACCTTCCTTTACAATGTTACTGCCTCCTCACTTCTGCTTGTTTCTTCCTCTAGCTTCTTTTTTCCTTTGTCCTTCACCACGGGAATCACTTTTGCCTCCAATTTCGTCATTGGAAAGACCGTGGTGCAACATGTCTATCCTGGCCAGGTCACTGCTAACAGGTGAGTTGCCGAGAAAATGGCATGTGAGGGGGAGGAGGGGTCAGGTGGGGCCAGGCATTATCCCCATCTGGCACTGGGTAGAGGAATGTCTCCCACATATGTCTACCAAAAATCACCCGTGAAACTTGAAAAATGTGCAAATGATGGACCTTGCAATTGCAAATCATATGGATACGTTGTCGGGTGTCACCATGACAAAATGTGGCAGCATATCCATACGTCGTCGGGACGCCTCGGGTTAAATATCATATTCTTCCTTTCCACACTATTTAGGTTATCAATAACAAGTATGAGTCTCTAAGACTCAGACTGCCCTGTAAACCTCTCTTCTAACCCTATGCTTGGCAGCCAAGTATTCCTCTTTGTTACCACTCTTTTTCCATTCTTAGAAAAGCCTTTTTCCAAACATTACAAAACCAGTTACCACCCTTAACAGAATCATTAGAACCATCTGCAAAATCTCAAAACCCTAGTGATACCACCAGAAACTTAAGTCCCAACTTCTCCCCTAAAAAAAAAAAAAAAAAAAAAAAATCTAGAAACCTTGCACAACCTCCATGTCACTTTGTCTTCTGCCATTAGGCTGCCCTTCTTTCAATTCACACCCCTCTCTCTCATATATCTCTCCACCCCATCTCTACATCTTATCATTGGTCTCCCTCTTCTCCTCCTCCCCACCCTCCATGTCACTCACATAAACTCTTTTAGTCAGCCTTTCATTCTCCATCCTCTCCAAATGCCAAAGCATTTCAGTGTGTTGCTATAAAGGTATAATTTGTTTGTATTCATCTGCCAGAAGTGGGTCACTCCCACAACTTGAATATTATGACTGCAAAACAATTTTCAGCATACTCCCCACCAGCTCCATGTTTCAGATAAATCTGGAGCTGCTACTACTACTATTGCTGTTACTACCCAGTGCTGCTACTACTGTACTACTTCTATGACTGGTGGTGCTGCTGGGATGCCTCTTTATGGGGACACCACCTCCCAGGAGATCTCCTGGAAGCCAAATTGTCCCATCTATCCCATCCCATTGGAGTGTGGTGCTCCAGCACTGTTGTGGTCATGGGGCACCCCACCCATCAGTAGTGCAGCAGCCAGTGCACAAGTCTCTTCTAATCTCCGCACCAGAAAACCAGTGAGGGTGACTAATTTCAGCCACTGTTCCAGTGTTCTGCCTCAGTGACACTGCAAGCAACCCAACAACAACAACTATTATAACTACTACTCACTCAAAATACTCAGTCAAACAATAAGTAAACTAACCTCAGAGTGTGACTCATCGCAGTCACTCGACCCTCCACACTCACTAACTTATCTCTGCCTGAAGATTCCATAGTTACTCCATTTAAAAGTCACCTGAAAAAGAAAGTCATTTTACTCTATGATTCCTGGTGGTCCAATGGTTAGGATGTCCCAGTTACAAGGCCTTACATACATTCATTTCTCAAGAGGTGTTTTTCAATCACATAGGGCCACCTAGGGAAGTAGGATAATCATCTACTCTTAAATGACAGCTTAAGCTCACTATACTCTAACTTGGTCTAAAACTTCCATCTCTCCCATCTTCAGTGCTGAGTTATACCAAGAGATTAACACCAGAATACTGTATGACTCTAGTCATTAAGTGCAATGGAAAGGATGCAGAGCCATAGAATATTTTTGTGCCACTGAGCTATATGAAACAAGTTGCAAGAGGGCAAAAATCTGGGCAAATTTATGGTAAAAGTCCTACAATCCTAGTCCCACACACCTTGAATAGGTATTGTGGGAATCACTACTATCACTGCTACAATTTTTTCATGATAGCTTGGAGCTGCAGGAGGATGCCTTCATGTGGTCACACTGACAGAACCAAGCTGCTCCACTGCCCAGTAATATAAATGTCCCTCAACTATGTCTCTTCTCCCCAAAAAGGAGGATGGTGGACTGCTGGTGCATGATATCTGCAGCCTGCATTCCAGTGGGTTCACATTCAGTTGAGCCAAGGGTTGTTCATACGACTACTACAAATCATAGCACATTTTGTTCTTGTCTGATGAAGATCCCTAACCTCTTTTAGTTCAACTGATAGCAAAGTGTTGTCAGGCTGGAGGTGGACAGTGATGATATTAAAGATGCTTGGAGACAGCATTATAACCAACAGCTGAACAAGGAGTTTGAAAGGAACAAGGATGGTTTTGAGTTAGCAGATCCAGTGTAGTAGTAGCAGTAGTTGTTTCCTAGGGAGTCACAGCCCCGAATCCCTAAGGAAGGCCACAGCTGAGACCAGGCTTTCCCACAGAGCTCTCAAGGAGTATATGTTGTGTTGTTGGTGCAGGTGATTGTGTGCAATGCAGTCTTCCATAATGTGCTTGTATGGAGAGCTGTGTTGCATCCTGGACAGGCATCAGCAACGCTGTCATCCAGCCTCTACTGATAGCTCAAGAGGGCTGGATGATGCCCACATCTCATCCTGGCCACGTGGACCCTGTCCTCAAGACGGAGATCAGATTCAGAAGGGTGGAAATCAGGAGGCCGTGCATGCAGCTGTGTGTTGTCTTTAAGTGACTGAATGGAGCAGCAGGTGATTTGAGTATGGACATGTTTCTGGAAGCTGGTTTGGGATGGGCAAGAGGGGAGAGATGACAGTATTTGTGTATGATATTGTGTGCTGGGTATTGTTCTGATGTTCCTTGGTGTGTGTGGATATGCTGCCATGTAGTGTATTGGATGGAGTGGAATTGTGGAGGCTGCAGTGAGAATTTGTGTGTTTCTCATGTCTAGATGATCTTTGACTTTAAGGACTTTTGGTTTCTTGGTGTAGCTGGTCTGTAGATGTAATAGCTGTGCAGCCTGTGATTAATTTTAAGGCCTTGTTCTGTATGGTCTGTAGTGTTGTAGTGTGTTTTAGTGAGGTTAGAAGCCCAAGCACAGCTTGCATAATTCATCACTGAACATATACATTGTTTGTATACTGTGGTGGTGGTTTCTTTATTGTGTCCGAATGTTGTATGGGCAAGTGACCTTAAGGCACTGAGTCTTGGCATTAAATAATCTTTAATGTTTGTGATGTGTTGTTTAAATGACACTGATGTATTGTATGTTACACCAAAGATTTTGTGTGTGTGTGTGTGTGTGTGTGTGTGTGTGTGTGTGTGTTCTTACCTAATTGTATCTTTACAGGAATGAGTCAAGCTCGTACTGTCCCGTGTCTTAAACCATATTTATCGTACATATCCTTAAATTTGTGAAATGTTTTGGCACACACTATTCCATTCGGTAATGCATTCCACTGATCAATTGCTCTGTTTGGGAAACTGAATTTCCCTACATTCACCTTTAGATTCCGTTTCTTACACACTCTCCCAGACTCATCCACCAAGCCTTGCAGCTCCCCTTCGTCTTCACTCAACAACACAGTATCATCTGCATACAACAGTACAGGGAGTTTCTAAACACTATCCTCTCTCACCAGGGCCAAACAACAGTACAGGGAGTTTGCAGACACTGTCCTCTCTCACTAGGGCCACTCCAACATCCACTGCCCTACCTTGTATCTCTTTTATTACCCCATCCATGTACATATTGGACAACCATGGAGACAAGACGCATCCATGTTTCAACCCAACCTTCAAAGAGAAAAATTCACTCAGTTCACTATCCACACGCACTGCAGCCTTAGCACCATCGTACATACTCTTCACAGCATTCAACAGCTTCCCATCTACTCCATATAGTCGTAATACTTTCTACAATCCTTGTCTATCCATTCTGTCATATGCTTTCTCCAAATCCATGAAGGCCACATACAACTTCTTTCCCTTCTCTAGAAACTTTTCCACTAAAGATCTAAGAATGAATATCTGATCTACACAACCTCTTCCCTTCCTAAAGCCTCCCTGTTCTTCTCCAACTAATTCCTCTGTTATTTCCCTAACTCTGTCAATAAGTATACCTACCATACACTTTTCCTATTACACAAAAGCTTGTGATGTAAATTTTGTAACAAAAAAATGTACACAGAGCTCTCAAGGAGTATATATATATCTATCTATCTATCTATTGCCAGACGCCTCAATCCCATTTGGGGTGGCCACAAACAAATCGCCTCCAAGTCGCACTGTCCCCCGCCATTTCACTGCCCTGCTCCCAACTCACACCCCCCTCTCTCATATACCTCTCCACCTCATCCCTCCATCTCATCCTCGGCCTCCCCCTCCCTCATCCCCCCTCCACCTCACTCACATACACTCTCTTCGTCAGTCTTTCACCCTCCATCCTCTCCACATGGCCAAACCACCTCAGTGTGTTCCTCATAATGCATCCTATCACATCCACATCCACACCACAACGCTCCTTTATATCCTCATTTGTCAGCCTGTCTCTCCATGTGACTCCACAGGCTCCTCTTAAATAACTCATTTCCACTGCTCTCACTTTTGACTTGTGTCCTTCCAACAACGTCCAAGCTTCACTTCCGTACATTAGAGTTGGTATCACAATACTGTCATGTAGTAACTTTTTCACTTCCATGCTCACTTCCCTGTTTCTTATCACTGCTTTCAAAGAACCAGCAACCTTTCTTCCCTGCTGTACCCTTTCAAGCACTTCACCCTCCAAACCTCCATCCTTACTCATCACACTACCCAAGTACTTAAACCTACTCACATTTTCCAATTCCTCACCATCCAACCTCGCTGTACATTCACTGACTTCACCTCTTTCAAGGACCATCACTTTACTCTTCCCTACATTCACCTTTAGATTCCGTTTCTTACACACTCTCCCAAACTCATCCACCAAGCCTTGCAGCTCCCCTTCGTCTTCACTCAACAACACAGTATCATCTGCAAACAACAGTACAGGGAGTTTCCAAACACTATTCTCTCTCACCAGGGCCAATCCAGCATCCACTACCCTACCTTGTACCTCTTTTATTACCCCATCCATGTACAGATTGAACAACCATGGAGACATGACACATCCCTGTTTCAAACCAACTTTCAAAGAGAAAAATTCACTTAGTTCACCATCCACTCGCACTGCAGCCTTCGCACCATCGTACATACTCTTCACAGCATTCAACAACTTCCCATCTACTCCATATATTCTTAACACTTTCCACAATCCTTGTCTATCCACCCTGTCATATGCTTTCTCCAAATCCATGAAAGCCGCATACAACTTCTTTCCCTTCTCTAGAAACTTTTCCACTAAAGATCTAAGAATGAATATCTGATCTACACAACCTCTTCCCTTCCTAAAGCCTCCGTGTTCTTCTCCAACTAATTTCTCTGTTCTTTCTCTAACTCTGTCTGTAAGTATCCTACCATACACTTTTCCTATTATACTAAGAAGACAAATGCCCCTATGATTGCCACACACTTCTTTTTCCCCTTTTCCTTTGTACAAGGGAATAATTATACCTGACTTCCAATCCTCCGGGACTCTACCTTCCTCCCAGGCCAATCTGCACATCTTCCACATCCATTCTACTACTATCTCTCCCCCATGCTTCAGCATTTCACCACACACTCCATCAATTCCTGGGGCTTTCCCCGATTTAACTTTCTTCATTATTTCCACAACTTCTATCCTACTGATTTCTTCCTGTCTTCTCACCTCCCTCCTTCTCCCAGCCATTCACCAGCCACTTATACTCGCATTACTTCCATCCTCTACGTTCAAGAATTCCTTAAATTGTTCTCTCCATCTGCTCACTTTTTCTCCCTTCTCCACTAGTAAACTACCATTTTTATCTTTCACTCCTCTGTGGTACAGTGGTAGAGTGTGCGTTTTGTGTACGGGAGAACCAAGGTTCGCGCCCTGCCAGGGTAATAAACTTTGGGAGTGTTCACCCAGCCACGTACTGCATTGGCGGACACGAGGGGTGCTGTGGTTGAACCAGTGTCGCTTACTATAAAGAATGCTTGCACCCAGTCGGCTTGCGTGGGCCGATTACACTTGGTTCACAGATTACATACATATCCAAAGCCACTTCAACACTACAGTTACACTTACAAGCACTTCTCACCCTACATACAATCTCTACCAGACAGCCTAACCCACTTGGTAGAGATACATTGGCTGTATCGTCCCGACTGCGGTCAGGATAGGCCAGGCCTGCAGTGGATACTCAAAAGGCTGATGATGATTTTATATATATATATATATATATATATATATATATATATATATATATATAACAAAAATTCATCAGGCTAAGTATCTGGCCTGATTAGACTAATGTTTTAAAATACCATCAGTCATCCAATTCTTTTTTGTCCCACCAGGTCACTAGTGGCCCTGGGCTAGACTACTCTGGCATTTAAAGGAAGGGGCACATTCTTCCCTGAGATTAAGTGAGAAATGAACTCCAACCATTCCTTGGACGTAAACCCTTATATGTTTCCAATGGTTAACCCACTACACAACCAAGAAATGTCAACTGGTTGCAGGATTACCACCCACCTTAGCAACTGGTTTTCCGGATTACAAGAAATTACCTAATTAAAATATACCTCCATATATTCAAGGCTTCAGTTCTGGTTTCATCCTTATATCGACTCATTACCGAATTATTTTATTTTAATCCTGAAGGCGACATACCATAGGACCACCTCTTAAAAAAAAAAAAAAAAAAAAAAAAAAAAAAAAAGCTCTTTTACTTACCTTTGAATTGATTCAGTGACTTTGTCAAGGTGTACAGTAGTATTTTCAATTATGATGAGGGTTCATGGATAAATAAGGAAAATATTACAAAAGGGATAGGTTAGGTTTGGAAAAGTTTGGTTAGATTAGCATAATATTGGTTAGGGTTGCATATGATAGGTTAGGTTAGTTAGGAAAAATAAGGCTGGTTTAAGTTACGAAAAATCAGGTAAAGTTAACAGGCAATGATAAGGGTAATTTCGTTCAAAAACGGCGTTCTAAGATGGCGTCCCTCTGTCTTCGCGCTGCACATGATGGAGTCCGTCTGTAAACAAACATCACCGCTTGCAACGGTTTTGACCACATTTATAAGAAATTAAAAAAAAAAAAAAAAATGAAACTTAAATATGCATTCACAAAATATTTTTAAAAGTCTATGACGAACTAATGTATGGAGAAAAAAAGAAAACTGCAAAACATCCCGGTACAAACTTAGATAAAACTAATTTGCGGCAAAACTCGGCAGTAAGTTAGATGTGGAGAGGATGGAGGGTGAAAGACTGACGAAGAGAGTGTATGTGAGTGAGATGGAGGGGGGAAGAGGGAGGGGGAGGCCGAGGATGAGATGGAGGGATGGGGTGGAGAGGTATATGAGAGAGGGGGTGTGAGTTGGGAGCAGGGCAGTGAAATGGCGGGGGACAGGGCGACTTGGAGGCGATTTGTTTGTGGCCACCCCAAACGGGATTGAGGCGTCTGGCAATAGATAGATAGGTAGGTAGAAGTTAGATGTTATTAAAATACGCGCCTCCGCCGCAGGACCCCCACCCAGCCACCCCCCACCCCGAAGCGGAGCCGCAGCCCTTCCCCCACCCCAGGAGGACACCACGGAGGGCCAGGTCAGTGCGAGATTGGCCCAGAGCGAGAAGGGCACCGGGGAGCCCCTACCTTTAGTCCCTCTTCCCCTCAACCTACCCAACGGCGACAACACAGGACGACCTCACGGACGGAGCAGCCCTCGCCAGATTCGGGGTGGGACTGCTCCAGATAACAGTCCCAAGCAACACCGCGGTAACGGCCACCGTGCGTACCGGGGAGGGAGCGGCCAGAGTACGCCCCTTAGTTGTTTCCCCCTGTAGCTCCGCGGTAACGACCACCGTACGTACCGGGGAGGGAGCGGCTACCGTACGCCCCTCAGCTACAGCCACAACTGGAGACCGCCTTGGTGTGCTAGCTATTGAGCACACACCGACAGGCAAAGGCAGGAGGAGTGAAACCGCGACAACGGCCACGATACGTGTTGGGGAGGGAATGGCGACCATACATCCCTCATCCACCTCCTCCTCCTCCTCCTCCTACGGGAGTAGCTCCGCGGTAACGGCCACTGTACGTACCGGGGAGGGAGCGGCCACTGTACGCCCCTCAGCTACTTCTCGTTGGGCAGGCAGAGCCACGACAACAGCCACCATATGTGTCGGGGAGGGAACGGCCACCGTTCGTCCCTCATCTGCCTCTTCCTCCTTCAGGAGCAGCACCGCAGTAACGGCCACCGTACGTACATGCTGGGGAAGGAATGGCCACCATACGTCCTTCTGCTGCTACCCTTAGAGACTGTGGAACCACAACAACGGCCACCGTACGTGTTGGGGAAGGAGTGGCCACCATATGCCCTTCGTCTGCAGTCTCTAGGGTTCTCCCAGAGGGGAATGCCCCTTGCGCGGATGGCTGTGTGGGAAGCCCTTCTCTCTCTCCCTCCAGGTGTGGTTCCCCAGAGGTGCTGCCATTCCAGGAGTGGTGGTGAGGTCCTGTCCCCGAAGGCTGGGTTTCTGCCCTACTGCCTGTCCCTGGACGACACTGGCCCCCGATGGATGCCCCACAGGAGAGGTGCTGCAGCCAGCCCCTGACGGCGCCCCACCCTGTAGGCGACTGCAGCACCAGGCCTCCCAGGGCCAGCCTACGGACCCCAAGGCGGGACTGCCCAGGCCACGCTCCCCATTAGCCCTCCGCCTGGAGTAAGAAGCGGCAGGCCTGACTCCTGACACTGTTTGGTCCCTGTCCCAAGGGTCACTTACCAGGTCGAGGCCCCCAGACAGAAGGGCCTCCCTGCACCCCAGACCGGACACACGCCTGGGCGGTGACGCCCCTGAGAGCTGTGCCATGCCTCCTACAGGAGAGCTCTCCCAAGAGGCCCCCTCCCACTCCCAGGCGCCACCTCTGTTGACCTCAGGCATCAGTAGTCAGGTGACGACATCTTCCACCTCCAGCATCATGTCAAAGACCCAGAGAGTGACAGTTGGTGAATGTGAACAGTAAGACAAACAATACACCAGAAAGTGACGGTCAGTGAATGTGAACAGTGAGCCAGAAACAATACACTAGAAGGTAATGGTCAGTGAATGTGAACAGTGATACAGAAGTAATATACCAAGATTCAGATCCCAACTCACCCAAGGTACAGTGTTTATACCCAAGCCCTTTGGAACCAGGGAAATGTATTGGTGGCGGCCCGAGACTAACCCAGAACAGTCCATAAGGACAGAACGTGTGAACAGTGTCGCCGCAGCTAAGTGATATTCCCTTGCGCCGTGACTCAGGTACAGACATTGCGGCTATGTGATGTGTATGCTAGTACTGATTAACCTGGTGCTTCACTCCATCCATATGTAGCGTATCCTGATGTGTCTATTAAATGGTAATTGTGCATTAACTCTGACACTTATATTGTGCCCTTGTGACCTGTCATGTATATGTGTATTGAAGTTGTACACTGGCCCTGACATCAATACGTTACTTATGGACACATTGTACCAATAGTAGTAACTCTGTCACTTTGCCCCCTTCCATAATTCAGTATATCTTTGTCTATGTATTGTAAGGAGTTTGGATAAAGACAATAGATGTGTTAAGATATACTGCCGAGCTTTTATGCCCTGTTCCTTTGTGAGTGTTCTACTTCCAGTCTAGAAAGAGGACCCTGCTCAGTCGCTGGTGTCTTTAGGACGAGAGGTCGGACTAAAAACACCCAACATAACAAACACACTGCCCTGTCTATAAGTCACTGTTCCACTGTCACTGCACTTGCATTGTCACTCACTGTCGGCATCTGGGTAGGGCGGCGGTGAGGGCAGAGGGCGTCGGGGAAGCTCACAGCCCTATGCCTGAAGGGGACTGAGCCTCGCCAGGGGCCTCTGCATCCTGCTCTCGTCCGGGACTGTGTGCAGCGAAGGGCCCCACACTGTCGGAGCTGGGAACTAGAGTGCGGCCCTCGGAACTGGGGCCGAAGAGGTTCCAGAAGTGCTCACTTAGGCACCTGATGGAGGACGAGTGTCTCCTGTGTCTGGCTGGGGAGAGATCCTGCCCGGGGGTCGTGGGGGCAGTCTCAGGGTCTTGTCGGCTGCGGTCTCCTGCAGTCAGGGATGGCGTCAGGATCTGGCTGCGGCATCAACCTCTGTCGGAGTCCATCAGGTAGGGCCCTTCCGGAGCCGGCTGTACTGAGAAGAGCGCTGGGGATATTACAGAGCCTCGCCAGTAGTCCTTGGGGCTGGGACCTTCCTCCTGAAAGTTGCCTTGTTCGAGGTGGACAGCAGGGTTGTCTGCACCCCTGCTGGTCGGCAGGTCTGATGGCAGATCGCCCTCTCATAGCGGAGTGGGGCTTTGGCACTCTTCCCTGGCATGGCTACCGGCCATCGCTGGGTTCCCATGGGCGACAAAACAAGGACGGCTACTGACCATCCCTTCATTGTAGGCATGGCTGCTGGCCGTTGCCTGGGCCTGACTCCCTGACGGAGGTACAGGCGAAGTGTGGCTATCGGCTGTCAATTGCCTGTCGGTGCAGCTACCGGCCGTCACCGAGGCTCCATATGGAGGATGACGTGCTGATGAGGAGTGGCTGGGGGCCGTCTCCTGCCAATGGGCAGGAATACGATACTACCTTCCGGGTGAGCCGACCACCAACAACCACGTGGTGGAGCTGTTACTCCAGCTCCAATCAGCACCCCTGAGATGGCCGGTAGTCACTCAACCCTCCTACAGATGATGGCCTGCAGCCACTCTGGAAGCAACAAGGAGACGGCCGGTAGCCGCTCCCGCCTTCATCAGGAGATGGCCAGAAGCCGCTCTGAAGGTGCCCCTAATGAGACGGCCAGTAGCTGCTCGATCCTCCTACGGGAGACAGCCTGCAGTCGCTCCAGAGGTAACAAGGAGATGGCCAGTAGCCACTCCCACCTTCGTCAGGAGATGGCCGGTAGCTGCTCTGAAGTTGCCCTGAACAAGACAGCTGGTAGCCGCTTGACCCTCCTACAGGAGATGGCCTGCAGCCGCTCTGGAGGTAACAAGAAGACGGCCAGTAGCCACTCCTGCCTTCGTCAGGAGATGGCTGGTAGCCACTCTAAAGGTGCCCCTCAAGAGATGGCCTGTAGCCGCTCGACCCTCTTACAGGAGACGGTCTGCAGCCGCTCTGGAGGTAACAAGGAGATGGCCGGTAGTCGCTCCCGCATTCTTCAGGTGATGGCCAGTAGCCACTCCGAAGGTGCCCCTGAGTCAGCCTGTAGCCGTGCCCTTCCCCAGGCCATGGCCAGTAGCCGGGCCTTAGCAATGGCCGGTAGCCATGCCCCTAGAAGGCCACGGCCAGTAGCCGGGCCCTACGGTAGGAGACGGCCGGTAGCAGCTCCTCTGTCAGATGCTGACTCCTGCCCACCAACCTACGACCCAGAGGGAGCCCCCGGCCTGGAAGAGTGCTGGAGAGGCCCTGTGACTACCACCGGTCTCTTCTCTCTGCAGCTGGTTCCCGAGAGGACTCTCCTGACGGACCCCAATGTAGGCCGACGCCGCAGCCCCCTCCTGACGGCGTCCCCAACCGCCGGGGACCGCAGCCCTTGGAACCTCCAGACCACCCCTAGGACCCCCGGGCGGGACCTCCCTACACCCCGACACCGGAGATCTTCGTCCTCCATCAGACGCCTAGTGAGAAGTTCAAGCAGCTATTCGGCCCCAACCTTGAGGGCCAGACTCCAGCCCCAAGACCTGAAAGTGCGGGACCCTTCGCCACCAGCAGCCCTGGATGAAAGAGGACGCCGCTATGCGTGATCCTATGGCCCCTGAATACAGAGGCCCCTGGCGGAACTCAGCCCCATCAGTAGCAAGGCTGAGTCACCTCCGCCGCCCTTGTACCTGACCTCCACTACACCCAGACCCGAAAGTGAGTGATAGTGAAAGCACAGTGCCCGTGACATAGTGAAGTAAGGGCAGAATAGTGAGTTAACAGAATAAGGGAAGTCAGCGAGAAAAGCATCAGTAATAATGTAAAAGTGGTGGAATAAGCAAGGTAAAAGTGAAACAGTGAACATGGCAAGACAGTGAAATACGGGTCTATCTCAGTGAACATGCTACCAGATGGTGACACCGCCTCACACTAAGATCATATGGAGGTCCCAGTGCAAAAGTAATAATTAATGACCTGACCAACAAACCCGTTAGCCTACCTGCAGTGAAACAGTGCCACCACCTCCACCAGTACACAGAACCTAGACTTTCCTACAATAATAGTGCATAACCTCTCTGCCCTAAGTGCTATTCACCTTACCCGATCCTGTCCTGAGTAGTATCCTGCGCGATACTAACGCCCCATATGTAGGCCTTAGAATTATAATTGTCCAGTATACCTGCATTTGTGACATCTGGCCATTCCACTCTAGAATTTAGCAATGCACAAGTAAGGTTGTTGCCTTGAGTTTTTGTGTCCTGCCTCTCCCTTATTTGTCTAAGCTCCGGTCTAGAAAGAGAACCCAGCTGCACACTAGGCGTTAGAGGGACGGGAAGCCGACCCTAAAACACCTAGCATTACAGATAGGTTGATAGATTAAAAGAAGGTAAGATCAACTTTAAGTTTCCGTGACATTGACCTACTACTAAAAAAAAAAAAAAAAAAGTTAGGATTCCTCATTCGATGAGCCTACATCCTGCCACAAAGATTTCCCCGCAAGTCATGCGATGAAATCTTAAAAAAAAAAAAAAAAAAAAAAAAAAAAATGCACTGCTTGCAAGTTTTTTTTTTTTTTTTTTTTTTTTTTTTTAATGCGTCCGACTCGGGGCATAGGCTTCACAGCCTGCTCCCAAGGCCCAATAGTCCTCCTACGTACCACACACTTCCACATGTCACCACTTCGGCGCTAACACCCACCGTCCGTATTGAATGCATGCTAGGGCTGTTTCATTCAGGACAGGTGTATTGATCACGAACTGTCTGCTTTATATTTTTTGCATTACTTGGGTAAATCACACAGAACAGCCTGCATTTCAACACTTCAAGCCATTTTCATTCATCATATCCTTGTGCTGGAGTTATGTAACAGCAAATTAGGCATTTCTCCTAGGTAGGATCTACAACATAATCATGTCTATCTACCTATTTATCTATAGCCAGACGCATTAGTCCCGTCAGGGATGGCCACAAACAAATCGCCTCCATGCCTCCTTGTCCCCTGCTATATCGCTGCCCTTCCCCAACTTACACCCCCCCCCTCTCATATCCCTCTACTCCATCCTTCCATCTCATCATTGTCTCCCCCTCCCTCTCCCCCTTCCACTTCACTCATACATGAATGTCGTTATCTTTGTGACCAGAGGTTCGTGTGATCGTGGACCGTGAACCGCGGCAAACCAAGATTTAAAAATATATATACATATTTAGGCCTTGCATGAAACCGGCCATTTCAATCGAACGCTCCCAGAGATCATTTGCTGAGGTTATCTTGAGCAAGTGTCTATGTTGTGGTAGTGTGGTTCATGAGGCAAGTGTGTTGTGGTTCTCACCTTACCTAATTGTTCTTACTTAATTGGATCTTTACAGGAATGAGTCAAGCTCGTACTGTCTCTTGTACTGAGCCGTTTTTATCACACGTATCCTTAAATTTACGTATAGTTTTGGCACACACTGTTTCATTCGGTAGTGCATTCAACTGATCAATTGCCCTATTAGGGAAACTGAATATCCTTACGTCTTTTTCGCCTCTCTTTTTATGTAGTTTTTTGCGGTATTCTCTTGCTGATGCATCCTCATACGTTATATACTCATTTATGTCTATTTTCTCCTTCCCTGAGATGCATTTATATAGCGTAATCATGTCGCCTCCTTACCTTCTCTTCTGTAGTGTTGGTAGATTCAGTTTTTCTAGTTTTTCTTCGTAGCTTAGATCCCTTAAGCCTGGTACCCATCTCATAGCGGTCCTTTGTACTTTTTCAGTCTGATCTATGTGTTTTTTGAGATGAGGATTCCAGACTACTGATGCCTACACCGGCGTTGGTGTGATCTATCTATCTATCTATTGCCAGACGCCATAATCCCGTAAGGAGTGGCCATTTGACTTTGAGTTATTTGTTTTGGGAATCGGAAAGAAAGTATCAGGAAAAAAAGTAACAGTAAAAAAGTAACAACTTTTCCTAGGTTAGGTCAGGTTAGATTAGGTCAGGTTAGGTTAGGTTAGGTTAGATTAGGTCAGGTTAGGTTAGGTTAGATTAGGTTAGGTTAGGTTAGATTAGGTCAGGTTAGGTTAGATTAGGTCAGGTTAGGTTAGGTTAGATTAGGTCAGGTTAGGTTAGGTTAGATTAGGTTAGGTTAGGTTAGATTAGCTCTTTCCCTTACGTTTTTTACTGTTACTTTTTTTCCTGATACTTTCTTTCCGGGATTCATTTGTTTTACGGGGAGGGGCACTAACCTTCCACCAACCCACTTGCTGACACGTAGGGAGCACGTATGATTTGGTGATGAATGATGTTATTATCTTTCCCAGCATGTCTTCATTTATATGTATGAATGCTATTCTCATATTAGCAAGCAGTGCATACATGTTACATACCTTCTCACTGATGTGGTCAGCCGGAGATAGTCTGTTATTGATAATCACTCCTAGGTCCTTCTCCCTGTCTGATGTGTGTAGGGTTGATCTTCCTAACTTATATTCCCAGTCTAATCTTTTTTCACTTTTACCAAACTTAATTGCATGACGCTTGTCCACATTAAATACCATTTGCCATTTATTGCTCCATTCATGAAGTTTATTTAATTCTTCTTGTAATGTGTGTGTGTGTGTGTGTTCTTACCTAATTGTTCTTACCTAATTGTATCTTTACAGGAATGAGTCAAGCTCGTACTGTCCCGTGTCTTAAACCATATTTATCGTACATATCCTTAAATTTGTGAATTGTTTTGGCACACACTATTTCATTCGGTAGTGCATTCCATTGATCAATTGCTCTGTTTGGGAAACTAAATTTCCTTACGTCCTTATCACCTCTCTTCTTATGCAATTTTTTGCAGTGTCCTCTTGCTGATGCTTCTCCATATGTTAAGTAATCATTTATGTCTATTTTCTCCTTCCCTGATATGCACTTATATAGCATTATCATGTCACCTCTTTTCCTTCTCTCCTGTAGTGTTGGTAGATTCAGTTTATTTAGTCTTTCTTCGTAGCTTAGGTCCCTTAAGCTTGGTATGTGTGTGTGTGTGTGTGTGTGTCTGTGTGTCTGTGTGGAGGAGGGCTGTATTGCCTTGTGTGCACATGTGGATTGTTTGTGCGTTGTATATTGTGTTGGTGTTGTTGGTATTTGAGAGAGATATATGGGAATGGGAATGTGAGTAGGAGGGAGGGCACTCAAATGGCAGAGGACAGGACATGGAGGCGATTTGTTTGTGGCCATCCTATACCAGATTAAGGCGTCTGGCAATATATGGGTAGACAAATCGTAGAAGGGAAGGATGATGGCCGCAGTGCAGTCTTGTTTGGTATACTGGTGTCCTCTTTGAAGGGTAGTTGGAGAGATGAGTGTATGGAGGAACTTCGTGAAGGACTCCCCCCCCCACTCCCTGTGTGTGTGTGTGTGTGTGTGTGTGTGTGTGTGTGTGTGTGTGTGTGTGTGTGTGTGTGTGTGTGTGTGTGTATGTGACCAGAATTACCTTTTTTTTAAGTAAAGTTTATCTCACTAACGAAAAGGGAATAAAAAAGGTGAAGTAAAAAAGAAAATATTAAATCACATAGGAAGCGATGCCACGAAGCCTTCTGTTCCACGTAAAATAAGGTTCCATAATACAATCTTCACGTATACTCTGAGGTGATGGCGAGGGATGCCTTCATGTAGTGGCACTGATATGGTTGAGCGGCGGAGCTCCCCACTTACATATATAAAAGTTCCTCAGTTCCCTCCCTATCCCCGAAAGGAGGGTGGCGAACTGCGGAAAAGTTAACTTAGGCCTGCAGGTCACTGGCTTCACGTTCAAATGAGCCTAGGGCTGAAAGTCTGCAACAACTACCACTACTACTATTACTATACTCTGAATATATAAGTTGCATCTACCATGTTACTTTGGCCCTGTAGAGGAACATTCATATGAACCATATGCTCATATGAATGTGAACGCAGTGGACTGCAGGCTGAAGTTGTCCTGCAAATCACCATCCTCCTTTTAAGGAGGTAGGGAAGGAGTTGAAGGACTTTTGTTTAAGCGGGCAGGTGAGCCGTCCGGTTATAAGGGTGTCACCATGTGAAGGCGTCCCTATGCAGAAGAATAACAACCATACTGTTGGTGCCTTTCATACAGTTAGCGACAAAATCTCGCTCGCTGTCTCTACTTTTGGTAGCTGCCACCCGCTGTTCCAATACTACCTCACAGTTAACCTTGTCTGTGTTGTCTGTTTTCAAGGTAAGATATTGTAACTCCCTTCTGACTCGGTGCGCAATCAAATAAAGTTCAAACGTTGTTTATAAAATTAAATGATTATATTGCGGACTATTGTAGTAAAATAGTCGAGTGTGAAATTTTATAAGATTATCGGTTTACTCCATGCGAGAATGAGGCCAGCCGAAACTTCTCAGTGGTGGGCCAAGACTCGACGATGGCGGATATTAAAGGTGGACTCTTTGCTAAAACAGTTCAAAAGCATGCAGGGCGAGCCAAAGAAAAGGTAAGTAAAAATATAAATATAAATTTAATTTTGTGTGTGTGTATTGAAGCAGGATTTAGCTGATCGTGTGGTTTATTTGGGGGGAGAATGTAGATATAATTGGCGGTGAAGTTTAGTAGTAGCATCGAGGGTTCCGCCTCCCAGTTTTGACAACCAGCTGGCTGAATGACCGTACGAGCCATACTTGGTCATGGGCGCTGGGATCAGGTGTGGAGAATATCAGTTGGAAATAGGAACCAGAGTGATTAGCCTTTGGAAATAAAAGTACCTCATCTCCGCGTGTCATTGTTTGTTTTGGTAAATTTAAAGGGCACCGTTTAAAATTCCGTCATTTAAACTTTTGGTTGGAGAGATCAGCATGATGTGGGGAGTAACAGTGGGAAATAAAAACCACGGGCAGTATTATGTCGAAATATTGAATCCGTCTACACAGTACATTATTTTGGTGAATTTAAAAGCCATCATGTTCGAAGTTGATTACTCTCACCTCACAGCGGAGATCAAATTGATGGGGTTAACGAAGCCAGTGTTTTCAACACTGACATTTTTCTCACCAATATATGAAGGCTGTATTGTGAGCAGTTAGATTTATGGGACAAATATGGCGATCAGCAAACGAAATTATTAATCTTAACAAGAGAGCGAGAGCTGTGGAAAAATTAATGGAGAGTGGGTCAAACCCCTCGAGTTTACAGAATATCAAAATGGGTATAAAGGAACTACAGTATAAAGAAAGTAAGAGTTTCTGTAGGCACAGTGAGTAATTTTAATGGGATTCAAAGGCACAGACAGATCAGTGGAAGTTCCCAGTATTGAAATTAACCATCCAGGTAAGTGGCTCTGCAATGATGTAAAAGAATTAAGTGAAAGTATTTTTAAGGTCATAAAGTCGAAATTAGTAATTTTCAAATGATTTAAAGGCACAGCTAAATCACTGAAAGACCTTGGGATAATATAATGAAATGATGTACCAGTATTTTTTTTAGTCTTGCTACAGTATTTGCAACAGTGAAACAGTGGTGACTTGATTTATGACTGTCATGGGATTGAAGAAAATTCAGTTAGGAACACTAGCTATGTAGCCTTTGTATCCTTAGCATCATCTTAAAAACCTTGAAAGTTTCACCTGTTTTCCTATGTACTGTGCAGTTCAAATATTCACACAGGATAGCAGTGGGCCTTTCATGAAATAGCAGCCATTTTTTTATGCAGACAGCACCTTATATTATATATATATATATATATATATATATATATATATATATATATATATATATGGTGTATATACATACTGTATACCAGTATATGCAGCGGTGTGTCCAGGACATTTGTCTGGGTTGGCCAAGATTGGACATGAGCTAGTGTGGGGTGGCCATGGCATAGTGAACCGTAATGAATGGCAGGTGATCAGAGATTATGAATACAGATGTTCAGTGCTTCACAATTGCATCAGCCTATGCACAGATGAATCGTAAATGAAATTAAAAACTCATGTAAGAATCCACTGTAATGTTTGTATTCAAGGCCAAGTTGTTGTTTTTTCATTTCAGAATACAACATTAAATTAAATGTGCCCTGCTGACCACAACAACTAAAAATTAAATTATGAAAACTGTAAAGAAACAATTATAACACGGTAAACCAAACAAACCTTAACTCCAAACCAAGTGTGTACAATTTAGTACTGTTATGCATACTTTTAAAACTAGAAATTGCACCTGTGAAGAAATCATCAAACTGTCTTGTGACACGTGGGATATTCCTCAACAGAACTTGCACACCATAACAATAAAATTGTCAGATCACTGGCAGAAGTGCCAGATGCAACAACAGTCAAATTTGGGGGTCTACGGGGCTGCTTATTAAGCGGCAACCACTGTATTTGTGAACAAGTAACTGTATGGATGAGGAACTGGCTAATGAACAGGAAGCAGAAAGTGGTGCTAAATGACCAATGTTTGTCACACCTTATTGTGTTGATGAACTTGACCAGCTGCCTTTCACATCTGGGGTGGCCAGTGAGATTTCAAGGGTGGCCGTGGCCACCCCCTAAAATCGACACTGTATATATGTACTTTATACTGTATATTCACTATTAATATTTTTATATACTGTACCTGTACCCAATTTTTTTATGTTCAGTTATGACGATATATGCTGGTCTGGTATGTGATCGTTCACTATAACAATTGATGAAAACTTATATCCAGTTTTGGATTAATGATTGCAATAGCTATGATTTGTGTGATGGCTGCATACGATGATCCCGTATTGATGCGCCGCCAGGTCTCCTTCATTACTGATGGGAGTTATGCCCCTAAGATGCCTTCAGTACACAAATCCTGTCAATACCAGTACCAGTTTTCTGATGGTCACCATTATACTGTATTTTTTTTTTTTTTTTTTTTTTTTTTTTGTGACCGACTCTAGGCAAAGGTTTCAGGGCCTATTTCTCGGGGGCAGTGACCTATCCCAAGGCCCAGTAGTCCTCCTACACCTCCACGTGTTGCCACTTTGGCGCTAACACCCGCCATCTATATTGAATACATGCTAGGGCTGTCTCAAACAGGATTGGTGTATTGGTATTAGCGGGGGTATTTTTACAACATGCCAGCGAGTCATCTGGTAGATCAGGAAAGTCTGCTTTTTAGGACATTCAAATCCTTAAACTGTTCCCCGCCCCAGCCAGGATTCGATCCTGGGTCCATTAGGACCGCAGGCTGCCTCTCTACTGATTCAGCCACCACTAATCGTTATAAAATTTGATGCAACCATTCATCTGTTAATGTGATTTTTAATTATTAGAAATTAGGATTGTGGAAAGTATTAAGAATACTTTATATGGGGTAGATGGGAAGTTGTTCAGTGCCATGAAGAGTATGTATGAGGGTGCTAAGGCTGCAGTGCGTGTGGATAGTGAACTGAGTGAATTTTTCTGCTTGAAAGTTGGATTGAAAGAGGGATGTGTCATGTCTCCATGGTTGTTCAATCTGTATATGGATGGGGTTATAAAAGAGATACTGTACAAGGTAGGGCAGTGGATATTGGAGTGGCCCAAATGGGAGAGGGCAGTCTTTGGAAACTCCCTGTACTGTTGTTTGCAGATGATACTGTGTTGTTAAGTGAAGATGAAGGAGAGCTACAAGGCTTGGTGGATGAGTTTGGGAGAGTATGTAAGAAATGGAATCTAAAGGTGAATGTAGGGAAGAGTAAAGTTATGGTCTCCAAGAGAGGTGAAGTCAGTGAATGTACAGTGAGGTTGAATGAGGAGGAAATGGAAAATGTGAGTGCATTTAAGTACTTGGGTAGTGTGATGAGTAAGAATGGAAGTTTAGAGGGTGAAGTGCTTGAAAGGGTACAACAAGGATGGAAGGTTGCTGGTTCCTTGCAAGCAGTGATAAGAAACAGAGAAGTGAGCATGGAAGTGAAAAAGTTACTAGCTACATGACAGTATTGTGATACCAATTCTAACGTATGGAAGTGAAGCTTGGACCTTGTTGGAGGGACAGAAGTCAAGAGTGAGAGCTGAGGAAATGAGTTATTTGAGAGGAGCACGTGGAGTCACTTGGAGAGACAGATCGACAAATGAGGAAGTGAAGGATCGTTGTGGTGTGGATGTGGGTGTGACAAGAAATGTTAGGAGAAACACATTGAGGTGGTTTGGCCATGTGGAGAGGATGGAGATTGAGAGACTAGTGAGGTGAGTATATGTGAATGAGGTGGAGGGAGGGAGAGGGGGGGGAGGCCAAGGATGAGCTTGAGGGATGGAGTGGAGAGGTGTATGAGAGAGGGGGGTGTAAGCTGGGAGCAGGGCAGTGATATGGCGGGGGACAGGGGGACATGGAGGCGATTCGTTTGTGGCCACCCCTTACGGGATTAAGGTGTCTGGCAATAGATAGATAGAAATGCTCTTCCTTTATACATACCATTTCACCATAACATCTCATTACCATTGAATTCTTGTTTACCTACAGACACAAAGAATATTATTAAAGGTGAGAGTGAGGTGTGCTAATGGACGTGAGTAGAAACAAAATCAGGCAGCTAGCTACGTAACACAAAGGAGACTGGCTGGCAATACCATTGTCCATATTTATGTAAACTTTTTATTATTTTCCACAGAAGGAACCACAGGCACTGAGAATATTTTATTAAGAGTAAGATGCTAGATGGAAATGAATAGAGTCAAGAACAGGTGACTGCCGTAGCTACATATGGTAACTACAAAACAGAAAGGGGACTGGTGGCACTGTCATTGTGCATATTTATGTAAACATGATACTGGATTATTTTCCACAGAAGGATTTTCAGGCTCTGAGGATGTTTTTATATTTATTGAAAGGTGGAATGACATATAAGGTAGATGGAAACAGGTAGAGTCAGTCGCAGGCAGCTAGCTATGCGCGTAACAAAGGAGACAGACTGGCACTGCCAGCATGTATATTTACATAAACATTTTATTATTTTCCTCAGAAGGTGCTACAGACTCTAAGAATCTTTTATTTATTTGATATGGAATGTGTCCTTGAATGTGAGGCCTGGGGGGGGCCAGGATTGCCATTGAAGAGTTGAGTTGAAGGATGAGATAAGTGTATTGGTGTTGTAATGAGGAGGGGTAGATTGAGATGGTTTGGGTATTTTGCGAGGATGGAGGATGAGAGCTGAGTGCGGAAGGTGAGAATTGTGATTGTCGAGGATAGGGTTGCAAGTGGCAGACCAAAAAAGACCTGGGATGAGGTCTTAGAGTGTGACATTCAGGGATAAGGGACTGAATAGGGATGCTGTAGGAGATGGAGCTGTAGTGGTAGTAGTAGTTGTTCCCTAAGCAGTCTGGCCTAACAACCCCGAGTACCGAAGGAAGGCCACGGTCGAGACCAAGCTTTCCCACAGAGCTCTAAAGGAGTGTAGATTGTGTTGTTGGTGAAGGCGATTGTGTACAATGCAGTCTTCTAGAATGTGCTGAATAGTATGGGGTGCTGTGTTGCATCCTGGACAGGCATCAGCAACTGAGTCATCCAATCTCTTCTGATAACTCAAGAGGGTTGGATGATGGCCACATCTCAACCTGGCCAAATGGACCCTATCCTCACGTTGGAGGTAGGATTCAGAAGGGTGGATATCAGGAGGCCGTGCATGCAGTTGTGTGTTGTCTTTCAGTGACTGAATGGAGCAGTGAGTGATTTGAGCATGGACATGCTCTTGGAGGCTGGTTTGAAGCGGGTGAAGGAGGAGAGACGACAGTCTTTGTGTATGATATTGTGTGCTGGGTGTTGTTTTGATGTTCCTTGGTGTGTGTGGATGTGCTGCCATGTAGTGTAGTGGATGGTGTGGGTTTGTGTAGGCTGCGGCAAGAATTTGCGTCCCTCTTATGTCCAGATGATCCTTGACTTTGAAGCCTTTGGTTTCATGGTGTAGGTTAGAGGTCAGCAACCCTTAAAGCTAGAAGAGCCACTTATTTTAAAGTTTCATAAAAATATAGTACTGTCAGAGCCACAGTACAAAAAATTGTCTCATAAACTGAAATCTACAGTACTTCTAAATCTAAACAAAACATTACGGTGATATTGTTCAATCTACTTATATTCACAAAGTGAATCAAAATATAATAATGTGTTCTGTAATATATTCAGTATGCTTTAATATAGTTAAATGATGCCTTCGTTCTGAAAGAATAAATTATTTATGAAGCTCCTGGAGCCGCAAAAGTGTCCTAAAAGAGCTGCATGCGGCTCCTGAGCAGGTTGCTGACCTCTGATGTAGGTGGTCTGTAGGTGTAGTAGCTGTGCAGCCTATGATTATTTTTAGGGTTTTGTTTTGTAGCTATGGTCTGTAGAGTATTGTAGTGTGTAATAGTGAGGTTAGAAGTCCAAGCAGGGCTTGCATAATTCATCACTGAACATATATACTGTATTGTTTGTATACTGTGGTGGTGGTTTCTTTGTTGTGTCCAAATGTTGTATGGGCAAGTGACCTTAGGATGTTTAGTTTTGATGTTAATTTCTTTTTAATGTTTGTGATGTGTTGTTTAAATGACACTGATGTATGTTACACAAAGGATTTTGTGTGTGTGTGTGTGTGTGTGTGTGTGTGTGTGTGGTATGGGGGTGTTGTTTATGGTGAGATGTGGAATGTGACTATGTTCTGTTGTCCAGTTTGTGAGAGGGGTCACTGTAGATTTGGCAGGGGCTATATTGAGTCTATTTGTGGTGAACCATTCATGCAGTGTGTTGAGGTAAAGTTGGAGGATGTGTGCAACTGTGTTTGTCTTTTGGTGAGTAGTGACATGTAAGTGTTTTGTTGTCTGCATAGGAAGCTTTGTGTATTTGTGTTGTGTGGGGTGTAGGTATGTCATGGATGTGTAAGCTAAAGAGAGTAGGGGACAAAGATCCTTGGGGGATGCCGTTTGTGAAGTTTCTGATGTTTGATGAGTGACCGGCAAATGTTACATGTGCACATCTGCCTACTAAGTGGTTTGCTAGCCATTTTCTTGCATTATTGTGCATGTTTGTGTTGAATAATTTGTTTGTGAGGTTGTGGCGGGGGATAACATCAAAGCTTTGCTAATGTCCAGTGTGACTAGGAGTGACCTGTGTGATAGCCTAGCTGAGTTGATGCCATCAAAAATTCTTCGTGTAAGGTCTGTATGAAGAGTGTTTTTGGAGTGTAGTGGTCTAGAACCATGTTGTGATGGGGTTAGGGGGATGTGAGGTGTTACTGATTGTAATACTAGTTGTTCAGTGACTTTGGAGGGGTGCAGAGGAGTGTGATGGGGCAGTGTGAGGAAGGCAATGTGGGTCTTTGTTGGGTTTGGGGATAGTGATGATAGAACCATGCTTTCAAATTTTTGGGTATTATGTTGTGTAAGTAGCTGTAGTTTGATATGTGGGTGAGTGCTTGTATGCCTTGTGGTCCAAGATGTTAAAGTTGTACAGTATATTGCTTATGTTTCCTGGGCCACAGGCAGATGAGTGCTGAAAGTTGTTTATGATGTTCAGCTCCCGTGAGAAGAGTGGAGAAATTGCAAGATAGTGAGAAAATGACAGAGTATAAGAGCATAGTGGAAGAAAGATTGGGAAGGTATGAGCTAGAGCAGATGGAAGGGGTGGAAGACGTACTGTATGTAAGATATTCACGGAAGAGATAGGCGCAGCTTGTGAGGCAGTTTGCGGAGTGAGGATGAGATGCAAGGGTGTGCAAGGGACAGCATGGTGGAATGATGAGGTGAAACGAGCTGTGGAACAAAAGAAGAAGGCATATAGTGAATGGTTAGCGAGTAGAGGTAGGGGAGAAGATGAGAGAGAGGTATACGTGAGCAGGAGAAGGGAGGTTAAGAGACTGGTGAAGGAGAGTAAGAAGAAAGTGGATGAAGAGTTTGGGAGGAATCTGAGTGTGAAATGGAGGGAGAGTAAGAAATTTTTTGGAAGGAAGTTAAGAAAGTAAGGCAGTGTGAAAGGGGAAATAGTAGGGGAGTGAAAGATAGGAATAATAGATTGTTGGTGGAGAAGAGAGAGAAATTGAGGAGATGGAAGGAGCACTTTGAGGATTTGTTGAATGTAGAGAGTGAGAGCAGTGCGAGTATAAGTGGTTGGGGAATGGCTGGAAGAAGAAGAGATGAGAGGAGGGAGGAAGAGATCAGTAGGGTGGAAGTAGTGGAAGCGATGAAGAAGATTAAGTTGGGAAAGGCCCCAGGAATTGATGGAGTGTGTGGTGAAATGCTTAGGTATGGGGGTGAGATTGTAATGGAGTGGATATGGAAGTTATGTAGATTGGCTTGGGAAGAGGGAAGGGTTCCAGAGGACTGGAAATCAGATATAATTGTTCCTTTATACAAAGGAAAAGGGGAGAGAGAAGTATGTGGTAACCATAGGGGTATTTGCCTTCTTAGTGTGACTGGTAAAATATATGGTAGAATACTCATTGATAGGGTTAGGCATATGACAGAGGAGCTAGTTGGAGAAGAACAAGGGGGATTTAGGAAGGGAAAAGGGTGTGTAGATCAGATATTTGTTCTAAGATGTTTAGCGGAGAAGTATCTAGAGAAGGGAAGGAAAGTGTATGCTGCCTTCATGGACTTGGAGAAAGCTTATGACAGAATAGATAGGCAAGGTATGTGGAAGGTATTAAGAATATATGGAGTGGAGGGGAAATTGTTGAGTGCTGTGAAGAGTATGTACGAGGGAGCTAGGGCTACGGTGCGAGTGGATGGTGAGCTGAGTGAGTTCTTTGATCTCAGTGTGGGACTGAAACAGGGTTGTGTGATGTCTCCATGGCTGTTTAATATATACATGGATGGGGTTGTAAAGGAGGTGCAAGGTAGGGCAGTGGATGTGGGGGTGGCCCTAATGAATGAGGGTGAGATTTGGAAGCTTCTGGTGTTGCTGTTTGCTGATGATACAGTATTGTTGAGTGAAGATGAATGGGAGTTGCAAGGTTTGGTGAATGAATTTGGGACAGTGTGTAGGAGGAGGAATCTGAAAGTTAATGTAAACAAAAGTAAAGTTATGGTGTTTGAGAGGAATGAAGTCACAGAGTGTGCAGTGAGGTTGGATGGTGAGGATATGGAGAATGTGAGTGCATTCAAGTACTTGGGTAGTGTGATGAGTAAGGATGGAACTTTGGGGGATGAAGTACATGAAAGGGTACAGCAGGGAAGGAAGGTTGTTGGTACACTGAAAGCCGTGATGAGAAATAGGGAGATGAGTATGGAAGTTAAGAAGTCACTGCACGATAGTATTGTGATCCCTACCCTGATGTATGGAAGCGAGGCATGGACCTTGCAAGAGGGGAACAAGTCAAGAGTGAGAGCAGTGGAAATGAGTTACTTGAGAGGAGCATGTGGAGTGATGTGGAGGGACAGGTTGACGAATGAAGAAGTGAAGGAACGTTGTGGGGTGGATGTGGATGTGGTTGAGAAGATTAGGAGAAATACACTGAGGTGGTTTGGACATGTGAAGAGAATGGAGAATGAAAGACTGACTTAGAGGGTGTATGTAGGTGAGGTGGAGGGAGGGAGAGGGAGGGGTAGACCGAGGATGAGGTGGAGGGATGGAGTTGAGAGGTATATGAGGGAGGAGGGGGGTGAGTTGGGGGGAGGGTAGTCAAATGGTGGGTGACAGAGTGACTTGGAGGCATTTTGTCTGCGGCCACCCTTTGCAGGATTAGGGCGTCGGGCTATAGATAAATAGATAGATGTCTGGTTGTAAGTGAAGGGTGCGAAGTCTGGGTCTGTGGGGAACTGACTCTTGTGTTGGATGACACGTCGGTCATCACGATGGGGGTTTAGATTGAGCAGTATGGAGAGCTGCCATTAAGTGACCAAGGGCAGTACATGCAAGTGCATTGGAGCCCATATAAATGAAACAAAATGAATTAAAGTGAGAGTGAGTGTGTAGATGAAAATGGGTGGAGCCAAAAGCAGGTAATTGGTGGGTTGGCAGGAAGACACTGCCATTGCTTGCTTTGGAAATAATTATTGTATACTGTAATTCTTGGCTTAAAAAAAAAAAAATCCATCAGTAGTCAAAATACTGAAACTTACTGTATGACTTGGAAAAGATGGTAAGGGTGCTAACCCCAGTGGAAAATGGTGCAATTGACGGTGCCAAGGGCAAGTCATGACGTTAAAGTGGACATTGTTAAGTGCCATAATGACAAACATGGGGCAAACAGGATTGCAGAAGCCCTTAAGCTTTCCCACTGCCTTGCCACATCTCTCTCCCACTGCCTCATCGCATCTCTTCCCACCCATCACACTGCTGTGCCCTCCCTCGGTCTCACTGCTTTGCCCTCGTCATCGCTCATCACTTCCTTCTGATGGCCTAGGTCCTCCAGCTGTCCTCCAACCTCATGGGGGACGCTTGGTGATGATTGAGACTAGCCTACAATGTACATCACGTGGGTGGCAGAAATGTTTAAGATTTTAGGTTATGGGGCTTCTGATGCCCATTTTATCCCTACTGAACCCATGTTAAATTGACATTGATTTACAGTTGTTTGGTTCACGATTGGTTCTTACTTGACCTAACCTGATTATAAATTGTGTTATTACTGTACTATACTTGTATATTCTTTGTTAAAAACTGCACCATCTGAATCTTCTTGTAAATTACGTTTTTGAATGGAGATAGACTGTATATAGATTGATATATTTGTGTCATATTAGAGTGGAAAGGTGGCAGTGATATTTAATGGTCAGTGTTAGTATTATTTGTTCCATCTAGTTGTTCGGACAAACAATTCAGGGTGACGGCATTGCATAGATTTGATCCCCAACTGAGTATGGGAGGTTTCTTGAACACTTAATGCCTCCAATGGGAGTAAGTTGGTCATCTGTCCATTAATATACTCTAGTGTTTTTACTCCTAATGACACAGATTTTTGTCCTTTTGCAGAGTATTTTGTGTAGCTCTGTGGCAAAAACAGGCAAAGTTACCACACTGTATATTTTCCATAGCACAAGCTTGGCCACCTCGTCTGGGATACATGGCGTCTGGCAATGAATGAATGAAAAAAAAAAAAAAAAGCTACCACTCTGTCTACCTCCCATAGCAGTTCTTTGTGACTAGCATCATAATCTCGTGTCAGTCTGTGCTAATGACTCAGTTTTCAGGATGAAGAAATGGGCTTTTTAGACTGTTAGAGTGAAAAGACTAGAGATTACTGGAGTCTAGCCTTGGGCCCCTACACATCGGAGGGGTAAAGTGGAATGTTCTATACCCTTTTCACCTTAACTTGACCTAAATTCACCCTCTCTCCATCTTGAATGCGGAGTTCTAACAGCAGATTTACACTAGAATATGATGTTAAGAAGAAGTGCTTTGGAAAGGATGGAATGCCATAGTACTGTATTGTGTTTTTTTTTTTTTTTTTACTGTCATTGAGTTATGTAGGCTAAACTAAGCTGCCGAACTGAAATCTGGGCCAAGTTAAGGTAAGACTCTGGTCATCGTTATTTTGTTTCAGCTTTTCCAAGGTGCTTTATTATTATTATTACAGTGGATTCGGCTAATTTGCGTATCTGTAAGCCGCGGATTTGTAATCTGTGGTACTTTGCCCAACCAGTCCTTATTATTTTTTTTTTATTCCATGGAAAAAGCACGAAAAATGCAGTTCCTAGGTTCCAATGTGGCTCATTTCTCAGGAGATTTATAATATCCGGGCACCCATGATGTATTCTGCGTCTGTTAGCCAATCACAGACAACCTAAACCCAGCAGCCAATCGCAGCCCGGCCCTGGTGACAAGTGTGCACGCTACAGCTGCTATTTTTTTTTTTTTTTTTTTTTTTTTACTTCCTGTCCCACCAACCACCAACTACGTGTGTTCCCCCATGAGTTCTGAGCGTACCTGGCTTTTTTTTTTTTTTTTTCTTATCAAGGTTACCTCTCCCTGGGCTCTTACTATGGACGGCCCCAACCCCCCAAGGCAACGTTCGACCCATCTGGGGTCCAAGAAGAAGGCTCCTCTGTTATCAGCAGCATTTAGATATTATTCGTGGAGTGGAGAAAGGGAGAGAAGGTTGCACACTTGGCCAGGAGTACAGCCTGAACGAGTCAACAATTCACACCATTTACAAAAACAAGGCTAACATTTTGAAGTGCCTGTCCTATGGGACTGGAGCACTTGATGGACGGGTTTGCTGCTGAGACAAGGGATTACTATGGACTGAACGTTGCCTGGCTGTGTTAGTGTTGAGGCAGGCCAGGGAAGACATTCCTGTTGATGGGCCAGTATTGAGGGAGGAGTCTAAAGTGTTCCACACACTGGCATGTTGATGCCTGGGTGTAACCCCTACCAAGCCCTTTCATGCAAGCCAGGGTTGGTTCTAGCAGTTTATCAAAAGGAAGGGACTTAGAAATGTCTGCTGTACAGGTGAGCATGCATCAGCTGACGTGGCCGCAGCAGGAGACTTCCCAACGGTATTTAGGTGTAGGTAGGGTGCTGTAGGGAGGTTCCACAAGGGTCCAGACTAAATCTCCTCTTTCCCATTGGTTCTTAAATTTGTTAACTGCGGATTTTGTAAACCATGGGTAGGCACCAGTGTAATTGCTGCGGATTAGGTGAATCCACTGTATTTTTTTTTCCAGTGATACCCAGTTTTATTTTTAACAGTGCATTGGTGAAGGAATGATATAATACAGTAAACCCTCATTTACTGCACCCTGCTGGACCAGATATCAAATTTAACAAACTCTTGAGGTCCCCAGACAAACCATTGAACAATCAGGTACCATCCAATAAATCCGTTACATGGGACGTATGACCCAGGCCTACCAGATCAAACCAAATCACTCCTGTGTGCATGGTGACTCAGAATGCACTTGTCAGTGCTGGCAGCTTTTTTTTTCCTCACACTTCAGTTAGTCATGAAGAATTGCTGTGACAAAGATGTGAAGTTATTTTCAGAGTAAATGTAATATGAAAATAGTTTTCATTTTTAGAATTAGAATATGTTATTTCACCTATTTATTTTCCCTTATGTGCTTGAAATCCCACTTTGGGGAGAACCACCAGACTTGCTGGATTATTGGCTTTTTTGGATTGGGCTTCCCCCCAATTAATCCAGTATAGAGAGGGTCTACTATAATACAGTACAGGGTAAATCTTTTTTTTGGCTGTTAAGTGAAAATAAAATTGGTACTTGTATGCGTGATGTTGACATGATCGAGAAAGTCCAGAGAAATACTGCAAGATGGATTGACCATATGGAGAGGATGGAGAATGAGAGGGTGACTAGAAAAGTGTATGTGAGTGAGATGGAAGGGAGAAGAGGGAGGAGGAGACCAAGGATGAGATAAAGGGATAGAATGGAGAGAGATATAAGAGATGGGGGTGTGAGTTTAAGGGAAGGCAGTAAAATGGCAGATGACAGGTTGACATGGAAGCAATTTGTTTGTGGCTACCCCTTATGGGATTAGCTAAGGCTATTGGCTATAGATAGATAGAAAGTTACTGTACAGAGATAAAATAGCCATTGTTGATGGGATGAAGCTAAATTTGAGTGCAGCTTCACATGGTAAGTGTACCATCAAAGTACCTTAAGTTGGTGTTGTTGATTAAACCTGCTCTATCCAGCAGAGCAGATCCATCATCATGTTGATTAACCCTGCTGTGTTCAGCTTAGCAGATCCATCGTCTTGTTGATTAACCCTGCTGTGTTCAGCTTAGCAGACCTATCATCTTGTTGATTAACCCTGCTGTGTTCAGCTTAGCAGATCCATCATCTTGTTGATTAACCTTGCTGTGTTCAGCTTAGCAGATCCATCATCTTGTTGATTAACCCTGCTGTGTTCAGCTTAGCAGACCTATCATCTTGTTGATTAACCCTGTTCTGTTCAGCATAGCAGACCCATCATCTTGTTGATTAACCCTGTTCTGTTCAGCATAGCAGACCCATCATCTTGTTGTTTAACTCTGCTCTGTTCAGCATAGCAGACCCATTGTCTTGTCGATTAACCCTGCTCTGTCTGGCAGAGCAGACCTGTCAACAGAGGTCAAACAACTACCCTTGCAGGTTGTCCCTTGCAGTGAACTGATACCATTAAACTGCAGAAGTATTTTTTCCATTGTGTTTTGAAATTATTATTCAGCTTTACTATTTATAGGGTATCATAATTATTATTCTCCTTTCATCCCATACCGGTACTTGATCTGGTTGTTTTCATGGTGTTAAGAGATGATAGTGAAATTTATTGAGCTTGGTTTTGGACTTGAGTTAGATAAAAGTACAGTATTCCCTTTAGGAACATCTTTGGCAGTGGTGGATGTAGATTATTATTATTATTTTTTTAAATGGGGGACTTCTAGCTGCTATTTCAGATTTCATTAATTGCCATGTTCTTTGGTTTTCCATGAAAGATGGGCAAACTATTACTGCCAATTTTTGTATAAGTTTGTATTATTTTTTATTTATTTATACATTTATTATGTACTGTATTCACATATTACATTGACTGGTCGGAGGGGGTGCCCATCATCCAGTCATTCAGCATAGTGGTACTCTGTTTCTGGTAACCACGTTGAGTGACAAGCCAAATGATTTTCTGTAAACCAGGAAATCATTTAATACATAGGGTGGTAACCTTATAACCAACCAACACGTGTTCCCTACGTGCCAACCAGTGGATTGGCGGAGGGTTAATGCCCCTCCCTGGAAAACAGCTAACTAAAAATACAAACAAGAAGCCTCAGGTCAGGAAGGACCAACAAAGGATGACCAAGGACCGGACAAAGGATACGGGACGGATTACAACTTGGAATGTAAGGGGTGTGAATGATGAGATGAAAGAGAGAGAGAGAGATTGTCAAGGTGCTTGAGGGTGCAAAAGTGGACACATGTGGATTAACTGCGACTAAATGGAGAAGTGAGAGTGTGAGAGAGTGGGAGTATGGATGGGGTATATGTGTGGGAGTAGGTGAGAATGAGAGGGCAGAAGAGGATGTATGTATTGTTGTGTGCAAGAGATAGAAGGAAAATATAAGAGTATGCATCAGTTGATTCAGGGATTGTTTGGGTAAGATTGAAAATGAGAATACAAACGTGGGCGATTTTGTGTATGTGTGTGTATGCTTCAATACAAGATTGTGCAAGCAGAGTGAAAGAAGAGTTCTGGACAAATGTAGAAGTGTGCATGGAAAAGTTTGAGAGGAGTGAGAGTGGTTTCTTATTGGAGGTATGAGTGGAAAAGTAAGGAATGTGAAGGTGGATGGAGTAGTTGGTGAGTGGGTTGTACTTGCAAAAGTGGATGAGAATGACAGTGCTCTAGTAGACACTTGTGTCGGGTGGAGGGTGGTGATAGCCAATACCTTCTTTAGGCCCATTTACACAGGTTAAGAAGTGGAGTGAAACAGGGATGTGGGTTGAAACAAGGCTGTGTCATGTTTCCATAGTTGTTCAATCTGTACATGGATGGGGTAGTAAAAGAGGTACAAGGTAAGTTAGTGGATGTTGGAGTGGCCCTGGTTTGAGAGGATAGTGTTTGGAAACTCCCTGTACTGTTGTTTGCAGATGATTACCGGTACTGTGTTATTGAGTGAAGACGAAGGGGAGCTGCAAGGCTTGGTGGGTGAGTTTGGGAGAGTGTAAGAAACGGAATCTAAAGGTGAATGAAGGGAAGAGTAAAGTGATGGTCTTTGAGAGAGGTGAGGTCAGTGAATGTACAGCGACGTTGGATGGTGAGGAATTGGAAAATGTGAGTACGTTTAAGTACTTGGGTAGTGTGATGAGTAAGGATGGAGGTTTGGAGGGTGAAGTGCTTGAAAGGGTACATCAGGGAAGAAAGGTTGCTGGTTCCTTGAAAGCAGTGATAAGAAACAGGGAAGTGAGCATGGAAGTGAAAAAGTTACTACATGACAGTATTGTGATACCAACTCTAACGTATGGAAGTGAAGCTTGGACATTGTTGGAAGGACACAAGTCAAGAGTGAGAGCAGTGGAAATGAGTTATTTAAGAGGAGCCTGTGAAGTCACATGGAGACAGGCTGACAAATGAGGATATAAAGGAGCTTTGTAATGTGGATGTGGATGTGATAGGAAGCGTTATGAGGAACACACTGAGGTGGTTTGGCCATGTGGATAGGATGGAGGGTGAAAGACTGACGAAGAGAGTGTATGTGAGTGAGGTGGAGGGGGGAAGAGGGAGGGGGAGGCCGAGGATGAGATGGAGGGATGGGGTGGAGAGGTATATGAGAGAGGGGGGGGTGAATTGGGAGCAGGGCAGTGAAATGGCGGGGGACAGGGCGACGTGGAGGCGATTTGTTTGTGGCCACCCCTTGCGGAATTGAGGCGTCTGGCAATAGATAGATAGATTATGCTCATTTTTCTTTGTAATGTTTTATTTACTTGATTGTTTGTTAGATTATGTAATTTTATCTCAGTTTGTATGCTAAATAATTTAAAGTGTTATTCAGTGTAAGAAAACTCTGGGATATTTTGGATATCTCTGAGTTGGAAACTGTTGTATCTGTTGCACCCTTGAGAATGCATGAGAATTTTGGAGAAGTAGTAGATCACTCTAGAATATAGGGAGCATACAGTATATAAGGATGGGGAAGAGACTAGAGCAGTTTGTCAGTTTCACTTCAGTTTGAGTGTAGTTCAGTGTTAGTGTCAGTGTCAGTGCAGTTAGTGAAGGTTGTACATCTCCTGTTCTTGTGAAAACAGTGAAGTGTAGTTGGCAAGCATTAAGTGTAATTATTTGGAAATTAAGACAGTGAACTTAAGAAGCCAGTGTTACGACGCCTGAGCTGATCCTGTGTACTGTTCACCAAAAGGCTGTCTCTAGGAAGAACCTCTCTCTCGGCAACGTCCTTCCTCAACTGAACTATTGCTGTTGGAGCCGGTGGCAGTGTGGGACAGGGACCTAACACTATTCTAGTGTTAATTTCTCAGTACAGCTCTGCTTTGAAGATGAAGAGATGACAGTGAGTATGCAGAGTATACAGTGAGGACTTCCAATATGCGAGATCTCAATATGCGAAACACCCAAATGCGAACTCGATTCGGGAAAAAAGTAAATTTTTAAAAATGCGAAATGTGATTTTAATATGCGAATCCGTTGCCTGAAGGCAAGGGAAACTGTGTTCCCGCTCAAAATGGTAGTATATGAAGCCACTGCCAGATGGCTGATCGGTTTCCTGCTCTTTTCCTCCCTCAAGACGACCCTCAAGTCCCAAGACTCATGGTCTCTGTCTGCCCGCACCGTGCAAGCATATTGTGGTGTTTTTAGCAGTGTTCAAGACCCGCTCTTGCTCACCTGTTACATCATGGCCCCACTGCTTCATTCCAAGAATAAGAGGAATTGATCTGAAAATGAAAGAGTTGAATAAGCAAGGTAAAAGGAACTCGGGCATTGGACGTGAATTTGGCAAAGGTGAATTGACACACTACATTCACAGTTCTCTTGTCTTTGTTTGAGCAGAAGTTTTTCTTAAAATGATAGTCTATAATGGGGCAGTACCGTAAATGACAAAGATAGGGTGAGGTGTCGACCGTATACATTTATTTTCCATTGATTCAGTGGTTACTGTAATATGCGAAATTTCCAATAATTGGTGCATTTTGCTGACCATATTGTTTTCGCATATTGGGAGACCTCGCTGTAGTTATATCCACACATGTATATCAGTGCCACCACGTGAAGGCACCCTCATTCAACACCAGTATTCATAGATAAGCCCACCATTCGTGCTCAGCGTAGCCAGCTGGTCTGGTGATGCAAACTCCTCACAAAAGCTCAATTGCAGCCACACACTCAAGAAAGACATATTTAACCCCATTGAATAGGGGGAGAGACCGACTTGAAGGGTGTATGTGAGGAGGAGTGGGAGACCAAGGATTTGACAGAGGGTTGGAGAGATATATGAGAAGGGGGTATGAGTTGGAGAGAGGGCAGCCAAATGGCAGAGGGTAGGGTATTGTGGACTTTGGATGCAATTTGTTTGTGGCCACCTTATGCAGGATTAGGCGTTTGTCAATAGATAGATATAGAATGTAGGGAGCCAGGTTTTTAGTTTTTTTCCTGTTGCCCAAACGATTTATTAAGCTTAAATAAGGGACTGAATATAGACGCTGCTTGAGATATAGCAGCATGGAGGGCCGCCATTAGGCGACCAAGGCCAACGCATAGAAGCATTTTGGGGCCGACGCATAGAAGCATTTGGGAGCCTTTATAAGTGAAACTAAAAGACCCATATTGAAGGGGTGTATTTAGTAAACTCAAAAGCACAGAGCGACGTCGTGCTTAGTTTACTGTTGCTAGTACCAGGTATTATTATTCTATCCATTGCCAGACGCCTTAATTCCGTAAAGGGTGGCCACAAACATATCACCTCCATGTCACTTTGTCCCCTGCCATTTCACTGCCTTTTCCTCAGCTCATAACCTCTTTCATATATCTCTCCACTCCATCCCTCCATCCCATCCTCGGCCTTCCCCTCCCTCTTTCCCCCTCCACCTCACTCACATAGCCTACACTTTCCTCGTTAGTCTCTCGCTCCCCATCCTCTCCACATGGCCAAACCACCTCAGTGTATTTCTCCTAACGCTTTCTATCACATCCACATCTACATCACAACACTTTTTCACTTCCTCATTCGTCAGTCTGTCTGTCCACGTAATTCCAGATGCTCCTCTCAAATAACTGATTTCCACAGCACTCACTCTTGAATTGTGTCTTTCAACAAGGTCCAAGTTTCATTTCCATACGTTAGAGTTCGTATCACAATACTATCGTGCAGTTACTTTTTTTTTTTTTTCCATGCTTACTTTTCAATATCTTATCCCTGCTATCAAAGAACCAGCAACCTTTCCTCCTTTTTGTACCTTTTTAAGCATTTCATCCTCCAAACTTCCATCCACACTCATCACACTACCCAAGTACTTTAATGCATTCACATTTTCTATTTCTTCATCATCTAACCTCACTGTACATTCATTGACTTCATTTCTCTCGAGGACCATAACTTTACTACTCCCTACATTCACCTTTAGATTCTGTTTCTTACACATTCTCCCGAACTCACTCACCGAGCAGTGCTGTTTCCTTTGTCCTCATTTAACAATACAGTATCATCTGCAAACAAGAACCGGTGCCAAGGCACAGCAAACCCATCCCCGGCAGTCATTTTAGTGCTGACATAAACACAACACAGTATCTAGTCAAAGATGTTACATATCAGATTTGGAGTAAATCAGGTGAAAATTGACTATTTTATGCCCTTTTGAAATTTTAGTCTCGACCCACCTGACGTTGACCCCCCTACCGCTAACTGGGGGGGTGACCCCCCCTCTTGTAATGAGGCATGTTATAGGATGCTGATTTTATTTTATTTATTTATTTTTTTTTTTTACATTCTTTTGGGCCTACATTCTGGCCCTTGGCCCAGTTTTGCCCAAAATTTGATCGGATGATCAGAGGGTCATAGCCCATCATCCCTGTAATTTTAGTGATAATCGCATCAACAGTTTTTGCGTAAAGTTGTTAACAGACAGACAAACAGACAAACGGAGTAAAAACAATACCCGTCCCCGAGCCCCTTAGGGGCAGGGACGGATAGCAACGGTACAGGAACTTTCCCAATATAGCCCTCTTTCTTTAGGGCAGCTGCAACATCCAGGGCTACCTTTGTATGTCTTTTATAACCCCATCCATATACAGATTGAATGACCATGGAGACATGACACATCACATCCCTATTTCAGTCCAACATTCAGACAGAAAAATTTAGTTCGCTATCCACATGCGCTGCAGCCTTAGTACCCTCATACATACTCTGCACGGCATTCAACAACTTCTCATTTACCGGTACTCCTTATAGTCTTAATATTTTCCGCATTCCTTGGCTATCCACTCCGTCATAGGCTTTCTCCAAATCCATAAAAGCCGCATACAACTATATTCCCTTCTCTAGAAACTTTTCCACTAAAAGCCTAAGGATGAATATCTGATCTACGCAACCTCTTCCCTTCCTAAAACCTCTCTCTCCTTCTCCAACTATGAAAAATTCCTCTGTCATTTCTCTGAATCTGTCTAAATATGCTACCATATGCTTTTCCTATTACATTAGGAAGACAGATGCATCCGTGATTGCCATACACGTTCTTTTTCTCTTTTCCATTGTACAGGAGAATAATTATACTTGACCTCCAATCCACCGGAACTCTGCCTTCCTCCCAGGCCAATCCGCACATCTTCCATAATTATCCATTCTGCTACTATCTCTTCCCTATGCTTCATCATTTCATCACACCATCCATCAACTCCTGGAGCTTTCTCCATTTTGACTTTCTTCATTGCTTCCATTACTTCCATCCTACCGATTTTCATTATTATTATTATTATTATTATTATATTATGATGATGATGATTTTATTATATTATTATTATTATTATTATTATTTTTAATTATTATCATTATTCGTTTGCAGCTGAAATTGGGCATGTTTCCTGAGGTCCAGAAGTTCTATGTATCGGTATCATACACCGCATGTTACCACTTTGGTGCTAACACTTACCATCCGTACTGAATACATGTTATGACCCTCTTACATAGGACTTGTGTATTGGTATTAGGAAGGGTGTTTTTATGACATGTCGGCGGGTCCTACGGCATATCAGTAACGTCTGCTTCAGTGAAATTCAACACTGTTCCCAACTGTAGCCGGGATTCAAGTCCATGTTTACTAGGACAGCAGATCACGAGTTTGGAAATGCTCGGTAACGAAAAGGTAAATTGACCTATACATAGATGACGGCATTTTTAGTGTACTGTATTATTAGCAACAGGTGGTTTCAAGTTTGGGAAAGTCTGTCCATACGAAAGAGGTGTATTCAGTGCTGCCAGACGGTTTAATTGACGTCATCCTTTGTTCATTCTTGTTTCATATGGAAGGGATTTATTTAGCATCATAGTTATGGGGGCACTATCCTTCCCGACCCCCATCCCCCAAGTTGAATCCTTGCCCCCCACTGCTCCCTCCCCCATTTAAAATTTCGGATTATTTCACGTGTACGTACTGTGCAGCTGTGGCCCCGCAAAATAAGGCTGGACCCCACCTTGGCGGACCCCCCTCCCATTGGTGTCTGGATACGCTGCAGGGTTTATTTAGGCTATATCTACCCCCCCCCCACACACACACACACACCACACTCCCTTGGGAAAATATCTTGACGTGAATAAATTCCTCAGGTAGTAAGAAAGTAAGTCCCCGAGACAGAGAGAGACAGAGAGAGAGAGTTTGATACGTTATCTGCTATTGGGCAGTGTCGTGGAAAATTGCGAGCTTCGAGGTAGTATAGTACTGTAGGTGACATAGAGGTTTCATTGTTGCTTAGTGATGTATTTTGCATCCTACGAGTACAGTATGATATTCAAGTGGCACGGGAAGCTCCGCAGCAATTCTTCCCTGGCGAGTTTTTATTACACCTAACATTCTCATTTGTTAAGAGGACATGAAGGTTCAATGTGCTGTCTAAAGCGGTAAATAAAAGGTGCCTGGCGGGGTTCTTATGGACCCAGAATAGGTTATTCAAGCTCCTGAATGCATCTGGTTATAAAATGACATGAGCAGACTTAAGTTGCGTCCTTTTGCCCTAGAATCTCTCTCTCTCTCTCTCTCTCTCTCTCTCTCTCTCTCTCTCTCTCTCTCCCTCATAAATATTTGTGTTTATTTCCTTGTTAATTTGTGTGTACAGTATGTACACACACACACACACACACGCGGTGTGTGTGTGTGTGTGTGTGTGTGTGTGTGTGTGTGTGTGTGTGTGTGTGTGTGTCTTTCGTGTGTATGTTCTGTGCGCGTGTATGCTTGTATGTATGTGCATGCACGCTCGTGTATACTTGTGTGTGTGTGTGTGTGTGTGTGTGTGTGTGTGTGTGTGTGTGTGCGCGTCGGTGTGTATATGTATGTATGTGCATGTGTCAGTATGTATATGTGGTTTGTGTGTGTGTATGTGTGTGTGTGTGTGTATGTATGTGTGTGTGTGTGTGTGTGTGTGTGTGTGTGTGTGTGTGTGTGTGTGTGTGTGTGTGTGTGTGTGTGGGTCTTAGTTACCTTTTATGCCCACAAGAGGGTCTCGGGGAAGCCATACTGGTTCAACCTGTTACCAGAGGCAGTGGGCTGGAGGTGTTTCTCTCAACCTCTGGACACCTTTCAATATTTTTCACTCGCTGCGATTTCCAGGCCCGCGTTTGGTCCTGGAAGACAGTGAGAAGGAAACCGCTTAGAGTTTGGAGTACCTGGGTGCTTGGTGGTATGGATATTGTGTTATATAAGGGTTCAGGTGCAGGGGTAGGTTGTGTTGTGGCAGGTGAAGGGGTGAGCGATGAGTTTCCAGGCCTTGTGACCCTCAAACGTGCGTCAACTTGGGGTCAGCTGGAAGTGGTGAGGTGTGGGGGCGACCAGTCACGGCTGGACCGGAGTCGAGGCAGGCTGTGTTATTGCCGCGCGTCGTGTGTTTAGACCTTTACGTAAGTTAGTGCAGATTTAAGGACACGAAGCAGAAAAGTGAAATTTAAAATAACCGTGGAACCAGATAAAACATTATATAATAAGTAAATTGCCTTAAAGTTGCTACCTCTGTGGGTGATCTCTCCTTCCTCAAGTAATCTAGTGGAAAGGACACGAAGAAAAAAGTAATTGGATAAAATGTGGAACGAAATTAAAAAAACAAAAGTAGTAGAATACGCGTAAAGCAGTTTATTTCCTTTAGCTTATTGACATGGCTTTTATCTCTCCTGTTTCAAGTAAGCTAGTGGGGATAGAACACGAGGCAGAAAAGGGGTGGATAAAATAACTGTGGAGCCAGATAAATCAGTGAAAGAATAAGTGGAAAAGCAGTGTGTTTCTTTCAAGCTGGTGTCACCGGGTTTATCTCCTTCCTTGCCACTGCTGGAGGGAGACAGGAGGACGCGGAGACAAAGTTGAATACAGTAACTGGATCGTGATAAAGCAAGAGAAACACTAAAATAATCATGAGTCGATGTAAAATAATAATACGTTAATTATAAAGTGGTGTAATGTCTTCACGTTACTGCCATAGCCTCTCTCTCTCTCTCTCTCTCTCTCTCTCTCGGTTATGGGAAATTGGAGCTCAAGTGTTAGAAAAGAAGCATTAAAGCCTTGGACCGAGAGTGAATAAGTGAACAAGCGTAAAGGCGCAGAAAAGATTGTGTTGAAAGTATGAAGCCTCCTCACCTTCACGTAAGCCACCTGTTATAAGATGCAAGGCGATTGACAACAGAGCATTACACCTGAAAGTCAAAAGAAGTGTGTTTTGTCCTTGTATGTGTCAGGCGCCTATACTCTGTGTATTCATACTTGGCCCAAAATTTCCACCTGTCCATCTTGAATGCCAGGTTGGAGCAACAAGTTGTCACTTCAGTATGATGCTAGTCACGAAGAAATGCTATGGAATGGATGCAGAGCCAGAGTGTGTGTGTGTGTGTGTGTGTGTGTGTGTGTGTGTGTGTGTGTGTGTGTGTGTGTGTGTGTGTGTGTGTGTGTGTGTTTTAACGATCTACGTGACAACAACAAAAAAAAATCAATGAAGAGCTAGGCCAAGTTAAGGTGAAAGAACTATAGTCACGAAGAAGTGCAATGTAGAGGATGTAGAACCAAAGTGTTGTCGTTTTCTGTCACTGGGCAACGTGCAATAAACTATAAGGAGACGAAAATTAGGTCCAGGTTAAGGTAAAAGAACTACATACTGTTTACCTTAACCTGCTTCAGATTTTCGTCTTTTTGAATCTTATTTCATGTAACCTATTGGCTGAATAAGACAATACTACGGCTCTACACCTTCCCTTGGCACTTCTTCGTGTCTAGTCTAATTCTGTTGTTAATCTGTTGTTACATTTCCACTTTCAAAATGGAAAGGCGACAGTTTTACGCCCGTTTAAAGTATAAGAGGGTGTAGTGGATGTACGATGACACACTGCACTAATACGGTGGATGAGCATTATCAGAAGCCGTGCACTTATCCCGAAACCTAACGAGTTTCCTGTGTGTGTGTGTGTGTGTGTGTGTGTGTGTGTGTGTGTGTGTGTGTGTGTGTGTGTGTGTGTGTGTGTTCATTATAGTGTTGGTTTAGACGTTGTGCTAGGAGTGTGTTGCTTTGATCTTTGTGTGTGTGTGTGTGTGTGTGTGTGTGTGTGTGTGTGTGTGTGTGTTGTTTTGACCTGTGTTATACTCCTTGGCCGTCGTTGGATGTGTGTTAGTGGACCATGGTAAACTTTCCCTTGCACCTGCACCACAACCTGCCTGCGTGCCCGCCCACCTCTCACACGTCCTCGATGGTCGTCTCCGTGGTCGTCTGGTGAAACTTAAACACAGGGTCGCGCTCCAGTCGTATTTCCACTTGCTTTGAAGAGTTCGTAATTCCTCGTCCTTCGCGATTTATTCTGCACTGTGACCTAAATATCTAGTCGTGTTCTAAGTACTATATATTCATTGGGTTAGGAAGCTGTCTAGGAGCCGTTCTATACAATGCACTTTTTACTCTAATTTGGCTTAAAATTGCCGTGTCATTATCTTGAGTGATGAGCTGTAGAAAACGGTAACATTAAATATCGTGTCAGTCACGATGAATTGCTTTGAAAAGAATGTAAAGCCGAAGTATTGCCTTATTCTCTTTATTGTTACACGAAATTGCCTACAAAAGGACAAAAATCTGGGCCACGTTGAGATTTTTTCTGTATATAGAGTGGTACATAATTGAGTATACATGTAGTAGTAGTAGTAGTGGTAGTAGTAGCAGTAGTAGTAGCAGCAGCAGCAGCACTAGTAGCAGCAGTAGTAGTAGTGGCAGTAGTAGTTATTGCAACCCCAAGCTGAACTGAAATTGAACTCGGTAGTGTGCAGGCTGATGCCCTTCTGCAGCCCGCCATCCTCCCTTCGGGAGATAGGGAGGGAGATGGGGGACGCTTATATAAACCAGGCAGTGGAGCCTCTTGGTTACATCGGTGCCACTACATGAAGGCATCCCTGTCCAGCAGGTATAGCCTACATCTAAAGAAAGTATATTCCCACTTGCTGATGGGAGGGAGAGTTGGAGTGGAGAGATGTATGAGTGAGGGGTGTGTGAGTTGGAGGTAGGGCAGCCAAATGGTAGAGGGCAAGGCGATGTGACGACACGTTGTGCCCACCCTGTAAAGGATTAAGGTGTCTGTCTGGCTACAGGTATATTGATAGGTAGGTAGGTAGACTGTATACCTAATTATGATCTGATGGAAATGTGAAGAACTTGTTTGTACCGTAGAGAAGATCAAAGAACGGTGAAGGTAGGAAGTCACTGTGAACACGTTGAAGTAATAAGCAGGTTCTGTTGAAGAGTGGGATGTAGGCGTGGGTAGAGGAGTTGGAGGGGAGACGGAGAGATGACATGAATAAGTATTAGATGGCAGGGGAGAGGGAGGAATGCAGCTTGGTAGATGCAGGAAGGTGTAGGATGGAGATGTATCGAGTGAGGTTGGTAGGCAGGCAGGTATGGTGGGGATGGAGGCAGGTGTGGGAAGAAGTCAAGTAGGCGGAGGATGTGTGGAGGGACGGGAGGTGAACAGGAGGAGGGGAGGGAATGGGAAGAGGTGGGGGGGAGAGATAAGAAGTTGGGAGGGGGAAGGGAACGGAAGGTGACAGAGGAGAAGAGAGGGAATGGGAGAGACAGGAGGTGGAGGGGAGGGGAGAGAGAGAGAGAGAGAGAGGTGGAGGAGGGGGGGACCTGCGCAGTGTGGGGATACCTGGAGGCGTCCTCTCCTCCAGGCCCTGCCAACCAACCAGCCGGCCAGGCAAGGGAACTCACTCCTACCTCTCCACGTTATCTACACCACACTGTATATTCCACTCCACACACACACTCTTCTGTTAATTATCTGTTCAACTCCACATTAGTTTTATGTTCCACTCGTCTCCCTTCACTCTGTTCTACTGTAGTTGTGTATTTTGTATTCATTTAATTCCACGGCATCTCGTTCTCTTTTACCCTTCCACATTATCCTTCCACAGTGTCATTCCACATTGTCGTTCCACATCTTCCACATTTCTTCTCTCTTCCACTCCACACTGTCTCCTCCTCCTCCGGGGTCACTCTCCGCAACAGATGAATGGTGGTGGAGGTGGTGGCAGCCTCCCCCCCCTAATAAGTACCCCTCTCCCCCCATACCCCCTCCCTTGCCGATAGTGAAGTCAAAATAGTACAGATAGTGAAGTGGTGAGGGTTGTAAGGAGAGTCAGTGGTAGAGAGTGAAAGGACTGAAGATAGGGATAATGGGAATATTGAAGTCTTGGTAGTAAGGATAGTGAGGTGTACTATGGTAAAGATAGTGTGTGTGTGTGTGTGTGTGTGTGTGTGTTCAGGGTAGTCAGGGTAGGCAAGTCAGTGTGGTAAAGAAAGGTAGTGAAGTCAGAATAGTAAAGATAGTAAAGTTGTAGGATAGTAAGGATAGTGTTTAAAGAATGTGATGTAGTGAATGTGATATAAGTGAAGGTGTCAGCCAGTGATCATTAACCAGTTACAACGTCACTTGAAGCTTGGCAGTTAGTCCGTGTCTTAGCTTGGTTATCGGGACCTGCATAGAAGTTTGGTGGAGGCCTTTCAGTCCCGTGATTTGTTTTCTTGAGAGAGAGAGAGAGAGAGAGAGAGAGAGCTGTATAAAGTGTGTAAGAATGAGTGCATGAGACCATGGTATGGTATATGTTAAGAGAGGTGGGGGAGGGAGGGCCGTGACTTATGTGTAGTGCGTGTAAGGATGAGTGTGTGCAGGAGAGCAAGAAATGCTATACTGTAATATATGTAGCGTCACGTGCATGGCCGTGTGAGTGTGTAGGAATGTGGTTGTGGTGTATGTAGACCAGTAGCAGGATGACCCACTCTGATAGTAAGGTTTCGCCTCAGTTTGTGTTAGGCACTTCAAGCCTCTCCTCTCACTCCACCCGCACCACACCTTTATCTGTGGCAAACCTGACCACACGTAGCGCTGTATACCGTTTGCTTGTAACATTTTGGCTGGTATCATTATATGCGTAATCTCATGAAGCAGGTTAACCATTGCAAGACTTCACAAGCTACATTGATCAATACGAGTAACATCGTACCCGTCCTTCGCAGTGCTTTTTTGATTGACTTGTGTGATGTATGGATAATTAGGCTGCACAAGTGTATATATACTAGTATACACACACACACACACACACACACACACACACACACACACACATATATATATATATATATATATATATATATATATATATATATATATATATATATATATATATAACACTACAATTACACTTACAAGCACTTCTCACCGTACAATCTCTATTAGACAGCCTAAATCACTTGGTAGAGATACATTGGCTGTAACGTCCCTATTTCGGTCGGGATAGGCCGGTCCTGCAGTGGACACACAAACGGCTGATGAGATGATATATATATATATATATATATATATATATATATATATATATATATATATATAACACTACAATTACACTTACAAGCACTTCTCCCTCCCTCCAATCTCTACTAGACAGCCTAAGCCACTTGGTAGAGATAAATTGGCTGTATCATCCCCACTTCAGTCGGGATAGGCCGGTCCTGCAGTGGACACACAAACGGCTGATGAGATGATATATATATAATATATATATATATATATATATATATATATATATATATGGAGCCTCTGTGGTACAGTGGTAAAGTGTGTTTTTTCATACACTGAAGAACGAGGGTTCATGCCCCGCCAGGGTAAAAAAAACTTTGGGAGCGTTCTTCTGGGCACGTACTGCATTGGCGGACACAAGGGGTGCGGTTGTTGAACGAGTCTCGCATATTATAAAGTATGCTTGCACCCAGTCGGCTTGCGCTGGCCGATTACACTTGGTTCACAGACTACACACACATCCAAAGCCATTCCAACACTACAATTACAACTACAAGCACTTCTCGCCCTACATACAATCTCTACTAGACAGCCTAAGCCACTTGGTAGAGATACATTGGCTGTATCGTCCCGACTGCGGTAGGGATAGGCCGGTCCTGCAGTGGACACTCAAACGGCTGAGATGAGAGATGAGATTATCTATCTGTCTATCTATATATATGATATTTAATTATTATCCCAGTCATACGGTACTGCAAGCCTTACCTCACACCTTCCACGCCCCTCACCACTTAACTCTTCGTGACAGTAAATCTAACGTAGCTATATTGTACATGGACACAAGACAGCGAGTATTAAATGATTGATAAGGCTTCACAGCACACTGTAAATGTGCCCTAGTTCATGTAAGGTGCTTCAGGCCTCTCCTCTCACTGCCACACCGCTCACTATTACACTTTGTATTGGTAGTAAATCCAGCGTGTGTGTGGGGGACGGCAAACGATAGGCCTTAGATACTGGCCATATTAAAAGTGGCACAAGAGGCTTCGAAGCACATTATCATCAGCTACTGTATTTATTAAGCGCGTTATATGTCAACATCCTCCTGTTTGTTATGAATGCAAGGTGTCGATATAAAAACGATGTAAGTACAGTAACGAAAAAGAGGATGTTAAGGTGTAATGTGTAAAATAATTAGGAAGAGGTGCTGCGAAGCCTTGCCTGCTGCTTCGAATACGGTTCTCATCACGGGATCATTGGACACCTGTGATGTTGGAGTATGACGGTGTGGTGGTGGTGGTGACAGTGGTAGTGGTGGTGACGTTACGCCAATCAGATAATCCCCTTCCTGCTGGCTGGCGGTGTCGTCTTTCTCCCCACAGTTTGAACCCAGCATCCTGACAATCCGCAGACATGTGATGATCATTTTACCGCGCATTTTTATGATGATTATTGCCACGAATTTTGCGATCCGTATTATTCAGACGGTTTTGGTACAGAGGGAGCCGAATATTGTGTTAGACTGGTCCGTGAAGTGAAGTGAGAAGCTGAAGAAATTTTTACCAACAAGTGGAAGACTTGTGTACTGAGAAAATGGAGAGAGAGAGAGAGAGAGAGAGAGAGAGGACGATTTGCTTGATGAAGTTAGATAATTGTAAGATAATTTAGTATTGAGCTATAATCTTACCTTACCTTACCTTACCTTATCGTACCTTACCTTACCCTACCTTACCCTACCTTACCATACCCTACCTTACCTTACCTTACCTTACCTTACCTTACCTAACGTAATAAAGTGTATAACAGAAGAGGACACTGTGAAAGTCGATTCCTCCGTTAAATGAAAAAAAGTGTATAGCAGAAGTGTATAACAGGAGGGAATGACAAAAAGTGTATGACGGAAGTGTACATCAGAAGTGAATGACAAAGAAGAAACATTGTAAAAGAAGCGATTAATCTGCCATAGGCCATCCAGCCATCCATCCACTCTGTAAACATGATGGAGACTGTGGAAGTGGAGGAGATTGAGGTGGAGTCCCCAAGCACAGCCAAGAAGAGGCACTCCACCCATAGCACGTTGGAGTCCCCCCCTCCCTCCCCCCGCTCCCCCTCCTGTCCCCCCTCTCCCCCTACCCCAACCTCCCCAAATAGTGACCAGCCCCCACCCCCCTCCCCGTCTTCCCCAACCTCCCCCAACTCTGCAGGAGGCACCCCTGGTCAAGGGGGGCGAAAGCTCCCCAATATTAAGATCAAGAAGCAGTACAGCAAGATATTCAGAATCAAAACAAAGGTAAGATTATTATTCAGAATGATAGCAAAGGAGAGATTATTATTCAGAATCAAAACAAAGGTAAGATTATTATTCAAAATGATAACAAAGGAGAGATTATTATTCAGAATCAAAACAAAGGTAAGATTATTATTCAGAATGATAGCAAAGGAGAGATTATTATTCAGAATCAAAACAAAGGTAAGATTATTATTCAAAATGATAACAAAGGTGAGATTATTATTCAGAATCAAAACAAAGGTAAGATTATTATTCAAACTGATAGCAAAGGAGAGATTATTATTCAGAATCAAGACAAAGGAAAAAATATTCAAAATGATAGCAAAGGGGAGATTATCATTCAGAATCCGAACAAAGGTAAGATCAGTCTGGAAACACTGAGTCTCTTGCACAACATTGATTGAGGGATAAAGGGCAATGGATAATTAATGGAAATGGTGTTAGATAGTAATTTTTTGGATCCACATTATCTGTATCTATCTATCTATCTTACGATCTATCTACCGTATAAAATATTTACCAGCGTGATTTCACTGTGGTCTTGTGTCTTTACCGTTAATGTGTCTTAACTCTTTCAGAACGAGGACTTATGTTTTATTCGCGGTTTGTCCATACTGTTCATGTTAATAGCGAGGCTTTTTGAGCGAAGGAGGGTAGATACAGCCATTATTAACCTGTTCAGTACCAGAGAGCTTCCATAAATTGTATATAATCATCTTTTACGTAGACAATATAAAAGACTTCATCGGATTGAAATATTCTTATTCTGTCCTTCCCACTGCCTGTGACCTCCAGCCTTTTAAGTGCAGTGGATCCAAGCATCTGAAAATTTGCCCGTCTTAAAATGTGGATTTTCTTGTTCTTCTATTTTCTTTGGAAAGAACAAGTTTTGAAGACTGTGGGTCTTGGATTTCTTTCTTTTCTGTCTTTCTGTTTATATGTCTGTCTCTTTCTTTCCTTGTCTCATTCTTTTTCTGCCTTTCTGTCTGTCTGCCTGCCCGTCTTTCTTTCTTTCTTTCTTCCTTTCTTTTTCTTTCTTTCTTTCTTCGTTCAGTCTTTCTTTGTTTCTGTCTTTGTGTCTTTCTCTTTTTCTTTCTTTCTCCCCCTCCCCCATTTCCTTAGCCTTAACCCCAAAACAAAGGTTGTGGCGCCTGCAGTCTTACCAATGCAGATATGGTGATGCTCCGCAGTGTACGCGGCTCCACCACAATAATATTTACTCTGCAGCATCAATTGTATGCACGTCTCTTTCCGCACCGGCTAACACACAGCTTCCTTTGGCTTCATCCCGCAGTTATTACGCATCAGAAGTCTACCTCACAATGCACCTTAACCCTCACACCCTGGGGCTGCTCCCAGTGCTAAGCAAAATGGTCCCTGGTTAGCCAGGGTAGAACATTAAATCCTCCCAGGAGTGTAACGATGAATTTTATTACGACGTGCCAGATGTTACCTGCATTTTATTTCCCATAGATCCTACCCCACCCCAAGTCTTAAAGATGGAAAAGGTTGGCCTCTTGATGATGATGATGATGATGATGGTGATGATGATGATGATGATGATGATCGTGCTGAAGGGGTTACTTCACAGTGGTAACGAAGGGCGTTTGGGAAAGCCTCTGGAGTGTTAGTAAACTGCTAGAGTCTAACTTTTTTGCCTGAGAGAGAGAGAGAGAGAGAGAGAGAGAGAGAGTACACTTGTATATCTGGCGGCGAGTTGTATGATAGGGATGTCTGTATTTTTAGACAAGGTAGTGGAGTGCATGGGGGGACGGTGGGATTTCGTGTGTACAGGGATCGTTGCTGAGTAGTGACAAAAATAGCCAGAGGCGCCTGGTGGTCTAGTGGTTACGGCGCCCCTGTCGGAGTGACGTGCTTCCATAATTTTCATCCAGCGAGGTGATGGGGGGGGCCTTTGATCCTGTAGTGCCACCAGGGGAAGTAGCCTGGTCATCTACTCCTAAATTTACTGGACTGTTGTAGCCTAGCCCCGGAACCCTACGCCTTGAAGGGGAGTAATGGCAGTGACCGTTGGGTGATAGATAAATTGATGGGTAAACTGATAGATGGATAGACGGCTTGGGTAGGTGGTGTGTTGTGTGAAGAGAGGTCGTTGCAGAGTGAGAACAAATGCATGATGATGATGATGATGATGGTGATGGTGAGGAGGAGGATAATGACGATAGTGATGATGACGATACATTGTAGTGAGAGGAGGAGGATAATGATGGTGATGATGATGATGATGATGGTGATGATGATGATGACGACGATGGTGGTGATGATGATGGTGGTGGTAATTCCCCCCACCCCAAAGTTCATGCCTTCACTTCCTGTTCATATATTTCACTGCACATAAAATTCTCTCCCCCTAACCTCACCACGCACCCACACCGTACCAAAATAGACTGGGTGAGGTGCTTGTGCGTGTAATCTCTCTCTCTCTCTCTCTCTGTCTCTCTCTCTCTCTCTCTCTCTCTCTCTCTCTCTCTCTCTCTCTCTCTCTCTGTGTGTGTGACGTGGGAAGTGACTTGGGTATAGCACTTCATGTGAAGGGGTGGGGGTGGTATGGTAGGGAGTTTTAGAGGCATGGTAGGATGTGGTATGGTAGGGAGTATTAGAGGCATGGTAGGGTGTGGTATGGTAGGGAGTGTTAGAGGCATGGTAGGGTGTGGTATGGTAGGGAGTGTTAGAGGCATGGTAGGGTGTGGTATGGTAGGGAGTGTTATAGGCATGGTAGGGTGTGGTATGGTAGGGAGTGTTATAGGCATGGTAGGGTGTGGTATGGTAGGGAGTGTTAGAGGCATGGTAGGGTGTGGTATGGTAGGGAGTGTTAGAGGCATGGTAGGGTGTGGTATGGTAGGGAGTGTTAGAGGCATGGTAGGGTGTGGTATGGTAGGGAGTGTTAGAGGCATGGTAGGGTGTGGTAGCATTGTGGAAAGCATGGTAGGGTATGGTAGTGCTATGTAAGGCATATTAGTGTTTTGTGAGGAGTGGGAGGTTATGTTGGGAGTGCTGTGTGTGGCGTGGCAGGGTGTGGTAGGGGTGATGTATAGGACATGGCAGGGTATGGTAGGGGTGATGTATAGGACATGGCAGGGTATGGTAGGGGTGATGTGTAAGGCATGGCAGGGTATGGTAGGGGTGATGTATAGGCCATGGCAGGGTGTGGTAGGGGTGATGTGTAAGGCATGGCAGGGTATGGTAGGGGTGATGTATAGGCCATGGCAGGGTATGGTAGGGGTGATGTGTAAGGCATGGCAGGGTATGGTAGGGGTGATGTATAGGACATGGCAGGGTATGGTAGGGGTGATGTATAGGACATGGCAGGGTATGGTAGGGGTGATGTGTAAGGCATGGCAGGGTATGGTAGGGGTGATGTGTAAGGCATGGCAGGGTATGGTAGGGGTGATGTGTAAGGCATGGCAGGGTATGGTAGGGGTGATGTGTAAGGCATGGCAGGGTATGGTAGGATTGATGTTTAAAGCATGGCAGGGTATGGTAGGTGTTTAAGCTATGACAGGGTATGGTAGGTGTTTAAGCTATGACAGGGTATGGTAGGGGTGATGTATAGGACATGGCAGGGTATGGTAGGGTGATGTGTAAGGCATGGCAGGGTATGGTAGAATTGATGTATAGGCCATGGCAGGGTATGGTAGAATTGATGTATAGGCCATGGCAGGGTATGGTAGAATTGATGTATAGGCCATGGCAGGGTATGGTAGGACTTGTGTAAAGCATGGCAGGGTATGGTAGAATTGATGTACAGGCCATGGCAGAGTATGGTAGGACTGTTGTGTAAAGCATGGCAGGGTATGGTAGGGGTGATGTGTAAGGCATGGCAGGGTATGGTAGGATTGATGTTTAAAGCATGGCAGGGTATGGTAGGTGTATAAGCTATGACAGGGTATGGTAGGGGTGATGTGTAAGGCATGGCAGGGTATGGTAGAATTGATGTAAGGGCCATGGCAGGGTATGGTAGAATTGATGTAAGGGCCATGGCAGGGTATGGTAGAATTGATGTAAGGGCCATGGCAGGGTATGGTAGAATTGATGTATAAGCCATGGCAGGGTATGGTAGGACTGTTATGTAAAGCATGGCGAGGTATGGTAGAATTGATGTATAGGCCATGGCAGGGTATGGTAGAATTGATGTATAGTCCATGGCAGGGTATGGTAGGACTGTCGTGTAAAGCATGGCAGGGTATGGTATGGGTGATGTGTCAGGCATGGCAGGGTATGGTAGGACTGTTGTGTAAGGCATGGCAGGGTATGGTAGGTGTGTCAGCCATGGCAGGGTATGGTAGTCTTGTGTAAGGCTGTCATGAAGTATGTTAAGAAGGTTAGCATATTCTGTGTCGGATTTTCACGAACCCCCAAAGCACTCTCTGGATACCGTCTTGCGCACCTCTGGCCATCACCATCCTGTTTAAGAACACCGGGTATAGTGGGATTGTAAAAGACATGGCAGGGTGTACTGGTGTTGTGTAAAACATTGCAGGGCGTGGTAGGGGGGAATGTGTAAGGCATGGCAGGGTGTGGTGCTAGGAGAGGCTGAGTGTGACAAGCATGTGCTCTGACAAGTTGTAGACGGATGCACTTGTCACCATCCTCCATTCAGTTGCGTGTGAATTTATCTATGCACATAATATTTTGATCTAGTGGTTTAGCGAAATGAAGTAACCTGTTTATGCCTTGCACGGTAACCCAACACGTCCCCTCACCTCACGTTCCTCTCCAGCCTGGATTATAACTGACCTGCAGTACAGCCACTTGTGCCAGATACAGTGCCATTCCACACGTTCACCTCTTTATCCATCCTCGCTGTAACTCCATTTCCTGTTACTGTGATTCCAGTCTGGGTTAGGCTGTTACTGTGATTCCAGTCTGGGTTAGGCAATGATTACACCTGATGGAGTTAAAGTGATGGAGTATGGGTAGATGTGGAATTACGAGAGTATGGGTATATAGATGTGGAACTGCGTGAGCTGTGGCAGAGTGTAATTCTGATATGGGCTGTAGGAGCCTCTTCTGAATCCCTAGCCATCGTCCTGTTTGTTTATTTAGGATCGTGGCAACAGCTACTCTGCTTCACCCCTCCCTCTGTTTATCTTAGCCCGGGGATGGGGGGGCGATATTTGTTGTTACTGAGTTTTAGTACCTGGCCTGTGGAGTATTAAGGGATATTTATAGAACTTGAGGACCGAACTATAGTAGGCTTGTTTGTTTGTTTATCTGACGAAAATCCATACCTCCCCTCAGCTTAGTTGATGGCCATGTGGAGTCATACTGGAGGATAAATCTGATTCCCTAAGGAGACTCATTATTACTTCATAGCAAAAAGTCGGGGAATTTCATGCAACCATAACATAGTATGAAAGTTCTGGGAGTGTCATGGTTCCATCAGATGATAAGAAACCCGCCATAGTTGTCGTGAAATTTGTACTGTTTGACCAGAGGAAGTTTTTGTTGTCGCGTTGGCCACTTTTTATTTTCCAGTAGGGTCTTGGCTGGGGTAGGTTAGGTAAAAGCCAGATCTTACTCCCCTAAAAGTAGCAGGTTAGAAATTGCCTACCTTCCACCATTCTACCTTTGGGGGATATAGTAATAGTTGGGAGGGTTTGCACTACTGGACAATGGAGTGCCTCAGTTTTATTAGTGCCACCACATGAAGGTATTCCTCTCCAGCACCACTAACAGGTTAATCAGATATAACCCAACCCAGCCCTAGCCTAAGCCAGCCTAACCTTACCTACAAACTTCTCTAACCTGACCTTCCACAACCCAGCCTAAACACCCTAACCTAACCTAAACCATTCTAACCCTAACATTCTGACCTAACCTTACCTTAACCTAAGAGCTTAATAAAATCTAACTGATCCTAGCCTAACCTGTCTGAACTTAACCGTACCCTACCCTATCCTACCGTAACCTAACCTAACCTAACCTATCTGAACTTAACTGTACCCTACCCTATCCTACCCTACCCTACCCTACCCTAACCTAACCTAACCTAAACTAACCTAACCTAACCTAACCTAGACTCCAGGTAGCCTACAGTTGTGCTGTCATGAGAGATGCTGGAAGGGAGCCATGTCCACATCAGTGATGCGGGGGAAACTGGTTTGGACTTACGAAAATCTAGGACAGACTGCGCTCTTTTTTATTCTAACTTGGCGTGAAAGTGGTATCTCTCTGTCTTGAATGCTGAGCTGTAACAACAGATTAACACAGGAACGCGATGACAGTCATGAATAAGTGTTACCTGAAGGATGTAGAGCTGTAGCATTGCCCTTTTTTTTTTCTTTCTTTTTTTAATGAGCTATACAGAGACAAAAATCTGGGATAACCATCGTGAAATCAGGATTCCCTCGCTCCGGCATGTGTTAATTGAGATAAATATTGTTTTGCCCAGTGGCATTAGGAGGGGGCTCTGCATTATAACCAAGTGGGGTGTTACTTATATAATACTGTTTTGGCCAGAGGCATTTTGAGCTCTGTATATTGACTACCAGGGGTCTTACAATGCTGTTAACTCAGTGGTAGCGCTCGCGCCTCACGACCGTAGGATTAGCAGTTCGAGCCCGCACCAGGTTAACGTATTTCTGGTGAAAGATTAGCGGTCCCTCCAAGGATCTCTCCTTGCCCTGCAGAGCTATATGGTCCATTGGTACTAGCTCGGGGACTTCACCCCTTACAATACTGTTTGGCCAGTGTCTTTGAGGGAGCGCTGTATAATGACAATAAGAGTTGTACAATTCTGTTTTGGCCAGTGTCTTTGAGGGAGCGCTGTATTTTGTCAATAAGAGTTGTACAATTCTGTTTTGGCCAGTGTCTTTGAGGGAGCGCTGTATGTTGACCAACACAAGGTTTCGTAAGTTGAATAAAATCGTTTGAGAGTGGCAGGAGTGTAGGATTAAGGGTTAGGGAAATATCACTGGCAACTGACTATTATTAATTTATAAGCACTGTTTTGGCCGGTGACATGTGAGTCATGTACTGTTTTCACCACCGCCACCTACACCAATCGCACTCGCCTTGTCCTGTTCCTGCATTCATTGAGCTTCACACATTCCTCTTACTCACTTCCCCCTCACAATACCACTCATATTTCTCATATCTCTCTTTCTGAAGTCGTATATTAAGCGGTTTAGTTAGTTTCCTTTCTTAATTACCCTTCTCATGGTGTATGGAGAGAGAGAGAGAGAGAGAGAGAGAGAGAGAGAGAGACGTGCATAAAGACCTATACGAATATATATATATATATATATATATATATATATATATATATATATATATATATATATATATATATATATATATATATATATCATTGCTGATACTTGAGGTGATTTTTGTGATGCTGGTTTGTTTTATATAAGGGAACTAGGAGGCTAGGCCAGTACAAGAACTTGGATATTGTGTTGTGGTTGCTTCAAGTTTGATGAGCTTTAGTTATGAGGTATGGATGAGTCTCCTTGGTCACTAATTGAAACGATCCACCTGTCTAACTATATCTGGCCATCTGCTGAGCTGAAAAAGGTTTGGGATCCCTGTCAGGTTAGAGTAAACGCACCATAGCGAGGTTGTGAGGACAGGATGGAAGTGATTGTAGTTATGTAAGCAGTCACCTTTCCTTTTGTCACCTACAGTAGCTACATAGTTATTTGTTCCTGTTACTTGTGGCGAGTCAGCTTATGATGATGAGTGATATGGTGCTTTTGAAGCTGTGAGGACAGTGGAAGGTTTTTACGTTTGGCTTTGAGCATCGACTTAGCAGTGCATTCCTTGGGTCCCGGTTGTTGGTTTACTTACTCATTAAGACGGGCACACACACCCTCCTGTGTCACCACATAGTTATTACTCTTAAACAACCTATACTGAAATAGAGCTGTTTTACTCAGTACTTCTCTGATGAGCCATGTAGAGATAGATGTATATGTGTGTGTATGTGTGTGTGTATATATATATTATATAATGGCTCTTCTGGAAATATCTCCAAATTGTTCTCTGTTCCAACTGGTAGTGATCTCGTGATCATCAGGCCCTGTCTGAACCGCCAGAGTGCATGAGAGTTGTTAGCAGTAACAACAGATAAAACAGAGTGAGGGAGTAAGTTTCCAGCATCAGCAACAGATGGAAATATTGTGAGTGGGTAAGTTTGCCAGCATTAGCAACAGATGAAGTGAGTGAGTCATGGTTTGGATGTTATGCTCATAGACCAGAGGTAACTTTCACGCTCTGTTAATTGGTAATTAGCACAGTGACAGATGACACAGCGTGATTGAGTGAATGAGTCAAAGAGTCATGGTTTAGGTGTTACGCCTGCAGACTGAGGTAACTTTCACGCTCTGTTAATTGGTGGTGAGCAGAGTGGCAACGCAGCCAGGCGGTGAGAGGGAAGGTGTCACTTATTGTACAACGTGGGAGGAGGAGCAACAGCAACCTTGAGGCGATGACTACCCCAGAGAAAACTTTAGACAGGAAACAGCACAACAATACACGCCAATCCCACGAGACAGATATTAGTTAATTTAGTCTAATATAACCACACAACCTAACCAGCAAAACACAGCAATCCCACCTTACCAGATCTAAGTTAATCCGCAGCATTCCCACGTTACCAGATCTAAGTTAATCTGATCTATTTGGCCACGCAGCCTAACACAGTAATACACAGCAGTCTCACGCTACACAAAATGTTAATTTTTTTATAACATACCCACGTAACCTAATACACAACAGTTCCACGGAGAAGTTGGTATATTCTTAACAGTCCCATCCAAACCATATGAGGCAACTCAACAAAACCCAGCCTGACATGACCAAAGTTGACCAGACTGACCTGATCTAACGTTACCATATCTTAAAGGCTGTGGCAAGTTAGGTCGTTCTTATATATATTCTTGATCTCTCCAGACAGTTATATTCAGTTAAGACATTTTAATACTGAAAGGGCTAAATAGCCTTCACCTATCCCTTCACTACCAGATGTCAGTCCGGTAAAATGGCTTGGCAGCATTAATAGCTAGAGAGGGTGGGCAGAGAACACACCGACGCATCATCTTTGACCTTGACTCGTGACCTTGGCCCTTGACCGTGACCTATGACTGATCTTCAAAACTGAATCAGTGTGTGTGCAGGTTTTGGTCCAAATTGGGTCAGGCATCCATGGTTTAATACTGCACCCTATATATTGAGCTTGACTTTTGTTCAGTCTACATCAAGATGCAATTATTTCTTTTCGGAGGCCTCACACTGTATGTGCCAGGTTTTGTCCAAACTGGATCAGGCATTGTTGAAATATTTGTTAACAGATACACATTGCACAGCACAGTACATAATTATATAATGTCGCTTCATACATGGAAACCAACTCGATCACGGGATGTGCTGCTTGGACTTGGCCAGGCGATGTATGTGACGTGTGTGCGTGCAGTGAGTTAAGAGTGGGGAGTTAAAGACCAGTGGGGCTAGTATGAGGACGAAAGCCTTTACCCAGGAATGCCGGTGTTGGTAACTGGTGTGGTGCGAGTTGCCATGGTTTGCATTGTTGTGTATTTATATATATCTTCCTGGCGGCGGCGGTGGTGGTGGGCCATCTTGCTGGGCTTATTTTGCCTTCACCTCGGGCTCGCGTTTCATCATACACTTTACTTTGGTCAGATTCCTGGTTTGTTTTCAGCTGACGGAACTGGACCACTCCCACACCCTAATACTAAGTCGTGATGACATGAAATTCACCGAGCCTTAGCTGTTCGTCATAATCTTGTGTCGGGTCTGGTGTTTGGGCACACTGGCATCGAGTTCACGCGGCCACAACTTAGTATTTTAGCTGTGGTAGTGATCCAGTTCCGTCAGATGAAGGCAGACCAACAGTATGTCAAAGAATATGACTAGCTTCCCAAGGATATGACGGAAAACTAAGGCTTATGGAATTTCATGGAACAGCGACGTAGTTTAGGAATGGCCCGGCCCCGCAGGTGAAAGCAGACTGACTATACAACCTTGTTACTATAGCTTGGTCTAAACTTTGCCGCCTCTCCATCATGAATGCTGAGTTGTAACGATAGATTAACACTAGAATATGGTGCTAGTCAAGAAATACTATGGAAAAAATGTAGGGCCGCAATCCAATCTAATTCGGTCATTGAGCTACGAAAAAGTAACTGCAAAAAGACGAAAATCTGGACCAAGGTAAAGTAAAAAGAGTACAGCAGTTTTTACCCAGTGGTGGTGGGCGTGTCTTGCGTGGTGGTATTACCCTTGTAGCTAAATGCACGGGATATGAATACATGAGCTTTGGTAATGTTGCAGTTTTGCCTTCCTTTACGCAAGTTATTTTATGATAGCAGTTTATGTACAATTATCAATGGTACTGGTTTTACGGGATAAGTATTTGTTGTGGCAATAGTACTACTAGTAGTAGCAGTAGTAGTAATAGTACTAGCAGCAGCAGCAGCAGCAGTAGTAGTAGTAGTAGTAGTAGTAGTAGTAGTAGCTCTAGAGGCATTTGAACATAAACCCGGTAGATTGCAAGCAGAAGTTGCCCCCCCTCTTGCAGTTCACTTTCCCTCAATCGATGGATAAAGAGTGAGATAATAGACTTTTGTACAACTGAACAGGAGTTGCCTGATTATATTGATGTCATCTCGTGAAGGCGCACCTCTCTGGCGTTTGAGGGGTCATGGAGAAGTTGAGTAGTTTGGATTTCATGGTGATAGTATGGAAGATAAGCTGCGAGGGTTTCCACGTGCTGCAGGTTTGTGTGTGTGGGGGGGGGGCGTGCGTGCGTGTAGGCGTGTAAGAGTTGGCTGGTCTAATTCGTTGGTGTCATAGCAATGTTGTGTACTTGTAGTGGTTGGTTAGTGTCGTTGGTTGATGTACCAGATTGGGTAGAATGCTGTGGTAGGGAACTGTGGTAAGATAGTCGGAGAGCTTAGTGTGGTTGGTGAGGTAGGTTAGTGTGGTAGGATGCTGTGGCAGGGTACTGTTGTAGATTGGTTAGAGATGTTTCTGTGGTTGATGAGGTAAGTTATTGTGGTAGGCTGATGTGGTAGGGTTCTGTGGTAGATTGGTTTGATAAATTACTACGGTTGATGATGTAGGTTGGTGTGGTAGATGCTGCGGTAAAGTGTTGTGGGTAGTTGCGGATTTGCTGTGGTAGGTGGTATGGGTAGTGTGGTAGGTCAGCGAGGTTGGTTGATGTGGTAGGTGTGTGGTATTCTTGGTGACACTTCGTTCCTGGTGCCTTCTGTTCTGTCTGTGAGAGAGAGAGAGAGAGAGAGAGAGAGAGAGAGAGAGAATGATACATGCTTTTGTGAGGTGAGTATGTGGTGGTGGTGGTAGTGGAATCAGCAGTAGTAGTGATTATATTTGATTTTTTTTTTCTCGAGAACTCCGAGGACTTGAGGCTTGTATTGTGGTCGGTGAAGGAACCTACCTGACGCCTCTTCCTTAGCGATTAATTTTGGGATATGGCGGGTTATTATCCTTTTGTATTTTACTTATGCAGAATATGGCGATAGTAGAGGGATTTACGTAACACAGACGAGGACAGTAAGATTAGGAAGCAAAATAAATCACATAGGAAAAAGTGTTAGGGATTTTCCCGAAATGACGAGAGTACGGGGCTAAATCGTTGTTACATTAAATTCGGTGACGTTTAGTTTTGAGGTAGGAATGAATCTCCTTGGTTACTATTCAGATCAAAACTCCAATGTGACTACACGTGATCCTCAACAGAGTTGATAAGGGCTAGGGAGCTTTGTCACACGGAACTTACTATATTCGCTTCACCACTAGCACCGGCACCTTGTATATATCCATCAGCTGTGGTGGTGGTGGTGAAGGTGGTAGTGGTGGGGGTGGTGGTGGTGGTGGTGGTGGTGGTGAAGGTGGTAGTGGTGGGGGTGGTGGTGGTGAAGGTGGTAGTGGTGGGGGTGGTGGTGGTGGTGGTGTTGGGGTTGGAAGTGAAGATGATGCTCGGGATGAAGGTGATGGCATTGATGGTGGTGGTGGGGATGAAAATGATGGCACTGATGGTGGTGGTGGGGGTGGGGATGATGGTGGTGGTGGGGGTGGGGGTGATGGTGGGGATGAAGGTGATGGTACTGATGGTGGTGGTGATGATGGGGATGAAGGTGATGGTGGTGGTGGTAGTGATGGTGGTGGGGGTGGAGGTGGTGGTAGTGGTGGTGGTAGTGATGGTGTTGGTGGTGGTAGTTATGGTGGTGGGGGTGGGGATGGTGGTGGTGGTGGTGGTAGTGGTGGTGGTAGTGATGGTGGTGGTGGTGGTGGTGGTGATGGTGGTGGTGGTGGTGGTAGTGATGGTGGTAGTGATGGTGGCTGTTGTTGGAGTTTAGTCAGGAATCTTCAAAAATCCCTTCATCACCATCACTGTTATCTTGTATTTTATTTGTATTTATCAGCAGTGGTGGTGGTGGCACAGTAGTGGTAGTTGAAGGGTTACGTAAGAATAGTGGTAGTGGTGGCGATAGTGGTAGTTGTATTAATGTTGGTAGTAGTGGTGATAGTGAGGGAGAGAAAGAGCAGATACGAAACGGGGAGAGAGAGAGAGAGAGAGAGAGATCCAAATACACACTCTGAAAAACGCACATAGCTCACATAATCATACACAGATACACACACGTACACATAACACACGCATACACTCACACATGGTCACATATATATACCTACAGAGAGAGAGAGAGAGAGAGCACCGGTTGCCGACTGGTGCCAAGTTAGAGTGCCTGTGCTGCCAAGACCTGCCCCCGCACACCTCTCCTCACCTCACCTCTCTACACCTCTCATTTCACACTCATCTTACCTCTCACGTCTCTTATCTCACTCATCTCACCTCTCACTTCTCTCACCTCGCTCCTCAGATGCTCATTATACCTCTCCTCTCATTTCACACACATCATACCTGTCATGTCACTTCTCTCATCTCACTCCTCAGACACTCATCTCATCCTTAAAGGCCTTTCATTTCACACTTATCTCAACTCTCACTTAGCTCTCACCTCAGAGACTCATGTAAACTTATCTGAACTTTGTAAACCTCTCATTTCACACTCATGTCATCTTATTCTCTCCTCACTCATTTCACACCCCTCACATTCCATCCCATCTCATCCACTTAACTACTCACCACATTCATCTCACACTTTTATTCTCTGTAACCCTCGTCTCACACTTTTATTCTCTGTAACCCTCATCTCACACTCATCTCTTCATCCCTCTTCTCCTCTCCTCACACACTCATATTAACTCATTTCAGATCATTCCATCTCTTTGATCCTAAATTCACCCTAACTCGCTCACCTCTGCAAGCATCTCATTTTACACTCATCTCAGTTCATTTCTCGTCTGTCCTCCTCACAGTGCTTTCATCTCATATCATGTCACCTTTCACCTCTCTGTTTCACTCTGACTTCACCCTTAACGTCATCTCAGTTAACGTCTCATCCCACACTCATCTCGTTTCATCTCCACATTCTCTTTTCCTCTCACACTCAGCTCATCTCATCTCATCTCGTAGCACCTCATCTGCCACACTTCTCTGCACCTGTCACCTCGTCTTATCTCAGCTCATCTCGCCTCACACTGCCCGTCTTATCTCACACGTCTTGTAATACATGTCATCTCACAGCATCCCATACCATAATTCTCTGCACGTCACCTCATCTCATTTCACAGCATCTCACCCTACCATACTTATCAATACATTTCATCTCATCTCAACTCGTTTCATCACATCTAATATTCCTTCCATCTCCTTCCATCTCATCTCATCACATCTCACGCATGTCAATCTACTAGACTTCGCCACACCCTCCATCTCATCATATTTCATCTCGTCCCATCTCATCTCATCTCACTCTTGTCATTTCATCTCATCTCACTTCTCACCTCCCACCTCTCAGATCATCATAACTCTCTCTCTCTCTCTCTCTCTCTCTCTCTCTCTCTCTCTCTCTCAGTTCTTTATATCGCACATCTCGTTTCACCTGATTATATTTTAAAATCTTTCCTCTGTTCCTCACCTCTCTTCCCTCTCCTACTCTGTTTTCTTCTCCTTTCTCCTCTCCTCTCTCCTCTCCTCTCTCTCCTCCTCTCCTCTCCTCTCCTCTCCTCTCCCTGTCTACATTCTCTCTTCTTTGACTACACCGTCACCTCATCCCGCGTCTCACCTCGTACCCCTGTCATTCACCTCTTCTGTACGTCACCTCACACACGTCATACATCTTACCATATCTCATGTCCCTTCAGTAAAAAACATATCAGAATTAGAAAACGGAAGAGGTGGTGTGTTTTTCTATGTTTTCTTTATTACTTATCGGTTTTTGTTTTATCAAGGAGAGAGAATGATGCCATGTCTGTTATTACTGTATCTTCTGCTGCTGTGTATTCTTTTAGGAGGTGATGGTATGTTTTGTTAATATTTCCGCTTTTATTAATCGGCTTTTCTTTTATCTGTCTGCATCCAATTAAGCCCCTCTTCAGCTCGTAAAATGGGTAAATATTTGTATTTATTTTGAGATGTTTGGCGTGAGGGGGGAGAGGGAGGGTCAGGTGTCAGGCTATTTGGGTGGTGCTGAAGAGGGTTGACTTCTCTTGATGGGACTGATAAAACTGGGCGACTTCGCCCTGTGGTTATACAAACGTCCCTCAACACTTCCTGGCTTTGGAAAGGAGAATAATGGACCGCATATTTCACGTTTAAATGAGCCTAGGGCCGCAACAGCAACTCGAGAGATCTCAGAGAACGCAGACCTCCGACTAGGCCAAAAAAAGAATTGTGATATACTTCCTTAATTACTCATACTACCAAACACTTTTACGGTCTTTTATAATCAGTTAATTCTACGGTCTTGGTCAGCCCTGTTACACAATCGCAGAGAACGCATACCTCCACCAATGCCAGTATTTTTATTCGTGCATTCGGATCCGCCCACTTATCCGCCAGGTTCCACTGAAATCTGATAACAGCTTTTGATATACATTGTACACAGACTGACAGACAAACACGAGTGAATGCATAAAATAGGTGGTTATATTGAATGGTATAATGGGCTTTGTGTGTGTGTGTGTGTGTGTGTGTGTGTGTGTGTGTGTGTGTGTGTGTGTGTGTGTGTGTGTGTGTGTGCGCGTGTGTGTGTGTGTGACGTAAAGTAGTTAATTTTGCTTCTCACTTGGCACACCGGAGTCCCTACCAACACCTAGCCATTCCTCTCTTACTGTTCCACCATTCTCTCTCTCTCTCTCTCTCTCTCTCTCTCTCTCTCTCTCTCTCTCTCAAACAGGATAATATTACGTCGCCTCTCTATTGAAGTATTGTTGTGTTCAGCTTTTGATGGAGTGACCTATTGTGTGTCATAATCGCTATCCAGACAATCCCTCAAGCATTGTACATCTGACTGGGGTGAAGTCTATCATGGCGACGGAGGCCCCTTCACACACACCTTCACATATCATCATTCCGGCGCAAATACCCACCGTCTATAAAGAATACATAGTAGGACAGTTCATCCCACACATATAGCAATCTTCCTACGAGACACACCTTCACATGTCACCACTGCGGCGCTAATGTTCACCGTCCACATGGCATTATCGGGGTGTTTTGGTGACATGTTAGTGGGCCGTGGGGAAGGGAGTCAGGTATGCTGTAACGAAATTCATCAAACTCGCATCCACAACCATCACACCCCGTTCTAGCCACTTGACCATCTTCCGTCCTGTAGAAAGATTCAGTGTATCATTTTTTTCCCCATGATGTAGTGAAATATTGCCAACACGTCATACAAACACATACACACAGGTAATTATTGAAGGTAATTGTAATATGACTTGTAGGTAATATAAATGTACACACAGGTAATTATTGAAGGTAATTGTAATATGACTTGTAGCTAATATAAATGTACACACAGGTAATTATTGAAGGTAATTGTACTATGACTTGTAGCTAATATAAATGTACACACAGGTAATTATTGAAGGTAATTGTAATATGACTTGTAGCTAATATAAATGTACACACAGGTAATTATTGAAGGTAATTGTAATATGACTTGTAGCTAATATAAATGTACACACAGGTAATTATTGAAGGTAATTGTAATATGACTTGTAGCTAATATAAATGTACACACAGGTAATTATTGAAGGTAATTGTAATATGACTTGTAGCTAATATAAATGTACACACAGGTAATTATTGAAGGTAATTGTAATATGACTTGTAGCTAATATAAATGTACACACAGGTAATTATTGAAGGTAATTGTAATATGACATGTTGCTAATATTAATGTACACACGTAATTATTGAAGGTAATTGTAATATGACTTGTAGCTAATATAAATGTACACATAGGTAATTATTGAAGGTAATTGTAATATGACTTGTAGCTAGTATAAATGTACACACAGGTAATTATTGAAGGTAATTGTAATATGACTTGTAGCTAATATAAATGTACACACAGGTAATTATTGAAGGTATTTGTATGACGAATTGTACCTAATATACATGCACACAGACAGGTAATTATCGAAGGTAATTCTCAACCTTCCTCCCTTTTTTTTTCTGTCGCTGCCCGCATATATATTTTTTTGTATTAAGCTATTTACTTATGTGTACTGTAGTTCTTTCAACTTAACTTGGCCCAAATTTTCGACTTTATTGCAGATTATTTCACACTTTGTAGCAGAAAATAACAATACAGCGGTTCAAAGTCGTTTCCGGAGAACTTCTTCGTGACTATTATGCTTTTCTAGTGTTGATCTGTTGTTATATCCCAGCATTCAAGTTGAAGAGAGGGGAATTGTAGGCCAGGTTGGAGTAAAAAGAGTATGGTATTTGGATTAACGAGGGTTACGGTGTCATGTTTAACCCCATCTGTCCTAAACTTGTCTCCTAAGCTGACTAAATCGTTTTTAGATGCCAAAGAATAAAATTGAAGCTTGGCTGGACTGAAGGCGTTGTGACGAAGACTGGTAAGTTTATCCCAGGCTGTTAACCCCTTCACTGAGAGACAGCTGAGGTTAATAAAATCGACTTGTTATCCGCAGTAAAAACAAACATAATCTCGTTGATGGTTATATCTGAATTATAATCGCTAATTTTATTTTTTGTATATCTCTCTAACATTCACAGTTATTGTATTGATGGCATTTTTTTCAGATAAGTGATAGTAGATAAGAGATGGATTCATAGGATGTTTGACAATAAACACTGATTGCACTATTTTAGCAGATAAAACGTAACAATAAACATTAGATAGCAGTGTAGGAAGCTTGACAACAAACACAGAGACTTTGGGTTTGCTGCTGTAGTTGTTTTGTTGGTTATCGTGATGGAGATAAGGCCACAGCGTCCTTCAGTAGACTCCAGAACAATACGAGGATCCTTCACACCTCAAGGCTGTAAGGCACATTGTTACAGTTTATAGCAGGGAAGGGATGGGTCGTACTGACAAATGACCTACTGTACACTTCACACACACACACACACACACACACACACACACACACACACACACACACACACACACACACACACACACATGCTTTGTAGACGGTGTGTTATGTGATTTTCAGGTGTTCTAGCGTCTCTTGCTTTGGGATCTGTTTTGCATATTACACGTACTACATACATAAGATACAAGTGGATATCTGTAGTGCGTAGGAATGACAAATATCTGCAATACTCGTGTGCTGGAATAGAGGGTAAGAAACTGCAAGGGAGCTTCTTTACTCAAGTAGATGCGGAGAAGCAGTTTTCCATTTATAGGGCAAATACCTTCCCTTTGTATCTGCGTGATGTGCAGTGTGCCGCCCTTTATAATTGCATGATATACATGCTCTTTATTACATGATTCAGCTTTCCCTTTTTATCCGCGCTGTATACAGTGTGTCCAAATCTCTCTGTAGATGGAAGGATATTGGTACCATAGTCATCATCATCATCATCGTTATTATTATTATTATTATTATTATTATTATTATTATTATTATTATTATTGCTAGATGCCGCTTTCTTTTACGGCTGTCCTCAACTAAAATTATCTCCAGCCATTTCTTAGGGTAAGGTTAGGTGGGGTGGGGTGGGTGAAGTGGGGGGAGGTGAGGTTGGGTTGGGGTGGGTTAGGAAGAAGCGCCTACTCAGTAACGACCCCCCCCCATCCTATCCCAACACACCACCCTCTCATATTACATTCTTCTGCTTTATTTCTCCCATTTACTTCACCACATATAACAGACGTAAGACACTGTTGACGTAGATGTCTGTTCCTGCATGTTGTTCCTGGATCTTTTTTGATTATGATTATATTGCGTTAAGAGGTGGTGGTGATGATGATGATGATGATGTGATGATGATGTGGTGGTGATGATGATGATGATGATGATGATGATGATGTGATGATGTGGTGGTGATGATGATGATGATGATGATAATGACGTTGATGGTGATGATAGTGTTGTTACTATTATCAGTACAACGCGCATGTGCAAGAAATGTATATATTTTTCTTTTGTATTGCAGGTATGTGGGCGTGTGTGTGACCAGCATTCGTGTGTCATGTTATGTAAGTATTTATATGTATGTGTGTATGTATGTATGTATGTGTGTATGTATGCTTCTATGTGTGTATGTATGTATGTATATGTATGTGATATTTCATGTACTGGTGAAGCTACAGCCATGCCCGTTAATATTTATATATAGTCTTGCATTCATATATATGTATGTATGTATGTATGTAGTAGGTATGTTTATATGTATGTATGTGTGATAATAACTCTCGTGTGTATCAGTGCTTGTGTGAGAACTCTCCTCTATATGTATGTGTGTATGTTTGTGTGAATGTATGTACATACGTCTGTATGTATGTATGAATGTATATACTGTATGTATGTATGTATATGTATGTATGTGTATATGTATCCTGTGGTGCCTGTTATTGCGGTTCTGTGGTAAAGGAGTGGAGGGGGAGGGAGGGGGGAAGGCTAACTATATAACCAACACAATATCTGTCTTATACCTTCTACACCCCTATGCTAATATTGTTTCGCCCTCTCTTCTTTCACTTCAAAACTCCTAATCCTGTTCTACTCCACTCTACTGAGAGAGAGAGAGAGAGTAGTGGTATGAGATGGTGTATGGTGGGTGTAGTGATGGTGGTGGTGTGCGGAACGTGAGAAGTGGGTAGTTTGTGAAGCAAGGAAGCGTAGCGACTCGGCAATGGAATGTGAGACGCGGAAGAGTATGTCTGTGTAATGTTGTGTAGGCCTGGCGGGCTTCCTACCACCTTTACTTTTTATATATATATTTTCTTGCATATCCCATCTTATCATTGTCTTCTTTGCTGTTTATGTAGTTTCAGTTTGAACATAGTATCAGTAACATACAAGATAATATCGAAGTGTAAGGTGCAGAATAAAGCGCAAAGGAAGAGGGGTCACGAAATCTTCAGAGTCATTTAGAACTCGGTAACCGTTTATTGGTGTGTGGACTCGAGTGACAGTATTGTCAGTTTGCATTCATCTGAGGAACCTGGGCCACTCGCACAGCTTCAGTACTAAGTTGTGGCAGCATGAAATTCCATAAACCTTAGCTATTAGGTTGGTATGAGTCTCCTTGGTTACTAATCAAATCAGCCCTCTAGTCAGACTGCAGTTGGCATCATCGGAGCTGAAATGGGTTAGGGATCTGTGCCAGGCTAGGAATAAAGGCACTGTAGGAACATACCCGCTGATGGAGCTGCCTCATGAGAAGGTCCTGGCGTGTCACTGTCTGCACAAGGGTTCATAAATCGCTACATATAAGTTAAGGAAGTGTAGGGACTGGACGGCAAGGGGGCATGAGACGCGGAGGAGTATATGTGTACTGATGTGTGGGCTCGGCCGCCACCTGATGCTTGGTCAGTGATAGAGTTGTCTTAATAAGAAGGTTGTAAAACGTTCCTAACTGCACATAATAAATCGCTACAGATAAGGCGAGGAAACGTATCGAGTTGACGAGAAGGAGACGCGTAGGAGTCTGTAATGCTCTGTTGGCTTGCCTGACACCAGAGGCTTAGATACCGATAAAGCTGCGTAATCAGAAGGTCCTGAGTCACTAACCGCACAAAACTTAATAAATCGCTATTGATAATGCAAGCAAGCGTAGACCCGACCATTACGAATGAAAGACGCGGTAGGGTATCTGTGTAAGCGCGTCCACACTAGATCCTTGCTGGTGCTGGCGGGAGTTTTGCATCTAAGTTGTGCAAATGACCTCACTGGATGCGGGCGGGTGTGGGCGAGGTATTCAGTGGATTACAGCGATGCAGAACGTCGCCCTCATGTTGTGTGGGTTGGGATGACTCGTAGAACCAGCACTCAAGATGGAGGGATGACAGTTGTACACCTGGTTAATGTGAACACAGTGTGGTGGATAACGGGCAGAAACGAAGACACAGGAAATAGCCTAAGTACTTTGTTTCTCCGACGTTACTGACTCTGAGGGTTGGTGGGCTGTGTGGACTCCAAAACAATACAGAAAAAAAAAAAAAAATCCGCGCATCCATTCCATCATTCCAGCACTATTCTGATGGAAGGAGTAATAACAATAAGAACAACAGCAGCACCAAGAATTACAGCAGCAACAATAACAACAACAATAACAATAATAATAATAATAATAATAATAATAATAATAATAATAACCATTTCCTGTATACCTTGCCATCATTTCAGCTTTTCTACAGTGTTTTGGCGAAAGATTTTAATATTAAAAAGAGTTCCTTTCACTGTTTACCCGCTCATCCATATTATTTTTCTGACAATATTCAGGCGGAAGGATTTCACCTCCAGCAGTCATCTACATACATACATATATACAGAGAGAGGGAGAGAGGGAGAAATATATGCAGTGTTGTTTTTCTGTGTAAGAAAGAAAGAACCCAAGGGCTAAAGCATGAACCTTGCAATTACTTAGCAGAGTTTTGGTCGTAATTTTGCAGCGTATATCCCCTACATCAGTGACAGAACAAAACAGTGGTATAGGTCTTTCACTTCAACCTGGCCCAGATTTGATCGTTTTGTATCGTATTTCCACGTAGTTCAGAGTAAGACAATGCTACCTGCGTTATCGTTCGTTGTCTGTGTGTGTTATCGCGGTGAGGAGAGTATTGTTGGAGCGGGAGAGTTTGGGGGTCGGTACGGGAGATAATAGGGCAATTGTAGTGGCCAACGCTACTGATAACACTGTGATAGGCTCTTCCTGTCAGGCCAGTCCCTCCATCACGCAAGACACAGCCATAAACACAGACACAGACATAGGCATAGACATAGGCAGCAGTAGACATGATAACCACAGACTTCATAACCACAGATCTTAACCACAGACAGTACAGCCACGGATTTTTATTGCCAAAGACTTTCATTGGCACAGTTTACAGATTTAGACACACACAGACACAGACAGGCATAGGTGTTCATAGCTACTGATGTTTTCATTACGACAGACTTTTACAGCCACAGACGTTCATAGCCTTAGACACACACACACACACACACACACACACACACACACACACACACACACACAATCAGTAAAACGCACCACAGGTGTTAAGGGGTTTATATGGGTCGCAACATTTATTTTTTTTCCTTTAGTTCACATTATTGTCTGTTGATGGTTAGGTTTATTATGCTTGTCAGTGATGCTTGATGGTTTAGCTGGTGATCTGTCTGTCTATCTGTCTGTCATATCTGTCTGTCTATATGCTGTTAGAACATCCGTATCTTTGTCAGTCTGTCCGTCTGTTAGTCTGTCTCTTTGTATGTATCTCTATGTATGAACCTGCTTCTCTGTCTGCCTATATCTCCATTCATTCATCTGTCTGTCTGTCTCTCTATATTCATCTGTATTTATCTGTCCCACTCTGTATCTGCTTATAATGTTCTCCTCTTATTTCTGTAGTATCTAGGCTATATTTGTATGTGTGTGTGGTAATGTGGTATGTATGTGTGTATGCATGTATGTGTATAATAATGATAACTGTGTGTGTGTGTGTGTGTGTGTGTGTGTGTGTGTGTGTGTGTGTGTGTGTGTGTGTGTGTGTGTGTGTAAATGAAGCTAGGCTAGGGGTATGGATAGCACGAATCCCTGCATCACGTCCGCACTAACCCTCCCCAGTACCCTCCCTCCCTCTCCCCTACCCCTTACCCTCCCTCCCTTCCTTCCTTCCTTCCCTCCTCCCTTTCGTCCTTCCTTTACTCTCATGTTCCCTAATATTTCCTTCCTCTCCCTTTCCCACTCCCCATCCATCCATCCATTCATCCATCTGTCTGTCCTGTGTGTCTTGTCAGTCTTGTCTGCATGTCCCATCCCGTCCATCCATCCATCCATCCATTATCTTCCTCCCCTCACTCTTACCCCGTTTCCTCCTCTGTTTTTCCTCCCCTCTCTCCTCACCTCTCCTCATCAGTTTAGGTAAGAGTGTTTGAGGTATGGCGGGGTTTATTGGGGGCGTTGTTTTGCACTTGGAGATAGTGTTCCTGTGCGTGGGTAGATAAAGAGCGTCTATTAACTCAGCATAGATCGCAAGTTCCTTTCAACTGTTCTTCCTAACACCGCCATGCCTTCACCAGTACCTAAACCTTATCACTGTCTACTCCCTCTGTTGTCTGTTTCACTGCCCCTGCCTTGTATCTGTCCTGCATTCCTGCATCACACTTCAGTTCTTTCACCTTAATTTGATCCAGGTTTTCTCCCTTTCGCAGCCTATTTCACGTAGTATAATGGCAGAAAAAGACAATGCCATGACTGTACGGCCTTCTCATTGAACTTCATGACTAGCATCATATTCCTTAGTATCCCCATAACTTTACCATAGCCAACACCATACCACTGTTTACCATCACTATACTGTTTTCATCATCTGTGCCTTATATCTGATCTACCTTATCCTCATATCTGACCTACCTTATCCTCCATATGACTCTACATATAGGGAAGGAGAGTGGGTGGAGGTGGAGAGTGTGGGCAGGGCAGAGAACCGGTAGAGTCTGTGTGTGGGGGTAACATCCTCGCACCTGTTCCTTAGCGATTTATTATGTGCATTATATCTGAATATCATATTGTACTTATCGATGAAAACTAATCCAATACGAAAACAATATAAATAACATGCAAGAGTTACGGTGCATGCAGAATGAATCGCAAAGGGAGAGGTGTTACCAAGACTCTGTGCCAGCTAGAATACGCCTGTTTCCTTTTATAACGGATGGTGGGTAGAGAGGTAGAGTGTGGGTAGAGAGAGTGTGTGTATACGGGGCAAAGAACCGGTAGGGTTGGTTGTGTGTGTGTGTGTGTGTGTGTGTGTGTGTGTGTGTGTGTGTGTGTGTGTGTGTGTGTGTGTGTGTGTGCGCGTGCGTGTGCTTGAGCTTGTGTAGGAGGTGTGTGGGGTGCACACTGCAAAATGTTTAGGAAATTGAGTGAAGTGGCACTGAGGGGTGTTAGAACATGTTATTAAAACTGAGAGAACGAGGTGTGTACGTTACTGTGGGCTGGGGTGAGCGATAGGAAATGTTTAGGGGAGTGAACTGCTGAAAGGAGGTAATGATTTTCACCCGTGTGTGTTTGTCTGTGGAAGGATACGGTACCCCAAGAAGTAGTCCCCGGATTTCAATGAGATCTGGTGGGCAGGTGGGCAGTGGGTCAAGGAAGAGTTGATTAGATTTTAATGTGGCTCCGAATCCAGATGCAGGGGTAAATAATGAATTGTTTTGGCATTGGCGAAGGTATGTGCTCTCTGAGATTGTCGCACGGGAGACTAAGACTATTGCTTTGATGGACCGTGTGAGACTGTAAATGTATTCGTCTGTTAGGAAAAAATTACAGTAGAGATTCATATATTTTAATGGCGCTGGTGGAGTTATGCGCTCTCTCTGAATGCCTCCTAGTTGATGAATGTGGTAATTGTTGTGTGGTGGTAGTGGTGATGGTGTCCAGGGAGGCTTTGGTGTGGTAGTGGCAGTGATGGTGTTGGTGGTGGTGATGCTGTTAGTGGTGTGGGGGGGTGTTTTAAGTGTGTGGTAGTAAGGATGTGGTAGTGGTGGTAATCGTGGTGGTGGTGGTGATGTAGTGGTGGTGTGGGTCTGTGGGTAACTATGTGGTAGTAAGGGTGTGGTATTGGTGGTGATGGTGTTTGAGGTAAAGGCTGTGGTAGAAGCTGCTGTGGTGGTGTGGGGGGTGGTGGTAGTGTGGTTCTGTGGATAATTGTTTGGTAGTAGGTGTGTGATATACTCCTTTCACTCTAACTTGTCAAAAATTTCCATCTCCATCAATGCTGGGTTATGACTGGATTGACACCATATCATGCTAGTCACGAAGAAGTGCTATGGAAAGGATGTAGAGCCGTAGTTTTGTCTTTTTCTGCCACCGAGCTACGTGAAATAAGCTGCAAAAGAACGAATATCTGGGTCGCGTTATTGTGGAGAAAGAGGATTGTGGTAGTGGTGGTGGTGTTTTTGAGAGAGAGAGAGAGAGAGATGAGGCGTGGGAAGCATGTGCATGATGTTGAATCCCGCCCAGTCACTTCTTCTCTACTAGCGTGCTCACCCTTAGGCTGTACTGTGTGTGTGTGTGTGTGTGTGTGTGTGTGTGTGTGTGTGTGTGTGTGTGTGTGTGTGTGTGTGTGTGTGTGTCTCTCTCTCTCTCTCTCTCTCTGTCTCCACACACACACACACACACACACACACACACACACACACACACACACACACACACACACACACACACACACACACACACACACACACACACACACACACACACACACACACACACAGCTGCCGCATCGCAACAAAAACCAAATGTACTGCTGCCGAGTTTCCACATCTAGCGTCATATCCCTGTACGGTACGCAGTGTAGTAGTAATAGTAGTAGTAATGATGGTGGTTTTGGTAGTGGTGGCGGTAGTAGTAGTAGTAGTTGTTGTTGTTGTTGTAGTACCAGCATCATGTAGGGTACGAGAAAGTCCGCAGTGAAGAACCGTAATTATTGTATAAGGCATTACATAAGGGAAGGAGAGAGAGGACGTGTGGAGAATATGGTAGTTTTTATCGCTTTGTCTTTCTGTCTGTCTGTCTGTCTATTTCTATCTTAACATTCGAGAAAGAGAGAGAGAGATTGTTTTATGAATGGAGTGTAATTAGGAAGACTTTTTATGAATGGGATGGTTAAGTAGGATGATATGAATGGCGAGGGTTGTATATCATTGTGTGTGTGAAGGGAGTAAAGGTGGGAAACAGGATGAATTGTGAATGTAGGCACGGGTTGCTCTGTGTGTGTGTGTGTGTGTGTGTGTGTGTGTGTGTGTGTGTGTGTGTGTGTGTGTGTGTTTATATACTCTAGAGGTATATATATTTGTCCGTCATTCAATCTACTTTCACCTGTCAGTCCATCTACGTAATTATCTATCCATTTATCTATCTATCTATTCATCTATCTATCGAGGGATGCTGTGACGTAGAGAATTTTTAGAAACGGATGTGAAGGAATCGTCGAGTTAAAAAAAAACAATGGGGAGGATGTTGAGATGACTAGCTTTTTTTTTTTTTTTTTTTTTTTTTTTTTGCGTGTAGTAAATGAGAGGATGTAATGTGAACGGAAAACAACAATAGTGAGTCTAGACAGGAGGTGGAGAATTAGGGAAACAGCTGAAGAGGATGACGGTTATGGTGTGGTGATGATGATGATGATGATGATGTGGTTGTCCTAAGGATGATGATGGTGGTTGTCGTGGTGTTGATGATGATGATGATGACGATGATGATGATAATGATGATGTGGTTGTTCTAAGGATGATGATGGTGGTTGTCGTGGTGTTGATGATGATGACGATGATGATGATGATGATGATGATGATGACGTGGTTGTCCGAAGGAGGAGGAGGATGGTGGTGGTCGTGGTGATGGCGATAGTGATGATGATGATGATGATGATGACGTGATGTACAGGGTTGTCCATAAGTAACGCCGCACTAGTAAATCACTTGGTAGTATCTAATGGATCGTAGGGACGGCTCAGGTTGCTGGGGTGGGTGTGGCTGTGGCAGTAGGACATTAACAACTTCATGCAGGTTAGACACTGATAATGCAGACTAAGCCGGTCCCATAACAAGGAGGAATCACCCGGCAGAGCGGAACAACAGCATTATTTTTTGAAGCAGCCTGTTTTTCTTTGAGCTCATGTTGATTCTTTGACAGGCTGTTTCTTCTTCTTTATCTCGAGTCTTTTCCTCTTATCTGTATGCTGTTTCCCTCGTGTTGCTGTTGTCCTCGCCATTTCCTCCTTCATCTCTCTCTCTCTCTCTCTCTCTCTCTCTCTCTCTCTCTCTCTCTCTCTCTCTCTCTCTCTCTCTCATCCATTTTTCACTTATATGTCAGTGTTCCTTTCGTTCCCCTTTGTCCCTTCCCCCCCCCCCTCTCTGTGTCAGTTGTTCCTTTTGTTCTATGCCCCACCCCCATTCCCCCTCTCTCCCCCTCCTCCCTCCCCCTTTTATGCCTTTGCTGGTGCGCTGCTGCAGAACTACACTCCCTCTTTCCATCACCTCCTCCCCCCCCCCTCCTGCTCCTTCATCCACTCTTTCCACTCCATGTCCCCTCCTTTCCCTCCCTCGCTTTGCTTCCCCTCCAGCCCCCTCCTTCCCCTCCCTCCCCAACCTTCCCCCTCCTTCCTATACATCCTCCTCCTTCCCCTCCATCCCCTCCCCTCCTATACCATTCCTCCTTCCACCAAGTTTCCTAGAGGTCAGTCAGTGCCTCTCCACTTAGGCTAATAGTGCTTCTCCTCCTCCTCTTCCTGCTGTTTCCTCCATCCCTCCCTGTTGTCAGATTGAAGGGTCGATTTAACTATATTTTCTGTCCCTTTAATTAGAACTAAAATTGCCATCTCTTCGTCCTGAATGATAAGATATTTCGAGAGATTAACGCAAGAATATGATGCTGGTCACGAAGAAGTTCTAAGGAAGGGATGTTAAGCCGAAGCATCGTCTACTTCTGCCACTGATCTACGGGAAATATAACAAGACGAAAATCTCTTAGTTAAAGCGAATGAACCAAAATAGTGATAGAGTTCCGTCAGGCGAGAACAAAATTTAATCTACTGCATTGTCCTTGTGAATATTGACACAGTACTTCTTTGACCCAAGCACCTCTGAAGGACCATGAGTTTTCTATGGCGTAGTGGCCAGAGAGGAGGCAGTAACAAGGAGAAGGACTGTAAACCCTCCCGTGACACAGGCAAGGATGTTGACAGGAAAGATTTAACCGAAAAAGATGGCACGAAGGATGTAAGTAAAAGGGATTCGTCTGCATCATCCTGGAAGCGATTTTTTCGAGGTAGTAGCACTGCGAAGGAGGAAACAAAACAGGAAAGAGTTGTAGATGAATCCCAGAAAGTGGATGAATTTCAGGGACACGTGAAATACAGAGCGCCTGAAGCAGAGACTGGAAAGGAGAGTAGGGGAGGATGGCAAGCAGGTCGTTTATTGATAAGCCGATGGAGTGATGTAGGTGAAGTTGCTGCGAAAGGTGAAGTTGGTATGTATGATGATGTGGACTTAGCTAGCGTGTCCTTCATTGGTTCTGCTCAGCGCGATGGTGCTACATATGAGAGTATGAGGCGGGATAGCAGTACATCTGATGGTCTTAGTAGTAGTAGATATGATGGTGTGAGACGAATTATTGTGGATAGTCCTGTGATTTTGGTGGATAGTCAAGGTATAGGTGGTAGGCGATCTAGTACGACTTTACCTTGGGTGATACGCAGCCAGGGGAGTGGTGTCAGTAGTCGTGACAAAGCTGACAACAACACTGACAACACCACAGCATCACTGCTTCCACAAACTGACATCTTGGCCTCAGGGAACGGATCTTCGTTGGTAGGAATACCTTGGAAGAGTAGAAGCCAGGGGAGTGGTGTCAGTAACCGTGACAACAATGACACCACCAGTGACAACACCTCAACGTCACCGACTTTGTGGACTGACCTCTCCTTGACCTCAGGGAACGGATCTTCATGGTCTAATTTACCATGGAAAAATAAGAGTAGTAATACCAGCAGTGAAAATACCAGCACACCACAGACACCAGCAGACTCAGCATTAGCCTCAGGGAACGGATCTGTGTGGGCTAGATTCTCTTGGAGGAATAAGGACAATAATACCAGCACTGACAATACCAGCACACCACATCAAACACCGACATTGCATACAGACTCAGCACTAGCGTCAGGGAAGGGATCTGGATGGGTTAACTTACCGTGGAAAAGTAAGGAAAGTAACACCCAAAATACCAGCATACCACAAACACCAGCGGACTCCACACTGGCCTCAGGGAACGGATCTTCATTGCCTAGATTACCTTGGAATGCTAACGACAGTGGTACCAAAAGCGAGAATAACTTGAGTGCAGGCGTACAGTCACCCTGGGGCGCCATGACAGATGGGAAAAATGTCAGAAAGGAAGATGGTTGGTCACCCCTTCTACCCCGCCGCCGTCAGCGTTCTGCAACCACCGCCTCGCAGATTTCACACTCTCTTATACCTTGGTTGTTAAGTGCCACGAAGAACAGTGATAGTGATGCTGAGAATGACATTGATAGTGAAAATGGGGCGCTGAATATGATAGAGAAGCAAAATGGTACTTCTGTTGATTTTGCTAGTGATGATGGTGGTGATGTAAGTGACATTAGATTTCGTCGAAGTAGCGGAAACGAGGCACCGAGAATGATAGAGAATTTAGATAGTACTGTTTATGCTGCTGCTGCTGCTGTTGCTAATAATGATGATGATGCACAAGATAAGGCTGCTTTAAATGATAATCTAAGGACTGTTGAAAACAAAGATGGCGACCGTTCACATTCGTCCCCCTCCACCTCCGTCGCTCTTCCAACTGCCGATGATAATGATGATGTCGATGATGATGATGATGATAATGATGATGCACGAGATAAGGCCAATTTAAGTGATCATTTAAGGACTGGCGAAAACAAAGATGGCGACTCTTCAAATTCGGCTCGCTCCACTTGGGTCTCTACGTCATACCTCGGCCCCTTACTCAGTTTTAGGTCCCGCGCCGCGAAGGTAAAGCAGAAGGTGAGTATTGTTGCTATATCATCATCATCATCATCATCATCATCATCATCAAAATACAGTTTCCCGTAGAGTAAAGCATCATTACTATTAACGTCATTTATCATCTTCATCAGGTTATTTCCTAGAGACGCTAATGAGATGTAATTATAGGTAGGTGGTTGTAGGCAGGTGTTGGACCAGCGCGGAAGTAACGGCTGTATGATGGTGGTGTGGTGGTGGTGTGGTACTGTGGTGGCGATTATGTTGAGAGAGGTGTTGGCTGTGGTGCTGGTGCTGCGGTGTGATAGGTGTGGTGGTGTGATGGTGGTCAAATGTTCCCCTCCCCCCACACTGCTCCCGATCTCTCCCACTCCCACTCACCCTCCCGTCCCCACAGTCCCATTCCCACTCACCCTGCCTCTCCCGCTCACCCTGCCACTCCCACTCACCCTGCCTCTCCCACTCACCCTGCCACTCCCACTCACCCTGCCACTCCCGCTCACCCTGCCACTCCCTTTCACCAACCTGTCATGTCAGCGTGTCAGTTATGGTTAAGAGGAAGCAGGCCCTACGGAACAGTCACATCACCTGCCACCAACATAGTAATTCCAACACAAATTGACAACACTTCACACTGCCAACACAAACTGACAACACTTCCCACTGCCAACACACACTGACAACATTTCCCCCTACCATCACTCCTCCTTACTCTGATCATCACCCTAACCAGGCTGCTGTGTGATGATTGGTAGTATACAGGCGGCTCAGGACCTGATGAACACACTTCAGTAGGTGAATCGTGGACTAAAGTTGAGTTAAAAAAATAAAAAAGCTAAATCAGTGTGGGTCTAATTCACACATTTAGCTAGTTTGTGTGTGTGTGTGTGTGTGTGTGTGTGTGTGTGTGTGTGTGTGTGTGTGTGTGTGTGTGTGTGTGTGTGGCTGGCACAGGTAGGTCGGAGTGTGGGAAAGTCCGTCAAGTGACTGTCACCGCCTCACCTCCACCCTACATGTAGAGAGAGAGAGAGAGAGGGAGGGAGAGAGAGAGAGAGAGAGAGAGAGAGAGAGAGAGAGAGAGAGAGAGAGAGTGTGTGTAGGCGAAGGCGGAGATAAAGGGAGAGGGGAGTTGAAGCCAGCATGAATATATAAGAGGGAGAGGTGAGGAGGAAGAGAGGGGGAGGTGAGGAGGAAGAGGAGAGGGAGGTGAGGAGGAATAGAGGGGGAGGTGAGGAGGAATAGAGGGGGAGGTGAGGAGGAAGAGGAGAGGGGGGTGAGGAGGAATAGAGGGGGAGGTGAGGAGGAAGAGGAGAGGGGGGTGAGGAGGAATAGAGGGGGAGGTGAGGAGAAAGAGGAGAGGGGAAGTGAGGAGGAAGAGGAGAGGGGGGTGAGGAGGAATAGAGGGGGAGGTGAGGAGGAATAGAGGGGGAGGTGAGGAGGAATAGAGGGGGAGGTGAGGAGGAAGAGGAGAGGGAGGTGAGGAGGAATAGAGGGAGAGGTGAGGAGAAAGAGGAGAGGGAGGTGAGGAGGAAGAGAGGGGGAGGTGAGGAGGAAGAGGAGAGGGGAGGTGAGTAGGGAAAGTTTACGAGGAGGGAGAGGTAGCATGTAGTCACAAGGATATACAAGGACAAGTAGTGCCTCAAAAGGTCTTACGAACCATACCGAGGATGTACCGTGAATGAGGGCGGTGGTGGAACTGGGTGGAATAAATAGGGTGGAAAACAGATGAATTTAAGTATCTGTAGATGAAATAAGAATAGAATAAGAAGACAACGAAATGAAATGGAGGGAGGGAGAGAGAGAGAGAGAGAGCGAGAGAGAGGGGGGGGGGAATCCGTGCTACCAGATCCCGTTTTCATTTGTTATGCTAAAGATGCTGATCCAGGCCCACCCGCCTGTATATGGCAACACTGACTCCGCGTTCTCTTGTACTCCCTACCCCACTCATGATCGGGGCAGCTCTAGTCAGACGATTTTATTCAGCTGAGAGTGAGTGGTGCGTCACAGGAGGAGGGTAAATTCACACACACACACACACATGTATTTCAAGCATTGACTCTCTCTCTCTCTCTCTGTCTCTCTCTCTCCTGTGATGCACACAAGATCACCCATATTTTTTTACCTCAACATTTTTTTTTCTTTCTTGGACGAGAGTTGCAAAAATTGTAGCGAGGACGAGATTCCACGGTATTATCTTCTTTAGTTCCGGGTGATCATGGGTTTCCGGGTCTTGATTTTTAGGTAGTTACACCCGCGTGCGTGAAGCGAGTGAATGCACAGGAAGGCGTGGAGTGATGGAGTGTAGGAATGAATGGGAGGAGAGGGATTGAGTTTATGAAAGGGGATATATGAGAGGGAGTGGAGTGATGAAGTGTATGAATGAATGTGAGAAGAGGGATTTAGTGTATGAGAGGGAGTGGAGTGAAGGAGTGTATGAATGAATGTGAGAAGAGGGATTTAGTGTATGAGAGGGAGTGGAGTGAAGGAGTGTATGGAAGTGAATGCATGGGAGGGAGTGTAGTTATGGGAGTTGATGCATAGGAGTGGAGTGATGGAGTGTATGAATGAGTGTATGAAAGGGGATGGGGTAATTGAATGTATGAGAGTGCATGTATGATAGAGCGTGAGAGGGAATGCATGAGAGAGTGGAATGATGTTGTATATGAGTGAATGCATAATGAGAGGGAGTGCATGATGGATTGGAGGAGTGCATGATAGTGGAGTGGAGTGCATGAATGAGACTGAGAAGCCTGAGAACTAGAGCGAGGTGAGTTGGTTGGGGCATAGAGAGAGAGAGAGAGAGAGAGAGAATCTGTATTTTTCCTACTATACTCCTATCACTTTATCTTGGGCTAAAATCGCCGTCTTTCTGTCTGATGAGCTTAGCTGTAATAATAAACACTATATTATGATGCTAGTCACGAAGAAGTGTTTTGAAAGGATGTATAATCGTAGTATAGTCTTCTGGTAGATTAACACTGGCAGATTAACACTGTGCTATGATGCTAGTCACAAAGAAGTACTATGAAAAGGATGCAGAGCCGTAATATTGTCTTTTTCCGCCACTGAGCTGTATGAAATAAGTTGACAAGAGACAAAAATATGAGCCAAGTTAAGGTGAGAAGGATATAGCAGAGGATTTATTCAGCTTGTATTCTAAGTGGCTTTGAGGATATCTGAACACCTCTTCTTTAGCGATTTATTTTGCACTTTAGACCACCTTATCCTTTTGTGTGTTCTTGATGGAGACTGTGTCAGTAATGAAACGATGAACGTGTATAATAATGTCAAGGTGTAATATGCAGAATAAATCGCTACGGAGGAGGTGCTGCCAAGCCTCGTACAATCTGGCCCGAAGCGGATGAGGAAGGTAGAGCAGGTGAAAGAGCAGAGAGGAACAAAAATAGTGAGTGGAGGTGTGGGTAATGAAAGGATGTGACTAGGTTGTTCAAGTGGGTTAGGGGGAGAGAGAGAGAGAGAGAGGGAGAGAGAGAGACAGACAGACAGACAGACAGACAGGCAAACAGACAGAGAGAGCGTAGGTAGGCTGGGTGCAGAAAGGCAGTATTAGGCTACATTACCCCAGTCCGCCACCTGGACATTTTACCTTAACGTTTTCACTGCTTTTAATTATATAGTTTTAATATCGATACTATTTACATCACTCACATAGAGAAATTAGGCGTCATGTGTAGGATGAGTCGCAACGGAAGAAGTGCAAAGAAACCACCCGTGTCACCGAAAAAACAGGACATGTAGTTGGTTTGTGTTTATGTGACAGATCTGTTGCCCATTTAATTTAGTTGACGGTCAAGCGTGGTCAGATTGGAGGGGAAAATCTGACTAGTAACCAAGGAGATTCATTCCTACCCCAAAACTGTGGCGCGCATCGAATTTCATGTAACTATAACGTAGTATTGAGGTTAAATTAGTAACCCAGTTCCATCAAATGAACACAGGTGTCTACAGTACCCCCAACCAGACACCATCATCTCCACCACCGCCGCCGCCACAACCACCTCCACCACCCCGCCTGACCACTTTCCCCATAACAATGTCAGTCCCACATCGGGGTCAGGAGCCCTCCCCCCCATCACCCCACTCGCCTCCCGTCTCACCTCCCCTCTCCTCCTACCCCCTCCTCCCTCCACCTATCTACTTTTATCACCTCTCTCTCTCTCTCTCTCTCTCTCTCTCTCTCTCTCTCTCTCTCTCTCTCCATTCCCTCGCTCTCTCTCTCTCTCCATTCCCTCGCTAAAGTATGTTGTTCCTTTGCCCTACATATTCTTAGTCACCCCCTCCTCCTCACTCTTTCACCTGTGCCTACTTGCTCATTCAGCTCACATCCTCTCTCTCTCTCTCTCTCTCTCTCTCTCCATAAATTCTGTAGCTTCTGTCTTCTCCCTGCTGTCTTTACCCCCCTCCCTATTTTCTCATTCTATCCCCACAGTGCCCTTTCACACTCTCCCTGCCTCCCTCTCTCTCTTTCCCCCTTCTCCCTCCCTCCCTCCCGTCTCGTGCTATTTCCATCCTGCCTACAAATCATCTCTCCCTCTCTCCCTCTTCATTCCCCATTTACACTTCCCTTCCCTTCCACTCCAGTACATACCATACTTCTCTCTCACCCTCACCACTCCACTCTCCTTTTCTCTTTCCCTCTCCTCGTATCCTTCTCGTTCTATCCCTCTCTTTTTCTCCTATCTCTCTTCTTCTTCTCCCATCCCTCTCCCACTTCCACTCCCACTCCCACTCCCACTCCCTCTTCCACTCCCACTCCCTCTTCCACTCCCACCCCCTCTCCTTCATCCACTCACTCCCTCTCCTTCTTCCACTCCCACTCCCTCTTCCTCTCCCACTCCCTCTTCCACTCCCACCCCCTCTTCCACTCCCACTCCCTCTTCCACTCCCACCTCCTCTTCCACTCCCACCCCCTCTCCTTCATCCACTCACTTCCTCTCCCTCTTCCACTCCCATTCCCACTCCCTCTTCCACTCCCATTCCCACTCCCTCTTCCACTCATTCCCACTCCCTCTTCCACTCTCATTCCCACTCCCTCTTCCACTCTCATTCCCACTTCCTTGTAGTGGATATCTTATTCTACCCCGCCTGACAGTATAAACAGTCAATGTAGGTTTGTTTTTGTATTATAGTATACGTTACAGCACATTGAGGGGCAAGAATATCCCTTGTCGTGAGAGGGCCTGGGCGAGTAGCACGAGAGTGAGTGAGTGAGTGAGTGAAGTGAGCTGCTCAAGGTGTCAGCTGGTGTGCTGATGGTGAGTGAGTGAGTGAAGTTGGTAATCTACGTGTCGACCTGTGAGTTTATAGTGAGTGAGTGAGTGAGTGAGGTTAAATGATATAGGCATCGGCCAATATATTTACAGTGAGTGAGTGAGTGAGTGAGTGAAGTGAGGTGACCTGGGTGTGGTGTGGGCCTGTGTGCTGATATTGGGGTTAATTAGCCAGAGGTGCGTCCTGACACCATGTGGTCTGAGGTGGCCGGCCAGGGTGATCCGGCAAGAGAAGTAAAGGGTTTTCTTGATTATGATTAATTATACATGTATTGGGTAAGAGCGGCTTGTCCCCGTCCCCGTCCCCGTCCCCGTCCCCGTCCCTGTCCCCGTCCCCGTCCCCGTCCCCGTCCCCGTCCCTGTCCCCGTCCCCGTCCCCGTCCACATCCTTGCTGCATCAGAGAGGAAATACCATGAACACCAGCGGGTAAACACGTGGTTATGTACCATTGGAGAGATGAATAGGTATGAATAGAATGAATATGTGTGTGTTACGCTATACATGCTCCTGCCCCTGCCCCTGCCCCTGCCCCTGCCCAACTCCTGTTCCTCCACCCCTCTCTTACCATTTTGGACCCGCCATGGTTTATTGATGGTGGGTAGTTGCCGGGTATGTGCTACGGTGCATGGTAAAGAGAGAGAGAGAGAGAGAGAGAGAGAGAGGGGTATGTTCGTATGTATGTGTGTATTATTGTGCGTGTTTGCTTGCGTAAGTAGGCTTCTGTTGGGACCATGATTTGGTGGTACACCTTGGCAGGGTGTAATGAGTTACTCAGACCTTGCCCCAGCGACGGTGAGAAGGCAGCCTGTAGTACCGGGTCTTGATAACGGGTCACTGTAGCAAGCCTCCCACCAGCTGGATGTAGCACCACCAACGCAACAGCAAAACTGTTTCATTTAACTCAGCACTCCACACAGCAACCACCAGGACAGATTGTGTTATATACTGTATCGCTGCTGACGGATAACTGATGATGTTTAAAAATATATACTGTATATATATATATATATATATATATATATATATATATATATATATATATATATATATATATATATTCGTTTAATGAAACCTACATTAGCAGACCTCTTTTCTTTCTCTTTTTAAGAAAACCCACGTTAGCAGACGGGTTACCTTCAACAGTTTCGTGATTACGACAACGTAATTTTACCAGTGTAGTTTATATATATATATATATATATATATATATATATATTGTAAATGAAGGAGTGGATTATATTACAACATGCTGATAGTGTATTCATTATACTCATAAATCAGAGAATATATTGGTAGATGAGGATGAATCATGTTGATGTTCATGGTCCCAGTAGTGTGTGTGTGTGTGTGTGTGTGTGTGTGTGTGTTTTCCCCCAAACATTAAACACACTGATATATAAAGAACGGAAGTGTAAGTTCTATTGTCTTAAGAGATGAGATAAGGAGAGAGAGAGAGAGAGAGAGAGAGAAAGCATATGGTATGTTATGTGATGTTGGCAGGTGATAAGAGAGTGAATGTTGGTGTTGGAGACTACTGTATATTCCAAGTGGTAGTTTCCCTTTCCCATAGCTTTCTTTAATATTATTCTCTCTCTCTCTCTCTCTCTCTCTCTCTCTCTCTCTCTCTCTCTCTCTCTCTCTCTCTCTCTCTCTAACAGGAAATCACCCAAACTGACAAAAACATTAACACAAACAGCCCAAACAGACGCAGGTAATGTAGAACAGGATGAGACGCAGAAAAAAAAAAAAATGAATTACAGAGAAGAGACAATTGTGAGGAGGAAGAGAGAGATTATGACAGATGTGGTGGGGAGACAGCAGAGAGAGAGAGAGAGAGAGAGAGAAATATCGAACTAGAAATAAATAGCTAACACTGAAGTTTTAATAGAGGAAGACTTACATTATGCATTCCCATGAAGTTTGTGTGTCTCAATATTCCCTTTACTGTAACTTGGCCTGAAATCGCCTGCCCTCCACATTGAATACCAAGTTGTAACAAGAGATAAACAAGAGAATGGGATGCTGGTCACGAAGAAGTGCTGTGGAGAGGATGTAGAGGCGTACTATAGTGTCTTTTTCCTGCACCTGAGCTACGGGAAATAAGCTACAAAGGACGAAATTTGAGCCAAGTTAAGGTGAAAGTACTATACCTCCAGATGATTTTATTAGAGTACCGAGAGGGGAAGAACTGCGATGGTTAAAAATACAGGGTGGTCCATAAATAGCTCTTCCCTTACACTTCACCTGACTATTTCTTATATGTTGGGGCGCTTTCGTTAGCGTAATCAGTGTCTAACCTGCACCATTTATATATTTACTTCTCCCACTTCCACACCTTCATCATCATCATCATCATCATCATCATCATCATCATCATTATCATCATTATCAGTCCTCCTCCTCGTCCTCATTATCATCATCATCATCATCATCATCATCATCACAGGATTCATGATGTGGAATAACGTCACATTATGCTATGATTACCAATTCAGATCGCGTAATCGATATGCACCCATGATGTCAAGGCTGTGTGTGTGTGTGTGTGTGTGTGTGTGTGTGTGTGTGTGTGTGTGTGTGTGTGTGCCAAGTTCTTGTTATTCACCTCTCATACACAGTCTTCCTCCCCCCCCTTTCCTCCCCTCCACCCCACCACGTCTCTCCACATCTCCCTCCACCCTTCCACCTCTACTTCTCCGTCCCTCCGCCTCCCTGTTCACCCCTCCACCTCTCTCTCTCCACCCCTCCACCACTCTGTTTACCTCTCCACCTCTCTCTCTATTCCTCCACCTCACTCTACCCCTCCACCTATCTGTCTCTCTACCCCTTCACCTCTACGTCTCCACCCTTCCACCTCCGTCTACCCCTCCGTCTCTTTCTCCACCCCTCCACCTTTCTCTCCCTCTCCATCCCTCTCCTCCCCAGTCCATCCCTTCCTCTTCCACTCTCCACCTGCTCTCTAGTTCTATTTTTACGTAATTCCGTTTGCTCCTCACCTTTCGCCACCTCCTCTTCCTCATCATCATCATCACTCTCGTACTTCCAAGTGTTTAGTCTTTCCTCCTCCTCCTCCTCCTCATCATCATCATCATCATCATCATCATCATCATCAATATATTCATCTTCTTCTTCTTCTTATTCTTCTTCTTCTTCTTATTATTATTATTATAGAACAATTCACCAAGGCAAGATCCAAGGTAAAGTACACTGTAGGCTGCAAGACCAGCTACTTTCTTATCATGCACACTTTCTCTCGCGTGTGAAAGGAAAGTCTGTGTACAGCCGCCATCAGAAGTCTTGTCTCTCCTCTTGTTTCTCTCTCACTTTGAAAAACAGTCTGGTGGGTTCCTAGCGACAGACACTGAGCGATTTATTTTCCCACGGATCACTGTCATCTGCACTGGTCACTTCCACTTCACCACACCTGATCTAAAAGTGCGTGGAGAGAGAGAGAGAGAGAGAGAGAGAGAGAGAGAGAGGGAGAGAGAGAGATGCAGTGTGGTAAGATTTTTTTTTACATACAAACTTTCTCTCATGTATGTTGGTAAAAAGTTGGTGTATAAAGTAGTTTCTCTCTCTCTCTCTCTCTCTCTCTCTCTCTCTCTCTCTCTCTCTCTCTCTCTCTCTCATGGGAGAAAAACACAGGAAGACAAGTCAATTTTTTGCTCACCCAAGCTTTCTCTGGTGCGGGCCTCTGCCACGTGCCACCCGCATCTCACAACCAAAGCACGTGTTGTCTTATTGTCGCTCTCAGCACGTGCGCCTCCGATGCACGTGCAGAAGCTCCCGTATCCCATTGGTTCTGACCCTGGGGGAGAGGGACGCCTTCACGTGGTGGCACCGATACAACTGGGCGGCGCAACTGCCTGGTATACAAACGACCCTCACCCACCTCCCCAGCCCCCACTTCAGAATGGTGAACTGCGGAATAAGAGTAACTTCAGCCTGCAGTCCAGCGGGTTCACCTTTCACATGAACCTGGAGCTGTTACTACTACCACCATAGCCTGACAAATATCCCCAACTCTACAGGTCATTTGGTGGATAGTGTTGTCGGATTGGAGAGTTATTTTGACTAGTAACCAAGGAGACTCATTCCTTCCACATAACTAAGGCTTCTCGAATTTCACGGATTCTAACTTGACTTACTTAACCCCCTTCAGGTGAGTCTATGGCTAAATGTCCACAGAATCGAGGGTTGATTTGACTAGTAACCAAGGAGACTCATACTTCCCACAACTAAGGGTAGTCGAAATTCAGTCCCCCACGACTTGGTGTTCGAGTTGTGTGAGTGACCCAGTTGTGTCAGATAAAAACCAACACACGACTGACCAGGCGTGAAAAAAAAAAGATCATGCAGTATGAGGAAGAGTTAATTAATAGCTTCGTGGTCTGGTGTGTGTGTGTGTGTGTGTGTGTGTGTGTGTGTGTGTGTGTGTGTGTGTGTGTGTGTGTGTGTCTGTGTCTGTGTCTGTGTCTGTGTGTACATTTTACGTTAGTGTAATGTATGTAGCAGTTTAAGCACCATTCTTAATATATTTTTCGTCATTGTTTTTCATGTTTTTATATCAGTAACGTTAACATTTTTTTTCATCCACTGTGTACCAACCATATCACTAATGTTGATATTAATAAAAAAAAAAAAAAAAAAAAAAAAGGGTAGTGTAGCTGCCTGGTACATTGGTGTCACCAAGTGAAGGCTTCCCTCTGCCGCAACACCTTCCCGAGTTACAGCCATACATACTAATATTGTTAACTGAGGTGATAGGGTGTTGAAAGGGCGTCAAGGATTTATATAATTTGTATTAGGCTTTGTGTAGGGACTAATTTGAAGGAGAATGACATTGTTTATCGTATAATTAGGGAGATTACGGCAGTGGTCATGGTCATTGGATTTAATAACACCGATAATTGTAGGTGATAATTGTATAAATGATGTTCTGGCTAATTACACGATAGTTATTTGGAAGCATTGATTGTTGCCTAAAGAATGGCTGAGAATACGAGTACTGTTTGTCTCTTATCTGTGTAGAGGTTAAAAGAGAAATATACCAGCAGAGGTATACCTTATGTAACACTATAGTAAGGTGTGTGTGTGTGTGTGTGTGTGTGTGTGTGTGTGTGTGTGTGTGTGTGTGTGTGTGTGTGTGTCGCCGCTTAGGATATATCGGTTTTCGCTGTGACTCATCCTGGGACGAAAAACAGGCGACTGGCTTGAAACTTTGTCGTAAAAATCCTCCCCTCCCCTCCCTTTCTTCCCCCTCCCTCCCCTCCCCTCCCTTTCTTCCCCCTCCCTCCCCTCCCCTCCTGTGTTTCCCCCCACACACCCCTTTTAGGTCTCGTCCCCTCTCATGGTGAGGTGAAGTGAGCGACTTAGGCGAGAATGATGTTTTATTATTATTATTTTTATTACTGCTACTACTACTACTACTACTACTACTACTACTACTACTACTACTACTACTGCTATTACTACTACTACTACTACTACTACTGCTACTACTACTACTACTACTGCTACTACTACTACTACTATTATAGGAAACTGTAGACCGTGACTACCGTCGTCCTCCTCTCTCTCCATACTTCCTGCTAACTTCTGGCTATCCGTCTATTGTCAGATGCCTAAATCCTATAAAAGGTGGTCATAAACAAATCGCCTCCACGTCGCCTGGCCCTTTGCCATTTGGCTGCTCTCTCTTCAACTCGCACCCCCCCCCACCCCTCATATATCTCGATTCTATCCTTCCAGCTTATTGTCCTTCTCCCCACTCCTCCTCTCCCTTTACACCTCACACACATACACTCTCCTACTTAGTTTCTTATTCTTCACATGGCCAACGCAGCTGGTATTTGTATTAACAGTGTCGGTCCCATGCACCAGCACACAGCCTACCGGGGGCGTATTTTACCGTTGTCACCACAGCAGTGTACCGGGTGTGTGGACACAGGCGCTGGCCTCACCGCTGCACCATGGCTGTGTGTATACGCTCATGTGCCCACAGACTCGCCTGCTGTATCACGCACACGTTTACCATCACACACGCACACACTGTATATTCAACGTACGTACACCTGTGGGGGATAAACGCACGCGTGAACACATGCCCAGACACACACAGAGACAGACACCCAAACAAGTTCGCGCGCGGGCGCGCATACGCACCTGTGGAGGATGATACACACACACACACACACACACACACACACACACACACACACACACACACACACACACACACACACACACACACACACACACACACACACACACACACACACACACACACACACACACATTTCTACGGCGTTTATCCCAAGGTCTGGAAGTGAACGGATCTTTAACTAAATCTTTTCAACCTTTTTTTAGGGGATACCTTTGCAGACTCTGACTTTATTTTTTCTTAGAGAGAGAGAGAGAGAGAGAGAGAGAGAGAGAGAGGGAGGGAGGGAGGGAGGGAGGGAGAGCAGGTGTTGCACGTGTTGACTAATGACTCAAGACATCACGTTCTGCAGCTTCCTCCTTCAGTCTTTCTCTGCTTCCCTCCATCCCTCTCTTCCCACTTCTCTCCATCCGTCTCTCTTTCCTTTTCTCTCTCCTGTCCTCCCTTTTGATTCCTCCCTTCCTCCTCTCCATCCGTCCATTTCTCCATCACTCTCTACTTCGCTCTCCCTCTCTCCTTCCCTCCCTCCCTCCTTTCCTCCCTCTCTCCTTTCCTACCTTCCACCTTCATTCCTTTCTTCTCTCCTCCCCTCCCACCTTTACTCTTTCCCTCTCTCTTTCCCTCCCTCCCTCCACGCCTTCCCACTCTCCCTCCCTCCCACCCTCCATCCCTCCACTGCTTACTTCCTATATGTTTCTCAACACCCCTTCTCTCCCTGGCCCTACACCCCTCAATATCTCTCCCTCCACCTCCCTCTCTCCTTCCCTCTCCTCCTCTCCCTCTTCCTCTCTCTCTCTCTCTCTCTCTCTCTCTCTTCCTACATAAAGCCATTCATCCATACACACATCAGTCTATCTAACCATCCATCCTTATCTCTTTATATGTCTGTCTCTTCATCCATCCATCCATCCCACGTCCTCCGGTTTTCTCCCTCCCTCCGTCCCTCCCTCCTCCTCCTCCCTCCCTCCCTCCGTCCCTCCCTCCTCCTCCTCCCTCCCTCCCTCTTGTCACTCCACCTGCACCTCTCCCCCTCTCTCTCCCTCCCTCCTTCTCCCCTCTTTATTAGCCTCTTCCGTTTGATTTCTCTTCTCGCCTCTCTGTGCTTTTCCCTAGAGAGAGCAGAGTTGGTGAAAGTAAATGGGACTGGAATGGCGTGTTTGAAAGAGAGAGAGAGAGAGAGAGAGAGAGAGAGAGAGAGAGAGAGAGAGAGAGAGAGGACAGGGGGTCAAGAATGAAATGGCTAGAGGTCAGCTTGGAAGGGACGGGTCACGGAACAGAAGAGGTCAAGGAGGGCAAGGGGTCGAGAGAGAGAGAGAGAGAGAGAGAGAGAGAGGCTGAATAGCAGTGTAATGATGTCTAATGTGTAAATAGCCTTAAAATGCGCTTACAAGCAAGCAAGCAGGGAAGCAAGCAAACACACACACACACACACACACACACACACACACACACACACACACACACACACACACACACACACACACACACACACACACACACACACACACACACACACACACACACACACACACACACACACACACACACACCTCTGCTTTCACTCTCATAATTCGTCTGATTAATTCTTTACTATCTTTCCATCCTCTTTCATTCCTTCTCTCGTACATATTTTCTTCCCCTTTTCCTCTTTTCCGGTCTCCATTTCTTTCCATTCCTTCCTCAACCCTCCGGCATTCTCTCCCTTCCCTTCCATTCCCTTCCCTTCCATTCCCTTCCCTTCCATTCCCTTCCCTTCCAGTCCCTTCCCTTCCAGTCCCTTCCCTTCCTTTCCCTTCCCTTCCCTTCCCTTCCCTTCCCTTCCCTTCCTTTTCCTTTACTTTCCTACCCTTTCTTTCCTGTTCACGCTTCCTCTCCATTCCTTCATGCACCTCCCATTTTTCTTCCTTTTCATCGGCTCCCCTTCCTCTCTACTCTCGTCCCTCCCTCCCCTTACCTTCCCTCCTACTCCTCCTCCTCCTCCTCCTCCTCTGTTACCACTCCCCTTCTCCGCCCCCTTCCTTCCCTCCTTCCCACCCTTTCTCCCCCCTCCCCCGCCTCTTCCCTGACCACAGCTTCCTCATGTTTAACGGTACAGCACAGGCGCGATGAGAGTTACATAGAGTTACATAGATACACAGACCACACAGACCTTACGATCCCTACGACAGAGAGAAAGAGAGAGAGAGAGAGAGAGAGAGAGAGAGAGGGAGAGAGAGAGTTTGGCGGAAGGAAAGCCAGTGGATGTGGGAATGGGAAAGTGGAGATGAATAGGAGCATCGTTAAGTAAGAGTACAAGAGTGAAAGTGAGTGAGAGAGAGAGAGAGAGAATTAAAACCGAAACTGAGGTGTAGGTGGGAATTATTAAGCAAGAATTTGTGTGTGGGTTGAGAAATGGAAACAAGACATTTTGATTTTTGACGCTAAAATTAAAGTGAAACGGAAGTTAGGATCTTAGTGAGAACAGGATCCATGGTTGTAGTGATATTAGAAACGAGGGATTGTGACTGTGGAAACCAATTTTGATCATTTTAGAAGTTGACATAGTGATTCTGGAGACGAGAGTTAGGAAAGTTAAGAGAGAATTCACGTGTTGTTAGCGTTAGAATGTTAGTGATTTTAGAAACGAGAATTGAAGTGATTTTGTAGCCGTATTGATAGGTGAGTGAGAAAAGGGAATGCTAGTGAATTAAGGAACAAGTTGCCTAGGTTTCAGTAATATCTTTTTTGATTTAGAAACTATTATTTTAATGAAGGTAGATGTCTTGAGTTTTAGATGTTAGTTTTAGTGCCGTAGATGCCAGAGTTTGTGTGAAATAAGCTTTATACCAGTGAAACAGCTTAACAGATCAGTAAAGCAAGAGAGAAGGACTGTGAAATGTGAAACTAGAGACAGTGTGTGTGAAAGTTGTATGTAGAACTTGAACTGTAATGTAGGCGAGGGATTATGAACAGGTATGTGCGTGTGGGAGTGAGATGATGGTTACGAATGTGTGTGTGTGTGTGTGTGTGTGTGTGTGTGTGTGTGTGTGTGTGTGTGTGTGTAAGTGAAAGCAGACATGAGGCAGGTGAAGTAATGCTTAATAACACGTCAGTCACCATCATTATAAGGCGGAAATAATTAGATGCATCCTTGCCACACACTTCGCCGCCTCATACTTCTGCCTACCTCACCTCCCTTCTCACCCTGCCTTATACTCAGCTGCCTCATGCCTCCCTCTGCCTACCTCACACCTTCCTTCTTCCCTGCCTTACACCTTCTTGGCCTACACCTCTTCTGCCTTACCTCCGTGCCTCTGTATTTTCCTTCCTACCTCTCTTCCAGTCCCGTATATACAGTATGTGTTGTGTAGAAATTAGAGGGTCTTCCATCCAGGCACTGTCCAAACCACGGGCCTTGCGTAACGGAGGTTTGTTTCGACCATGACACACACACACACACACACACACACACACACACACACACACACACACACACACACACACACACACACACACACACACACACACACACACACACACACACACACACACACACACACACACACACACACACACACACACACACACACACACACACACACACACACACACACACACACACACACACACACACACACACACACACACACACACACACACACACACACACACACACACACACACACACACACACACACACACACACACACACACACACACACACACACACACACACACACACACACACACACACACACACACACACACACACACACACACACACACACACACACACACACACACACACACACACACACACACACACACACAACTATTCGAAGGTGCTTCACTACTACCTATCACACCCCATTCCCCCACAACTTTCTCTCTCTCTCTCTCCTCCTCCTCCTCCTCCTCCTCCTCCTCCTCCTCTTATATCACCATTACTTCCTCTTCCTCCTCCTGCCACACCTTGCCTCTCCTTCTCTCGCCTCTCCACCCCTCCCTCCCCTCACTTCCTCATCTGCTCCACTTCCTCCCACTCCTCCTTGTCATTACTTCATCTCACTTCTTGTTCTGTTTCCTTCCCTCCTCTCACTTTCCTGTCTAATTCTCCATTTCTCCCCTCCCTCTCCCTCCTCCTCCTCCTCCTCCTCTCCTTGGTGTGTCCTTCCATTTCTCTTCCTACTTCACCCCTCTCTCTCTCTCTCTCTCTCTCTCTCTCTCTCTCTCTCTCTCTCTCTCTCTCTCTCTCTCTCTCTCTCTCCACACCTTGCAATTCTTCCATCATGCCCTCACTCCATACCTTCAGCCTCCATGAGTAAGGTTAAATCACCCACGAATTCTTAAACTTTCGGGACAGCAGACCACTTCTTTACCACTTGGCCACTGCTGTCTCAACCCACTCCCTCCTAGTTCTCAAAAACCTTTAGAAATATTAATTTTACTCAGCAGACCTGAAAAGTGTTCCAAAAATGTTGCTTTCACCTTGAGCTACTGGCCTGAGGAAATACGTGGTCACACACACACACACACACACACACACACACACACACACACACACACACACACACACACACACACACACACACACACACACACACACACACACACACACACACACACACACACATTACACCAGAATCATCACAGCGTGTATAAAAATGTTGAAAGATTAGTTTTTTTTACGGTTATTATCCTCAATTTTTTTTTTTTGCAGTAATTCTTAGGCAGTCTTCATGACGGTTGGGTCCGTTTTTATTTGATTTTTAAAGAATTATTTATATGTTTTTTATCTTTATTTCTTTACGTTAAACTGTAGTGAGTTTATATTTAAAATTGCCCTGATTAATTCGTGGTAATGTGATCTGTCTAATCTGCCTGTCTGTCTGTCTGTATATCTGTTTGTGTGTCTGTCTGTCTGTCAATACACCTTTATCCTGGTGAGGGTGACCACAAACAAATAACCTCCATGTCACCGTGTCCTCCAGTGTCAGGCTGCCCTTCCTCCCAGCCGACACTCCCCTCATCACATACATCATCACCCCATCCCTCCACCTCATCCTTGGTCTGCCCCTCCCCTTCACCCCTTGTGCGTCATTCATATACATTCTACTGTACTCTTTAATTTGGCCAGCTTCGAATAAACAGAATATAGTTAGTCTCATTCGCCATTCTGTCCACGAGGGCAAACCATGTCGGGGTACCTGTGACGCCCTTCAGTACATCCACGCACCGTACACACGAGTTGAAGTGTTTGCTGATGAGGCCAGTAAGGTGGAATTCCAGTTATAGCCACAGTCATTACAACGGTGCCGCTGTGCTGGGCTTGCGACCTGCGTTAGCTGGTACCGGGACTTAACCGCTTGGATTAAAGTGCCTGGATTCCACTATGTCTGGCAGCGCAACCTCGTCCCTTTTTCTATCCTGCTTCTTTCCCCCATTCCGTTTTCAGTCCACTCATTGTCTTGTCAGCCTGTTGCCCTTTCACGCTGTCAGTTAATCATCTTTTGTGTCATTTTGTTAGCTGTTCGCCGTGCTCTTTCCCTTCCCCCATTTCCTTGTCATTCCACTCCCCATTTCCTCGCCAACTCAGTCTCCGTTGCCTTGTCACTTCACTCTTACAAGTTAACCCCCTCATTCCGATGACGTATGTTTCATTCTGTCTTCCCCTGAGACGATTTTGTTCAGCTGGGGAGACTTTGCAAAACAGAGGGGTTGTAAGTAGCCTTCATGTATGCGTTAACCCTGCAATATCTTTCTTTTGGTCAGTAAAATCGTTTGGAGACAGCAAGAATTCACTGTAGAAAGACCCTTGGGTATTCAGATTTTGCGTCAGATTCGATTGGCCAGTGTGTCGCATTCCATCCCCCTTTTCAGAGCATCTCAGGTATCAGTTCATCAGTAAGTACTATCCCTGCCTCCTCTTCCATTTTAATCCATTCCCATTTCCCTGTCACCTTCTGTTCCGTTGTCAAATTACTCTTTATCAGTTAAACATCTGTAGTATCAAGTATTAGTTCATATTCTTCAGCCTGCTCTACCCCTTCCCCCCAATGCCTTTTCAATCCACTCCCCATTTCCTCGTTAACTCGGTCTCTGTCGCCTTGTCAGTTCATCCAGTCAGTCAGTCATCTTTTGTGTCAAGTGTCAATTCTTCATTATTCCCTATCCCTTCCCCCTCTTCAGTGTGTCAGCTCCCCTCCCCATCCTCCATCATTTGTGGTTAGCAGTGACGGGTGGAGGTAATGACATGGTGTCTGTCCGTCCTACTATCCCATGTAACAATATTATTTTCACCCTAACTTTGTACAGATTTTCGTCTTTTTCCAGCTAATTTTTCCTAGCTCAGTACCAAGAAAAGACAAGACCACGGCTATACATCCTTTCCAAAGGCCTACCCCGTGACTAGCATCATATTCTAGTGTTAATCCATTGCTACAACTCAGTGTTTATGATGGAGAGATGGCAGTTAGTATAAATGAAAAGAGCACATCACTCATCCAGTCCCCTCTTGTGTATACGCTCATCTGCCTCCTATCAAAACTGAGTTCTCAGTGCAGTGAAAGACTGTGTCAATTCCCGCCATTGCTTGTGGTATTTGCTGTAGGAATCTACTGGAGATTTAGATTGTATTGAACATATATGGCGCTGACGAGGAGCCTACACGTGGTGGCTCTGTGCAACCTGGATGGAGCAGCTGCGACGTCCACCCTGGAGCCAGACCTCTTATTTCTTTGCACCTCGCCGTGGGAAGGACTCTGGTCCAACCCTGATGAGGCACTGTCTTCCACAAAAGGTCGCCGGATCCCTACGCGGTGTGTGTGATGTACTGTACCTGTAGGAAAGCCCACAGAACCAGTTACTTAACTGTGGTCGACTGGTCTGTTCAGCCAGACAGGTTGGAGTAAACAACAACAACAACTAAACTTCTGTAAGATTCTAAACAGATCGCCATGGATCCGGATTCAGATCCTTTTTAGTGGCAGTGGCATTGGCGGAGGTATGCTCTGTCTGAGTGCCTTTTAGTTGTGTAAGTGTTAAGTCTTCAGGCACCCCATGACTACTTTTCAGTGCTAATTAACTTCCTCCTTTTTTTTTTTTCAGGTAAATGTTGTGGAATGAAAGCTTGTTGGTGGTGAGGTGAGTACTGGAGTGATGTGGAGGCATCTCACGGCCCTGTGGCTAGTTAGCAACACACAGCAGGAAGCAAGTTTATAGCATGTAAATATGATGAAAGGAGGTTGGTAAGTGTGGAGATAAGACCTTGAAAACATTTTTTTTTTTCACTACCATATATACGTATGTATATAGATAGATGTTTAGACCATGAATCCGAGAAGTATTATAGCTGATACCATTGTATGGTATTCGCTTTGTTTTTTTTGTTTTGTTTTTTTTATAGAAAACAGTGTGTGGTGTTGTTAGCTGTGCTTGGAAATTTTTGCCTCGGCACAGCATAGCACTAATCGAATACCCTTACCTCACCGAGTCATCGTTACCCGCACACCGATTACCACAGAGTTGAGGACAAAGAGTGTTGGGTACACTGGATTAAGTTGTAAATGCTCTTAGATGGTCATTTATTTGTTTAATTGAGTAATCGTTGTTGAGGCTGTAAGTTTAGAGAAGAGGAAGACATCTGCGGCCTGTAGTCCACTGGGTTCACACTGCGCCTACTGTCCGCTGTATAGATTCGACCAGGATTCGACCTGTGCCAGTGTGAAAGCGAAAGGGTAAACATTCAGACAACTAAGCTTAATAAAATCGTTTGGCTTTAGCGGGAATGGATGCTAGAACTGTTCCAACCATGAGAGAGACAGGACACGAAGGGAGTGTACAGTGAGCAAAATTGGTGGGTTCTTGGGTAAGATTGGAGGGGAGGGAGGGGGGACAGGGAGGTATAGAGAGCGGAATATGGAGGGGAGAAGAGGGTAGGCAGGAAAGGTGGAGAGGGGGAGACAGGGAGAGAATGAACGGAAGGGGAGAGAGGAAGGAGGAGAGGAGGAGGAGGAGGAGGAGGAGGAGGGGAGAGAGTGAGAGACATGGATAGATGTAGAGGGGAGAGGAAGGAGAGAGGAACAGGGGGAAGGGAGGGAGGAGGGAGGGGGTGAGAGAGGGAGGGAGGGAGGGGCAGGATTAGTGTCACTTTATTCGGTGAGTGGAAGGAGGATCACGTACACAAGCTGCTCCACCACCTGCACGCACAAACACATGCACACATACATCCACAAAAAGTACCTGAACTCATGCATGTGCGTATATACAGGAACATGCACACACACATGAACACGACGTACATAGACACATGAACAAACACACACCTACGCACATACACACACGTATACGCACATACAGACTTGCTTACATACCATCGCATGAAGACACACAGCTAAGCCCATTGACATATGCACACAGACACATAAACACACATAGACACGTGCGCACACAGAAATCTGCACATGGGACTCGAGTTGGATTAAAGGCAGTTTCAGGGAAGCTTCGTAATTTGAGTTAAAACATAGACTCTTCAGCACATGCCCACCCCCATGTACGAAGACAGTCATCCATTCATCATCCACTCCTTATATGCCCCATCAAAAGCGTAGGTGCCCAGGGCTAGGCGAAGCTGGCCATCCTCGCTGTCTCCTGAGTGGCATTGTGAATAATAAACCCCAACAATACCTCAGTTATAAATCCGTGCGGGCCCCTCCGGTGTGTGTGTGTGTGTGTGTGTGTGTGTGTGTGTGTGTGTGTGTGTGTGTGTGTGTGTGTGAGTGGGCGTGGGTGTGGGTGTGTGTGTAGTCGCTCCGTGTTTGGTGATGCCCCCATGGTTAGCCTACTCCTACCCTGACATCGCAGCCCCTCCTCCCTCACCATCCTCACCTTCCCTATCCTGCGTCTACCTTTCCTACCTCCCTTGCCTTTATCTTCTTATTTTACCCCCTCTCCTGCCTTCCATACTTCTCTTCCTGTTGTACCTTCTCCCTTTCCTTTCTCTGTCTATCTTCCCGTTAACTCCTCACTGTTTTCTTGTACCTTTCTTCATGTGTTACTTACCTTCCGTCTTCCTCTGTTTACGTGTGCCTTTTATCTCCGCCTATATTTTGACTTTAGCTACCATCCATGTTCCTGTGTTAACTCTGCCATTTAGCTCTATGTCTATTGCTGTGTTATGTACCTTTTAACCCTCTATGTCACCACCTGCATTCTTGGTCTTCCCGTGCTAGCTATCTTCCATCTTCCTGTGTTATCTCCAGTTTCCCTTGTTAGCTGTTATTTCTTTACTTATCTTGTTTTTTTTTTTTCCTGTTCTCCCCTCCATGTTTCTCCCTTGTCCTCATGCTCTCAGATATTTTCTCTCTTCTTCCTTTATTCGTGTAGTCCCATCCTTTCTCTTTACTTGTTTTCCTAAGTAACCTCCCCTTCCCTTTCACCCTTCCAGCATACACCCTTCTTCCCATTTCCTTCCTGCTCTCTTCCTCACTTTCCTTTGTTCTCTCACGCTCCCCTCTCTCTCTCTCTCTCTCTCTCTCTCTCTCTCTCTCTCTCTCTCTCTCTCTCTCTCTCTCTCCTCTTTCTTGCTTCCTCCCCCTCTTCTTTCCTTCTGTCTTGTTACCTTCATCCCTTTCCCTTTTCCTTGCTTCCTCCTTCCCTCCTCTGCCATCTTCTGACTTCTTCCCCATCTTCATTTCTCTCCTCCCCTTCCCCTACTCATTTTCTCTTCTCCCTTTCCCTGCCCCTTTTCCCTCTTCCCCTTCCCCTATTCCCTTCATGTTTCTCTCTCTCTCTCTCTCTCTCTCTCTCTCTCTCTCTCTCTCTCTCTCTCTCTCTCTCTCTCTCTCTCTCTCTCTCTTTCTCTCTCCCCTTCACCTCCCACGCCATCTCTCCCCTACTTTGCCCATTTCTCCCGCATTCTACTCTCCTCCTCCCCGTCCCCAACATCCTCCTCCCCACCTCCCCATCTCCTTGACCTTCCTCCCCTCTCCCCCCTACTGCCTTCACCTCCCCCTTCAGGAGTGTGAGGTCGTTGTTGTACGTGGTTAAAACGATGGTGTGTAGGTTGAGGCAAGGGTTGAAGGCTTTGACCTGCCTCTGTGTTGTGCAAGACTTATAAACGATCCCATACTCAGTTGTATTTATAAACGATCCCATACTGTTGTATTTATAAACGATCCCATACTCTTTTGTATTTATAAACGATCCCATACTGTTGTATTTATAAACGATCCTATACTCTTTTGACTTTAATTGACCACTCAGGAGTTTTGGCCTACAGAGAAGTTGAAAATGTCGACAATAATGAATTTCGTGGTAGCAGCCTAAATCGCGTTTAAAATAGACAAACATCGTGTGGAAATAGCATTGGCATAATATCAGGTACGTGTTGAATAAAGGTATGCTTCGATTTTACCGAAAATAAGGAAAATAATAATCAGTTTATCACATACTGTGAAAAGATGGAAGGTCTTCGATGTCGTACCTTCCTTAGTTACGACGCAAAAGCATGACATTGTTCAAGATGTACCCGATATAATGTCAAAGCTATTTTCACACGATATTTGTCAATTTTAAAGGCAATTTATACTAAGAAAATAATAACTATAGGTACTTTCAACATTCTTGTAGGCCAGCACTTCTGAAGGGCCAATTAGGCGTAAAATTTGTCGATCCACCTTCAATGCTGAGCTGTAACAAGAGAATAACACAAGACTATGATGCCAGTCACGAAGAAGTGCAGTGGAAAGGATACAGGGCTGTAGCACTCTCATTCTACTGTTTAGTGTTTCGTCCGTAGCTTAATTCACCTTGTTAGAGAAAGATAATATTACGGCTGTGCTTCTTTCGATATCACTTCCCCGTGACTAGTATCATACGCCAGTGTGTATCTGTTGACGCAGTTTACCATTCACGATCAAGAGAGGGCAATTTTAGGCTAAGCTGAAATGAAAAGAGTATACTTGAGGTGTTGCGTAGGACAGGTGTTTTGGTTATCTCGTTGTGTTAGCGTTGTGTGTGTGTGTGTGTGTGTGTGTGTGTGTGTGTGTGTGTGTGTGTGTGTGTGTGTGTGTGTGTGTGTGTGTGTCAGGCTTGGAGTAATTGTAATTGTAATTTAATTGAAATATAATTAATTACACATTTTTAAGATAATTGTAATTGTAATTGTAATTCGTTATTTCTAATGATGTGTAATCGTAATTGTGTTTTTAAGTAATATAGTAATTGTATTTGTAATTGTAATGGAGCATTTAGGAGAAGAACAATTATAATTACATCACACAAATACTTTGATAAACGTATATAGTATGATATACTGAACAGAGAGAGAGAGAGAGAAGGGTGGATTTGCTCTGAAGTAAACATGTTACACGAGACAGTACACGACTCTACCACGTCCAGTACGCGTGACTTTGGAGAGGGCCTGATCTAGTAGATAATTTATCACCTCACTCTCTCAGTGCCACGCTTACCAGGAAGACTGGTCACTGGAGTAAGACTGTACCAGGGACAGTGCATCCTTAACTGTGTATAAGTAACTGAAATATAATTGAACACAAACTAGGTTGTAATTGTAATTGCAATTGTAATTTGGAAGTATTAAAAATGAGTAATTGTAATTGTATTTGTCATTTTTTTCCTTCCCTGTAATTGTATTTGTAACTGTAATGTAATAATGGGCAAGTAATTCTAATTGTAATTGTAATTGACTGAAAGCATATGTAATTACTCCAAGCCTGGTGTGTGTGTTATAAAGTGTTAATATGTCGGTGTGCTGTGTGTTGTACCAATGTGATGTAGTGTGATGTGATGGTGTATAGTTGCCTGTGTGGTGTGGTGTGGTGTGGTGTGGTGGTGTATAGTTGCGTGTGTGGCATAGTCTGGTGTGGTGTGGTGTGTGGTAGCCTATGGTGTGATATGGCATGGTGTGGTATGACGCACTCTGATCGTCTGTGGTGTGTCGTGCTGTGCTGTGGTATATTTTGCTCGTCTGTGGTGTGATGTGATGTGTGGTATGGTGTGAGAGTATGATGGTGTAGTGTGGTGTAAGGTAATGACAATGTTTGATGCGTGTTAGGTGTGATGTGATGTGATAGTGTGGTTGTGTGGTGCGGTGTACGAGTATACTGGTGTTGCGTAGTGTAAGGTAGTGACAGTGTTTGGTGCGTGTTAGGTGTGGTGTGATATGATAGTGTGGTTGTGTGGTGGCGTGATAGTGTGATGGCATGTGATAAGTGTGTGGTTGTGTGCTCAGATGACCTCGTGGCTTCTTGCATAACGTAGTAAGGCGATGCAACTTTTTTTTCTTTTTTTTCTTTTTATTTGCTTTAACTTGGCACAGATTTTCGTCCTCGTACCTCAGCGGCAGAAAAAGACAACATTACGGCTTTGCATTCCTTCCATTGCGCTTCTTCGTGACTATAGTTCCTTTCCCTTAATTTGGTCTTGATTTTCGTCCACTTGTAGCTTGTTTTTCGTCATGTGGATAAAAAGGACAGTACTAAAGCTTGACATGCCTTCCATTGCACTTCTTCGTGACTATAGTTGTCTTACCTTAGCTTACATTTTCGTTCTTTTGCATTTCTTTCACACAGCTAATTGGCTCAAAAAGATAATAAGGCTCAGCATCCTTGGAGAGCACTTCTTTGTGACTAGCATCATATTCTAGTGTTAATCGTGTGTTCTTGCATAATAAATTGCGTAGGCTAATTGTGATGTAACTCTTATTCAAGGCCTTACACTGGACTGCATAGGCTAGGCTAGGAGGTTCGTTGCAGTTGTTCCTTTGCGATTTATTTT